>NC_047091.1:136211514-136514544 GCF_902459505.1 Geotrypetes seraphini | reverse complement strand
AGCTTACCTTAGAAGTCTTGCCTGTTCAATTTGTGCCGAATGATTCCAGGTCTTTGTACCTAAGAGCGATTTGTAATTTACACCTGATCCCGCCGACAGGCATGAGCTACTAGGCTTGTGTACAACCGTAGGAGTGATTGTATTCTAGAGAATATTTCCTTGCAGTTGATTAGACCAGTTTAGTGTCACGTACCCCGTAAGAATTCCCACTAATTTTTCTTCCCTCTTATCTCCCTGCTTTTTATCTGCACTGATGTCTTTCCCAGAGAGCAACCTCATATTTGGAATCCTCACCTCCATGACAACGAGGTGCCAGAAGCTGTCTGTTACTGAAAGAAAACACAGTTTTATATTTCTGTTATATAGAAATAAGGGCAGAAAGCAAAACCACATTATTACTGAGCTCGACAGCCAATGGTGAAACATACCTGAGGAAAGATGGCATAGAGACGGGAGACTGGTGCTCAGAAAGCACTTTGCTGCATTCTGGGAGGGAAGGTTTAAGCCATGGGTAATGAAGCTGTTATTTCCCCCGGGCGGAAGAGAATCAGTGAGGTCTTCACCATACTGAGATTGATGACAGACGAGGTCACATTTACCATCCAAACACACACGTTCTGGCATTCACAAGACAATCCTCTCTCTTCTCCGTGGCCTCAAAACTGTAGTAAATCATTTGAATTGGTTCCTTGAAGACCTGGATTTGTTTAAGGTTAATGCTTTTCTTCAGGGGGGATGTGTTCTTCACACATTGGGTTACATAGAATTCGCCTCCCATGCCTCCAGGATGCTTTTTAATATCACTTACATCTTTAAGGCCTCGCTCGGCTCTTTTCACATATGTTGTTTCACTATAATATAATGTAGTGCCATAGAAATTTCAAAATGCTTTACAATGCAGTACACCAGTATAAATACAAGTACAGTTTCCAACTGGAAGAGGAGGAGCTGGGGCAGTGGGAGCATTGGAAAGTAATACAAAAATTCACTGGCACAGCGACTAGTCCTATAGTTTGCAAGAAAAGAGGGAGAGCGCAGTCTGGCCTGTAAGCAACTTCCTATTCCTGGTGAACTCAGTAGTAAGACATGACAGTCAATGAAAAACTGCATAAAGCGATGCCACATTTCAGAGGACCACATATGGGAAAGACATTTCACATAAGGGGATCCTGCTCCTGCCCCTCCTCTAATACAGTGGATGCTAAGTTGATGCGGAAAAAGTGAAGCGAGAGCAGAGGCAGAATGTGTGAACGAACCTTTTCAGACACAAAATCACAGTCCGCAGAGAAGGGCAAGGTGGCACTTCAAAAACCTTGGGTCCGATAGTCAGACCATGGGAGCAGCAGCGTAGGGATGGAAGGAGGCCCAGGGTGGTGAGACTTGGCATCACTGTGCTGTGCATCCCTCCCCCCATTGCATCCCCTCCCCCCACCTCAGCATACCTCTTCAAATGATCGCCAGCGGTGAGCAGCATCTCTTACCTGCTTCTCATATCGGCCCCAGCTCTCCCAGTTCATTGTTATTAATTTTTGATAACGACACATAGACGTATATTACATATAGGTCTTTTTATTAAGTATTATTTCGCTTGAGTTGAACCTGAATATCAATATCATATAAGGTACCTGGTTATTTACAAGTACTTTATTTTATTGTCACTTATATATATTTATTGTCACTTATATATATTTTATTGTCATTTATATATACAGTGGTGCCTCACACAACGAACTTAATTCGTTCCAGGAGCAAGTTTGTTATGCGAAAAGTTCGTTATGTGAAACGCATTTTCCCATAACAATACATGTAAAAAAAAATAATTCGTTCTGTAGCATAAAATATGCTAAGATGACATAAAAAAAGATAAATTTACCTTGTTAGAGCTGTTAGCATGATATAGAGGGGATATATGTGAAGGGGAGGGGAGACAGGGGTTTTGTTGATCCTTGCTGTGTATTATAATCACCCCCCACATACTCCCCAGTACCTTTTTTAATTCCTCCCATCTTTCCCAGCCAGTGGCGTACAGGCCAGAAGCGCAGAGATCAGGAGCAATTCCTCTGCACGCCTGTGTGGGCCCATGCCGATCTCCGAATGGCTGCAGTTAGTTCTTGTGAGTCCCGCGAGAGCTGGCTGCAGTTAGTTCTTGTGAGTCCCGGGAGAGCTGACTGCAGCCATTCAGAGATCAGCGCAGGCCCAGGCGGCGGGGGGGAGGTTTAAAAATATGCGGTGGCGGCGGGGGGAGGTTTAAACATATGCGGTGGCGGCGGGGGGGAGGTTTAAAAATATGCGGTGGCGGCGGGGGGAGGTTTAAAATATGTAGCGCCAGTTAAGCGATGCAGCTCGGGCGACTTCGTTGTGTGAAACGAAGTCCGTTGTACGGATCAAGACAAGAAGTTCGTTGTGCGCAGCGTTCGCTGTGCGAGGCGGCCGTTATGCGAGGCACCACTGTATATTAAAATTTAAATTTATTTACATGTTACATTTTTTTTTCTGTAAGCATTGGCTTATTTTATTTTTATCTGTTTGTGTGCAGATTACTCTGTTCCTAAAGCAGACAGATTGCCACCAAAACACGGCACCATGTCGAGTCAATATATCAATTTTGAGATTTATTTACTCAGGTTTTGAGTTGAATAAACTGTATGTTTTGACCATTGGTGTTTGGAAATCATTGAATCTGACCCCTGCTTCTGTACTTTTTCTATTTTTGAAGTATATCAGAGAGAGGTGTTCCTAGGGCGGAGTTGGAGAGGAACTGGCAGCTAAGCAGTTACAGACGATATTTAGTGCAGGTGCCCACATAGCTAAGCAACCAAATAGGACCAGTTAAATAGGAGTCCAAGCTTTAGTCATTTAGTTGTGGGAGCTGGCATTGAATATTGGTCGACATTTGCATAACTGCTAGTCAAGGCCTGGACCACCTCCAATCCCCTGCCTCCAGAGCACTTCTGATCCCACTTCCTCCCTACTTAGTGCCTCTGATTCCTCTCCTGTTCCTCCCCAATCATCTCTGATCCACCTCCCATTTCCAAACTCCAGAAGGCCACCATTGGGCCTACTTACTGATCCTGATGTTCTAGTCAGTGGCGTACCTAGGGGGGGGGCGGGCCGCCCCGGGTACCAGCCCTAAGGGGGTGTTCCCGGCCTTGCCGTTCAGTCCCCCGCCACCCCCGAAGGACCGCTCGCCCCACTGACCTTCCTGCACCACCTGTGAAGCAGCCCGCAGCAGGATCGCGAAGTCAGCGTCAGCATCCCTGCGCCGCGATCCCGCCCCTCCTATGACGTCAGAGGAGGGGCGGGACCGTGGCGCAGGAAGCAGCGCAGGGATCGCTGACGCTGACTTCGCGATCCTGCTGCGGCTGCTTCATAGGTGGTGCGGGGAGGCCAGGGGGGCGAGCGGTCCTTCGGGGTGGGTCGGGGCATCAGGCCTTCAGGGTGGGGCGGGCGGGCAGGCAAGCAGGCTTTCAAGGGGGAGGGGGTGACAGGCAGGCAGGCAGGCCTTCAAGGGGGGACAGGCCTTCGGGGGGGGGGGTGCAGACCTTCAAGGGGTGCAGGCCTTCAAGGGGGGCAGGCAGGCCTTCAGGGGGGTGCAGGCCTTCAGGGGGGGGTGTAGGCCTTTGGGGGGGGTGCAGACCTTCAAGGGGGTGCAGGCCTTCAAGGGGGGGAACAGGCCTTCAAGGGGGGAAAGGCAGGCAGGCCTTCAAGGGGGGGACAGGCCTACAAGGGGGGGGGACAGGCCTACAAGGGGGGGGGGGACAGGCCTTCAAGGGGGGGGACAGGCCTTCGGTGGGGGTGCAGACCTTCAAGGGAGTGCAGGCCTTCGGGGGGGGGTGCAGTCCTTCAAGGGGGTGCAGGCCTTCAAGGGGGGGAAAGGCAGGCAGGCCTTCAAGGGGGGGACAGGCCTACAAGGGGGGGAGAAGCTACAAGGGGGTGGTACAAGCCTTCAAGTGGGGGACAGGCCTTTGGGGGGGTGCAGACCTTCAAGGGAGTGCAGGCCTTCGAGGGGGGTGGTGCAGGCCTTCAAGGGGGTGCAGGCCTTCAAGGGGGGACAGGCCTTCAAGGGGGGAAAGGCAGGCAGGCAGGCCTTCAAGGGGGGACAGGCCTACAAGGGGGGGGGGAGAAGCTACAAGGGGGTGGGACAGGCCTTCAAGTGGGGGACAGGCCTTCGGGGGGGGGTGCAGGCCTTCGGGGGGTGCAGACCTTCAAGGGGGGGACAGGCAGGCAGGCCTTCAAGGGGGGGACAGGCCTACAAGGGGAAGGGACAGGCCTTCAAGGGGGGTGCAGGCCTTCAAGGTGGGACAGGCAGACCTTTAAGGGGGGACAGGCCTTTGGGGGGGGACCATGATTTAGAAGTACACGGAGGGAAGGGGGTGTTCAAAGAGACATGCATATGCCAAACTTTGGGGGGGGGAAGAAATAATGGGTCTGAAAATAGAGGAGAGGGAGAGAGATGATGGACCATGGGATTTAGGGAGGGAAGGAACAGAAAGGGAGAGAAATTGGACACAAGGGATGGTGTGGAGGAGGGATAGAGATACTGGATAGGAGGGTAATTAGGAAAAGAAACGGAGAGATGGTGGACTCTGGGATGGTGGGGAAGGAGGGAGAGATGCCGGATGAAAGGGTATTTAAGAAAAGGTGGATCTGTGGAGGGAGATGAAAAAAAGGAAAGATACCAGACTTCCTGGGAAGCAGTGGCGTACCTAGGGGGGGGCGTGGGGGGCGGGCCGCCCCGGGTACCAGCCCTAAGGGGGTGTTCCCGGCCTTGCCGTTCAGTCCCCCGCCACCCCCGAAGGACCGCTCGCCCCCCTGGCCTCCCCGCACCACCTATGAACAGCCGCAGCAGGATCGCGAAGTCAGCGTCAGCATCCCTGCGCTGCTTCCTGCGCCGCGATCCCGCCCCTCCTCTGACGTCAGAGGAGGGGCGGGACCGTGGCGCAGGAAGCAGCGCAGGGATCGCTGACGCTGACTTCGCGATCCTGCTGCGGCTGTTCATAGGTGGTGCGGGGAGGCCAGGGGGGCGAGCGGTCCTTCGGGGTGGGTCGGGGCATCAGGCCTTCAGGGTGGGGCGGGCGGGCAGGCAAGCAGGCTTTCAAGGGGGAGGGGGTGACAGGCAGGCAAGCAGGCCTTCAAGGGGGGGACAGGCCTTCGGGGGGGGGTGCAGACCTTCAAGGGGTGCAGGCCTTCAAGGGGGGCAGGCAGGCCTTCAGGGGGGTGCAGGCCTTCGGGGGGGGGTGTAGGCCTTTGGGGGGGTGCAGACCTTCAAGGGGGTGCAGGCCTTCAAGGGGGGAAAGGCAGGCAGGCCTTCAAGGGGGGGACAGGCCTACAAGGGGGGGGACAGGCCTACAAGGGGGGGGGGACAGGCCTTCAAGGGGGGGTGCAGGCCTTCAAGGGGGAGACAGGCCTTCAAGGGGGAGGGGGTGACAGGCAGGCAAGCAGGCCTTCAAGGGGGGACAGGCCTTCGGGGGGGTGTGCAGACCTTCAAGGGGTGCAGGCCTTCAAGGGGGGCAGGCAGGCCTTCAGGGGGGTGCAGGCCTTCGGGGGGGGTGTAGGCCTTTGGGGGGGTGCAGACCTTCAAGGGGGTGCAGGCCTTCAAGGGGGGAAAGGCAGGCAGGCCTTCAAGGGGGGGACAGGCCTACAAGGGGGGGGACAGGCCTACAAGGGGGGGGGGGGGCAGGCCTTCAAGGGGGGGTGCAGGCCTTCAAGGGGGAGACAGGCCTTCAAGGGGGGGAAAGGCAGGCAGGCAGGCCTTAAAGGGGGGACAGGCCTTCAAGTGGGGGACAGGCCTTCGGGGGGGTGCAGGCCTTCGGGGGGTGCAGACCTTCAAGGGGGGGACAGGCAGACCTTTAAGGGGGGACAGGCCTTTGGGGGGGGACCATGATTTAGAAGTACACGGAGGGAAAGGGGTGTTCAAAGAGACATGCATATGCCAAACTTTGGGGGGGGGAAGAAATAATGGGTCTGAAAATAGAGGAGAGGGAGAGAGATGATGGACCATGGGATTTAGGGAGGGAAGGAACAGAAAGGGAGAGAAATTGGACACAAGGGATGGTGTGGAGGAGGGATAGAGATACTGGATAGGAGGGTAATTAGGAAAAGAAACGGAGAGATGGTGGACTCTGGGATGGTGGGGAAGGAGGGAGAGATGCCAGATGAAAGGGTATTTAAGATAAGGTGGATCTGTGGAGGGAGATGAAAAAAAGGAAAGATACCAGACTTCCTGGGAAGGGAAGGGAAATGGAAAGGGAGGACAGAGTTGGCAGATGGATGGTTAGCATGCAGAAAGAAGGAGACCCTGGCAAGCAAGTTATCAGAAGAAAACCAGAGCCTTGGACCAACAAGATTTGAAATATAACCAGACAACAAAAGGTAGAAAAATTAATTTTATTTTCTGTTTTGTGATTATAACATGTCAGATTTGAAATGTGTATCCTGCCAGAGCTGGTGTTGGACTGCAAACGTGAGCTAGGATTTAACAGAAAGAGGAAAAGTCCTTTTTGTTTCTTTATTTTATTTACACCACAGCGCCAGTGTGGTTAGGAGAAGCCAAAGGGGGTGAAAAAGCTATAAAACCCACCAGGAGTTTTGAAAAAAATCACCCAACTGGGCAGGAAAATCGAATTGAAAAACCAATTCAATAGGGCTGAATCGAATCAAAATTTTTTTTTCCTGTATCTGGCAGCATTAGTTTGCGCTACTGTCTTAGACTTTAGGACCTAGGATTGGGGAGAGATGGCATCCTCAGTACTTCTTATTTTAATGTATTTTTTTTCTGGGAACTTATCAGTGTTGCAGTGTTGCAGCTCGAATGGCTAGGAGGTTGTCGAACAGTTTTTTTCTTTTGACGTTTTTGGTTGGAGGGTACCAAAAACGTCAAAAGAAAAAAACTGTTCGACAACCTCCTAGCCATTCGAGCTGCAACACTCGACCCCCAACTCTACAACCAATTGATATCAACCACAGACTGCAAAACCTTCAAAAAGAAATAAAAACCCTTCTATTCAAAAAACACATAAAACCGAACTAACACAATCAGAACTGTCCCAAGCATCACCTGCAACTACTCCATATGTACTTCTAATGTCATGACAATTTAGACATAATTTATGTTATGTTATGTTGGGAATAATGGTTACATATATGAGGTTCAATAAAAGAAAATTTTCACTGCCTGTTTCTATTCTGACCATTTATTCCATTTCATGGTTATTGCAAAAAAAAAAAAAAAAAAAAAATTTTTTACATGGGGGGGGGGGGTGTCAAAAAATGATGGGCCCCGGGTGCCACATACCCTAGGTACGCCACTGGTTCTAGTAGAGGCCTTCTGGGGCTCAGGTGGGTGGGCAAGGGAAGTGGAGTGTTGTAGAAATCAAAAATGCTTGTGGGGGGGAGCAGGAGAGAGGATCAGAAGTATTCAGAGGGTGGGATGGGGAAATTGGGAGTGCTCTAAGGGGCAGGATAGTGATTGGAATATGGTGCTCAGGGAGGGAAGTGTGGGATATGTGGATTCTACTTATGCAGGTCTCAGCTGATATTCAGCTGGGACCCATATAAGTATCTTATGTGGGTCCCAGCAGAATATCAGCCTACATAAGTCCTAGCAGCAGTTTTGTCAGGCCAGATATTCAATATCAGTACCTGCATATGGCCCGGCACTGAATATCCCCCCTAAATGTAACTAGCAACAGCATTTTAAAAACACTGAGCCCTGCCTGCCGAATATTGACCAGAGTCCAGACTATAGATAGACAGATACCTTATGATAGACCTTACAGCAGTGTTGTCGCAGGTCTTACCTGGAAGAAATACCAGAGTCACTCTCTACTCTGCTGTTCAAGTCATGGTCTCATGATTCTGGTCACAGGATATTTGCAACGCTTGACTAAACAGAGCCACTTATGAATCTGTAAGAAAAAGCCATAAGATGGAAAGAGCAAATTCATCCCTTTCAAAGCTGCTAATCAGTCCAGTATTTCTGTAGGCCAGTTGTTTGGTATGTGACCCTCCTTGCCCTCTTGCATTTTGGAAAAACTAAACAGAATTCAAACACAATCAGCAGGACTACATATACCAGAAGGCAATGGAACCAGGAATAACACAAACTCTTCTGCCTGGGAGTTTGATTTTCATCTTCCAAACAGCAGAAAGAGAGTTGATTTGTAGCTTTCTCTTGCTTTCACTAATTCTGCCCTGGCCTGTCTGCTTGTCCTGATGCTTGGAGATTTTTACAGAACAAAGAGAAGTTTTCAATTTTCTTGTCATACCTCACATAATTGCCATTGACATCTTCCTGGAGGGCTTGCAGTGCACTGTGCCTGGCATAGGATATAAGTCTGGATTATACTGCACAATGCAATGAGCATTCCAAGCTTAGTTTTACACTACATTTTAAGAAATATAGAGGAGAAACTAGTGTCAAAATCTCCCTGGGAATGCCCAGGCCAATTCTTGTTGTAAACCGCCTAGAACGGAAAGGTATTAGCAGGATAGAAGACATCAATGTAATGTAATATATATATGTACAGTCAAACCTTGGATAGAGAGTAATGTGGTGTGCGAGTGTTTTGCAAGATAAGCAAAACATTTTATTAGTGTGTGGCGCAGTGGTTGGAGCTACAGCCTCAGCACCCTGGGGTTGTGGGTTCAAATCCAGTGCTGCTCCTTGTGATCCTGGGCAAGTCACTTAATCCTCCATAGCTCCAGGTACGTTAGATAGATTGTGAGCCCACCGGGACAGAGAGGGAAAATGCTTGAGTACCTGATTGTAAAACCGCTTAGATAACCTTGATAGGCGGTATATAAAAAACCTAATAAACTTGAAACTTGAACTAAATTAATGAGCGTTGTCTTGCAGTATGAGCACGAATATACGCGTCAAGTCAAGTATGCACAATATACACACACCACATCGCTGAGTGCATCGCTGAGTGTGGCTGAACGTAATACAAGCACCCACAGTTCAAGCATGCACAACATACGCACATCTCACACTGAGCATGGCTGAACATAATAAAGCATCATACCCAATTCACCCGTAGTGTAGTGACTGTTCGAAACGAGCGAGGCCTTGCAATACAAGTACGTACAGTGCTGTATTTTGTATTAAAGTTTTTTGGGTTGTGGAACGAATCGTCTGAGTTTCCATTATTTCCTATGGGAAAATTTGCTTTATATACAATTGCTTTGGATTACAAGCATGCTTCTGGAACGAATTATGCTTGCAAACCAAGGTTTTACTGTATATATATATATATATATATATAAACACACACACACACAAAAAAATTAATTTAAAGCAATGAAAGGGGTTTTTCTGCACTTAACCCCTAGTGTACCAAGGAAGGGGTGGTGGGGCGATTGCCCTGAGTGCAGGGAGTCGAGGTGTGCTGAATCGGTCATTGGGCCACAGTCCACATTCATGTAGCTGTGAGCTCCACCAGCCTCCACCACCTCTGATGCCAACTTCCTATTCAGGTGTAGGGGATTGGCAGAACAGATGGCCACACACATGCGGATGGTAGCCCCACAACCACTCCACGCACCTCCTGGAGGAGGGACTGTTCTGACCAGAGGAGGGGATGCTCAGCCCTGGGTAGCCAGCAAATCAGGTACGCCACTGGTCCTAACAGCAAAACTTAGCACATGTTAATCCATGCACAAGTGCATGAGTGTGCATAGAACTTGGTCACCATTTATTTTATTTATTTGTTAAAAATATTTATGTTCCACATTATCTTGACATTGTAAGTGGATCACAAAGATACACTTAAAGATGAATGACACACACAGTACACAGTATAATAAAATAATCATCCCATCAAACCTAGTAAAAATTCTCATAGCTAAAAAAAAAAAAGCATAACATAATTCACACATTCACTAAAATTTCAATCAGCTCCAAAGTGCTGCTTAAAAAAATATCCCCCTCCCCCTTTTATCAAGCTGTGCCCTTCACTTGTTGGAAAAACTTTCCTTGGAAGCAAAAATAATTGTTGGTCAATGCTATTGTGGCCAATTTTAATATGGAGTGATTCGGGATCCTCCAGAGTGAGCACCTATTCCTCAAGGTTTTCTCTACAATATCCAAAGCTTCAATTTGTGGAACACTAGTATAAAGTAGCTGACCTGTATGCCTGAAATAAACTACCTGAGTTCGTCTATCACACCCCTTCCCGTTCCCATGTACAAAAGCAGACTGAAAACCCACCTTTTTGATTTAGCCTTCAATCCATAACCCTACTGCCCACTGCTTACCACCCTAGCCAGCAGATTAACTATCCCCTCAAACTGTATCCCCACCCTGGCATCCTATTTGTCTGTCTTCTCTATTTAGATTGTAAGCTCTTTTGAGCAGGAACTGTCTCCTTTGTGACTCTGTACAGAACTGCACATGTCTGGAAGCACTCTAGAAATAATTAATAGTAATAGTAATAGTAGGTCTCCATCAAATGACTCTAATAAATAGATTATGATGAATCTCTAATATATGATTTAATTTGTGGAATGAAAGGTCTCATAAAAAAATCATCATATTTTGAAAGTGGCTCAAGAACTGAACCATTACCAGAGATGACTGGTCGACCTGGTGCATCTGTAACAGATTTGTGAAGCTTCGGTAATATATATATCGTTGGGATGACTGGATGTTTCACAGTGAGAAACTTACTTTCCTTTGCAGTAATATATCCAGTGTTATGAGCACATAAAACACGGGAGTCAATTTTCTTTTTCAAATCTTCTGTAGAGTCATCATTTGATTGAACATAGTAAGAAACATCCAAGATCTGTTGCTCAATTTCTTTGACATATTTTGACTTGTCTAGAACCACAATTCCTCCTCCTTTATCGGCTGGTTTGATTAGTATATCTGTATTCCTCTTTGCTAAGATTGTAGGATTTCTTCTTATTATTATTATTCTCTAAAATACTAATATCTCTAAGAACACATTGGTTGAAAGCCTCAGTCTGAGGACCAGGAGGTGCTGAAGGTATCCATTTTGATTTACGTTTCATAACAGATAGATGCATTTTGGCAGTATTCTGTGAAGAAAAAAAGTGTTTGATTTGAAGTTTTCTATTGAAATGAAAAATGTCAGTCCTCGTTTGTAACAGATGATATTTAGTGGTGGGTAGAAAAGAAAGGTCCCTAAGCAAAACTTGGAATGCAATCCGTGATAGCTCAGTATTGGTTAAATTGAAAATAGGAGCTTCATTCTTCCTCTGCCTCTTCCCATGGTGAGATAAAATGATCTTGTTCTTTGATAGTTTGACTCGCTGTCCCTCATGTTGTATTGGTAATTGTGATCCTGTCTTGAATTGAGATCGGTTTTCTGGCCAAAGTTTTTCTTTAAAAAACTCTCCATTGTTTCAGTTTCTTCTGTTGATGTCAATCATCTAGGGCTGGAGGGAGGAGCGGTGAACAATTCACCAGATTCACTCCTAATTCTTTTACATTCCCTAGAATCTAACAAGGATCATATAGCTAATGATGCGGAATTAATAACATCGGACAATTCTTGGTTGCCGGATGGTGGATGATTATTGAATAAAGGACAGTTAACAATGCATTATCTAGATCGTGATAATTTCCTGTTTTTAGTGAATGTTTTAGGATCGACCCAAGCGTAAATATTTCCTTTCTTATAATCTTCTAAATCACGTTGCATTTAATAATTTTTAACTTTTTTAATACCATTCCTGAAGGTTTCCAATCTTCTATTAACTTCTTCCATTATACTCTCAAAATTGGTATCCTCATTTTTTAGGGATCATATCTGTCCTTCTAAAATAGGTTTTAGTATATTGTGTTTCTTTGAGGTTTCAATGATTAGGATCATGAGATCCAATGAGCATTTATTAAGTTTAGCATGCCACTTGTAAAGTATTGCCTCATAATCTAGCTTCTTTATAATCCACAAACCCCTAAGGATTCTCTTGTATACACTTCTAAGTTTAAATTTTCTATATGAATTGTTTCCTATGTTTTTTATGCATAGCAATTTCCTGTAATGTTACTGTCTTATATATGTAGATCAGTTTTTTATGTTAGTAAGAGGGTTCTGCCATCTTTCAGTTCACACATGCTAGCCTTAAACATACAGAAATCAAAAGCTCTACTCTTTCCATGGAAGAAAGGAATAAACTTGAGTGCCTCTTTTACTATGGATAATATTCACTTGGATCTTATAACCTCATTAAAAATACTTGGGAGTCATCATCGACAACAAACTTTCCTACCATGATCACATAAGTAGTATTATTAAATCTTGCTTCTATAGGCTGCGAATGATTTCTCAATTTCCAAGTTTCTGGAGCCAAAATCGTTAAATATATTAATCCATTCTTTAATCATTGCAAAATTTGACTACTGTAATTTTCCTCTGTACTTTAAAAATACTAAATTGTAGTTCTGTTCCCTCTTACCTTTTGTATTAGTCGGTCTGTAAGTCTATTTGTCTAACCCATTATTCTAAATTTTAAATTGTATGTCTAAATATATGTTTATATTTTATAAGTGATTCATCAAACTCAAATAAAACTTGAAACTTGATATACTGTATATTTTATTTTTATATATTTTAACCTAACCTCTTGTAGGGATGAATTGGTATATAAAATCAAAGATTAGATTACATTACATTTATTAGATATTATTTTCATACTTGCTTATAATTTGTATTTTATGATTTATGGTTCTTTTTTAAAATAGTAAAAATTTGCTTTGTATATGTTGTATGATAATTGTATGTGGGGTTTTTTACATTGAATGATATTTCTATGTGTATCCATGTTTTTTAGACTCCTGATGTAGGCCATAGGGCCAAAACACATTTGTGTCGAGTCTTTCAAGCAATAAAATATTGCAGCAATTTTGGTCATCTTCACTGGGGGGGGGGGAGAGGTTGTGATGAGCAGAAAGAGATACAACATTTCAGAAGGCTCTTATTACTACCTGTAATTCAATCCCTGAAGCACTCTTGCTCTATGGAAAAGGAGGAGGAAGGGGTTGAAGGCTACAGAGTTTGTCACTGACTTGAAAGGCTGGGCCAGACATGCCCTTCTCCTTGACAAGACATGAGCCAACAGCTGTCCTAAGGGAGGGAATTCCTCAGCCATATTCTATAGCATTTCCCCTCCCCTCTACAGAAAGGACCCTATGGATTGTGCTCAGGGAAACCTTAGGCTCTTTCTGAATTGCTGAGGTCGGTTTCCAGCTATTTATTGAGATTTATTAACTGCTTTCTCATGAAAAAATTCACTCAAAGCGGTTTACAAAACATTGAATAGTAATCAGGTACTCATGTATTGTCCCTATCAGTTAAATGACTTGCCCAGAGCCACAAGGATTGAACTTACAGCCTCAAGGTGCTGAGGAAGTAGCTCTAACCACTAGGCCACACTCCTCTCCCAGCTAGTGACCATCAAATCCTCCTCACGCCACTTCTATTTCAAATTCCCGACCTATGTGCAGGGCAATTTTCCAAGCTGTGTACCCAGTAAAATACCTGGTGAGGCCAAATTAACATGGCTGAAAACAGCCCTCCCATGCCTAAAGGTACATACAGGTGGGACCAATGCCTTCGCTAAACCTTTAGTCTTGTGCCTCACCCCAATTATCTTGCAGGCTTCTAGGTCTCCCCCCCCCCCCCTAGATTGTACTATCTGTGCTCCACTGCCATAGATGGCATTTTCGAACGTTCCGTAGGACAACTACATGGTTCTGGCCACTAAGGAATCTCAAGTTTCAAGTTTATTAAAATTTTTGATTAATCGCTTAATCTTGCTTCAAAGCGATGTACATACATAAAAGAAAATATTTAAATTACAATTTTAAAATAAAATTACAATTTTAAAATTAAAAATAAAACATTAATTCATATATAACCATTAAAATAAAATGAACTATATACGAACTTAACAAACATGAGTAAAGAGGAAAAGGGGATATGAACTACAACATATAATAGAAAAGAAGGTCGGGAAAAACATAAGGATGGGAGTTCAAATGAATTGTCGAAAACAGCATTATTAAATTCAAGGGAAAAACTTGTTAATCAAAAGCGTCTTTAAAAAGGAATGTTTTTAAATTAATCTTGAATTTATCGATATCATGTTCTTTTCTTAAGTAAATTGGCAGGGAATTCCAAATTTGTGGAGCAGTGACAGAGAAAATAAATTGTCTTCTAGTATTAATGATCTTGAGAGATGGAATTGTTAATAAATGCTGTTCGTTGGATCGCAATATTCTATTTGTGGAGTAAGGGATTAGTGTTTTAAAAATAAATGCAGGTGTTTTAAAAAGCATTGCTTTAAAAGTGAGTAGGCTTAGTTTATATGTTATTCGATGGGATACTGGAAGCCAGTGAGCGTTCTTGAGAAGTGGTGTTCTCAGAAAGTTTATAACGTTGCAACCTGTATCGACTCTCTGTCCTCACCATAGCATAGGGTAGATGCCTGATACTGGGAATGCACTGAGCCTGCTGCACCCTCCTGCTGCACCTGTGTTCAGGTAAGTTACCACTCCTGCTCCACCCCTGCAGCTGCTCCATCTCCTTCCTGATAGCGGCTTCCTCACCCTATTTCGGGCAGGACCTGTCTAATGGACAGCAAATACTACAGACGCTGAACACAGAGGAAGTGGCGAGTCTGGATCCTGTTATCCCACCCTTTGCCCCTTTCCTCCCTCCTAGCCACTGCACCAGTCGCCTCTCACCCTCGCTGCGCCACTGTGTGTGGTGGGGGGGGGGAGGGGGAACATGGGGAAGCTGTGGGGTAACTCACTTGGAGCGCTGATCTCCTCCCACGGCTTCCAGTATCTCCTCTATGCTAATGACTCCCAGATAGCTTGATTGTCCTATACTCGGCTCACTTTTATTACGTATGAGAGGGTGCTGAAAAGTTCTCAGCCCAGCCAACCAGCTTCCTAAATTCTGAGCGTTATTTTGCCACTGTAGCTGAGAAGAGGGTTATCTTATTTCGTTAAGTGGCAATTTGCAGAAACAAAATTCTATGTTTTGACATTGTTGCACATCATTGATTGAACCATATTCACATTATTCTTTTCTTGGATGGGCTGAGAACTTTTCAGCATCACCTTGTAACAGTTTGGGTGTGCCTGGATGCCGGTTTTTCCTGTAAATAAACTTTTTTACCTTACTATTGTACATTTATAGTATTGTAATTCCAATGCTTTTTTTTCATTGTTTGTAATCTTAATTAATTGCTGCGAACTGCCTAGAACTCTCTGGGAATGGCGGTATACAAAAATAAAATTATTATTATTATAGAGTTGGCGCTAAGCATTCTTCTTTGTCACGTCTACTTTTAGACACCACTTAAGAACATAAGAGTGGCCTTACTAGCCCAGTAGCCCATTCTCATGGTGGCCAATCCAGGTCACTAGTACCTGGCTAAAACCCAAGGTGTAGCAATATTTCATGCTACCAATACAGAGCAAGCAGTGGCTTCCCCCATGTCTTTCTCAATAACAGACTATGGACTTTTCCTCCAGGAACTAGTCCAAACCTTCCTTAAAACCAGCGGAAGGGTTTGTGATGCAGGTTTTATCACTGTATAGGTCTAATTGATAATAGCAGTCTGAATCTGACAAATACAAAATACAGCATAACTCATGTTCTAGTACATTTCCTCTCTCCTCCCTCCACCCACATCTGATAAGCCTCTCTCCCTTCCTCCACTAACTAATAATAATAATAAATTTATTTGTAGACCGCAATACCTCACAGTTCAATGTGGTTTACAACAAGAGGGAAACTGTACAAAATACAGGGATAATACAGCAAATTCACATTGTCAATCACTAATTCAAAAATTAGCAAATCATTGTACAAATTCACCAAAAACATAAGTGGTCAATGATTTTCTGAAGTTCTGATGACAATGAGAAGACATAATCAGACCAATCCTAGAAGGGCAGCTTGGAAAAGAACATCTGAAAGTGCGAAACTAGGAGCTCCTTTTACTAAACTGTGATAGCGTTTTTAGCACGCAGAATTGCCGCGTGTGCCAAACCTGCGCTACGCGGCTAGAACAAACGCCAGCTCGATGCCGGCGTTAACGACTGGCGTGCACGGCAATTTAGCACGGGCTAAGCGGGCGCTAAAACCGCTATCACAGCTTAGTAAAAGGAGCCCCAAGTCTTTGAAACTGTTTGTTTACCCTGACAACCCACAGACGAGAGACAAGTTTCTTTCTGTTCGGCCATATCGAAATTTCAGTTATTTGCAGCTTAATATTTACCTTCTTTTCACCATGTACATTATTTCGGCTTATTAAAAAACCCACACCTGGCAGGGACATACCTTATAAATAGTGCTTTCTCTTTTGGAGGGGGAGGACGGGTCAGAGGGCAGGAGGTATTTTTGCATCTCTAGATATGTCAGCCAAGGAGAGTTCAAACACTCAGTGGAAGAGGCCATTGTCCCAATGCAGCTATATGGTAATTGGGCCGCCAAACTCATTAATTTACCACTAGAGGTATAATGGTGATGCTGCTTCGCCGTCTCTTTCACCTGCTGTCATCTGTCAGTGCTTCTCGGTTATTTGATTTCGCTTTCTAGCCTGTGTCATCACCTGGGTGCCTTGGAAGCAAACCTCAGGTGCAGGGCAAATAGACAAGACTGAAAGGCACAGAGCAGGAGAGCAGAGGGGTACACAGACTGTCCCGTGTGGGCCTATTCTTTTTTGATTATTATTTTAATAAAGAAAACTGTTTCCATTTTGAAAGGCATAGAACAACAAGCAAACAACACTATTCAGTGCTGACCCTTTCTTCTTTGGGACCTGAATTATATTAAGCCTTTCAGAGCAGTACAAATAAATTAATTTCCAATAATAGAGTTATAGAGGCCTCTGGCTAGTTCTGTGGATTCCATGATGACAGCTTCTGTTGTGGGGCTATTATGTTAACATGGACACAAAGCAGCGATACTGTTTCCAGGCACAATGGCGGAAAGAGACTCTGTCCCTGGCTTGCAGACACCTGCCTTCTCTAGAGCATCCCAATAGCAGGATGCAGAAAGCTCCAGCAACCTGGTAAAAAAATACCAGGTTGGGGGCAATTTTGTTTTGCCGGACTTTGCTCAGCACAAACAGAGCACAAATTATATGTATGCTACTTATGGTTTATGGGTTTTATTTATATCCTGCTTTATACTGTGTGGGTTCCAAGAACACATACATAATACAAAAACACATAATACACACATTACAAATACACATACGTGCAAACTCACATGGCCTGTTAATCCCACGTTCATTTTCTCGCTTTCATTCACCAGGCCAGACATAATCACACAGAGTAACACTGTTCAATCATATTATCTTAGGAAAGCTGAGGACGATGTGTTTGTCAAAACACAGACTGTGTTGGATCCCGGTCAACTCATCATATAGTTGGCACCACATCTACACAACGTTTATTGATCTCAATAAAGACTTGTCATTAAGTACATCGATCTTGCAGTATCTCTTTGATTTTCTGATAATCGATGTCTACTGCACTTGTATTGGAACCCTTTTTGTTCACTGCTTTGTCCTACAGCAAAAAAAACCAAACCATCCCACCCTTGCATACAATACTTATTCCCATGTCACAATTGCCTACCCCTGTCTCTTTATATCGCTTATACACTCAAGTTGTAAAACTATATTTTCTTCTCTCATAGAACCCATATTTCATCTAACAGAACAGGTGATGTTTAAACGTGCTAAGATTCCCTTGCTGACTTATGGAACCCGGGGGTTCATTCCACTCCGCTGGGCCTGCACATGACAATGCCGCGGCCCTCATGGTTTGCAACCGCAATTCCTTTCTAGATGGGATTTGTGCTGAGTAGCCCAATAAAAGGGGCTAAGTGGTAGGCACAGCAATTCTGCGCAGGACCAGTATAACTCCCAATACGGACGCAGCTGTTGCACGTCTGCTACGTGTGTGTCCCGTGCCTAACAACTGCGTTCTGACCATAGGCGTAAAGATGTACTTCGAGCTGAGTCAGTCCAGCGAATGGCCACTAGGATGGTCTCCGGACTCAAGGGTCTCTCATACGAGGAAAGACTGGGCAAGTTGCAGCTCTACTCTCTAGAGGAGCGCAGGGAGAGGGGTGACATGATTGAGACGTTTAAGTACGTCACAGGTCGTGTCGAGGTGGAAAACGACATATTCTTTCCTAAGGGACCTTCAGTCACAAGAGGGCACCCGCTCAAACTCAGAGGAGGGAGATTTGGTGGTGACACCAGGAAGTATTTCTTTACAGGAAGGGTGGTGGATCACTGGAACAAACTACCGGTGCAGGTGATCAAGGCCACTAGCGTGCTCGACTTTAAGAATAAATGGGACATCCACGTGGGATCTCTACGTGGGTCGAGCAGCACTCTGACTTAATGGGGTGGGACAGTAGAGTGGGCAGACTTGATGGGCTATAGCCCTTTTCTGCCGTCATCTTTCTATGTTTCTATGTTTCTATGACATACACTCACATAACAGATGCACAAACTGCTACTGGCAGCTCCAGACCAGCATTGGGGTCTCAGTACAGTGCATTTTTATTAGGTAACTACTTGGCCTCTCACTGCTACCAGTAGGCAGGAGACTTTAGGAAAGACTATCATTAAATTCAGAAGCCTAGGTAACATCATAACAAGAACAGATATAGTAGAAAACAGAGAATATTCAGAACTGATAGTCAAAACACAAACTCCCTGTTATTCAAAGCTGTTTAAACAGCCAGAAACAGCCACTAACTGGTTAAATAGCATTTATTCAGCTGCCCGCAAATATTCAGCATGAGATATCCAGCTATCTCCACTCACTTGCAGTGGCATGCGGTCAGAGCCTTCATGAGATTCACTGAATCCCCAGCCCTACGAACAAGTTTTTTTGGGGGGGTTTACTGGCCCCCTCTTTTTACAACAGCAGAGCAGACAGCATGATTGGTGCAAAAGAGTAAGCCTGCCTTTGGTGAAGTGCAGCCAGGGCCTTTAGATGATACACTAAATCCAGAAGTTTAGGGGTAGGGTGATCAGATGTCCGGGAAAATCCGGGCATGTCTTCTTTTTAGAGGACTGTCCAGGTGCCCACGATCCGCCCCCCCCTAACCACACCTACTTTCTGGTAGGCATCTTGGACTAGGCACCTACCAAGTGAGGTACCTACCATCCAATTAACTTTCAATTACAAGTTGTTAATTGACAAATATTGGCACCAATTAAGCTTTTTAAATAATTAAGTTAGGCATCTAGATCAGCTAAGCAGACCGATCTAGGCGCTTAACTTTAAGCATCATTTATAGAATTTGGGCCTAGGTGTCTAGAATACTGGCATAACAGGTACCCACATGCCTATGTAGTTAGGCGAGAGAAGGTACCCCAGCCTTAGAGATGGTGTGAGGTTTTGTGCTTAAATGTCAGAGATTGACACCTACAGAGCAGTTCTATAAACTGGAAAAAAATTGACACTAAGCGCTATTCTATAGAACAGACCAGTTCTCTCAACAACGCATTTCCGGTCCTATTAACTCTCCTCTTCCCCCCTCTTAAATTCAATCAATTTATACCTCGCTTAATCTATTGTAAACCCCATAGAACTTAACGGTATTGCGGTATATAAACTGTTATTATTATTATTCTCATGGCCAAACTTAGGCCTACTGAAACTACTACTACTATGGATTATTTCTATAATGCTGAAAGGCGTACGTAGCGCTGTACATTTTAACATACAGTAGACAGTCCCTGCTCAGAAGAGCTTACAATCTAATTTAGACAGGACATTTCAGGGTTGGGGAGATTAAGGTAGAGGAAATGATGCAGTGGGTATAGGTATCTGACAGCAGTGAGTGGAAGTTAAGGGTTGAAAACAGTTTCAAAAAAGTGGGCTTTTAGCTTGGATTTGAATACTGCTAGGGATGTAAACCTGGTGTAAATCCTGCCATCCAAGTTGGGTGCACTGACCCATTATTTTATAACATAGTGCGCAACTTTTGGAATGCTCCTGACCCACCCATGCACCCCTCCCCCCCCCAATGGCTAAGAATTTAGGCGCCCAGTGTTATAGAATAGTGAACAGCCAGATGCATGCACAAATTCTAATTGGTGCCATTCAACTTCAATAATTGGTTGTTACCATCCATTTATTGATGGTTTCACAGCTCATTAGCCAATTAAGTGGTGCATACATCTCAGGAGCATGCCCAAATCTGGTTGCCATATATAGAATCTGGAGAATAACTTCTAGTATACTATAAGTTATGTGTGTAAGCATGAGCTCACCTACTCTCCACCCAGACTCTGCCTATGTCGGAGAGTGTGGCACAGTGGATAAAACTACAGCCTCAGCACCCTGAGGTTGTGGATTCAAACCCACATTGCTCCTTATGACTCTGAGTAAATCACTTATCCCCCTCCTCCCCCCCATTGCCCCAGGTACATTAGATAGATTGTGAGCGTAACTGGGAAAGACATGGAAAATGCTTGAGTACCTGAATAAATTCATGTAAACCATTCTGAACTCTCTAGGGAGAATGGTATAGAAAACTGAATACATAAATAAAATGTAAGATATGCATACGTAGTTACAGAATATTACTTAGGCAGTTTAAAAAAAAAAAAATTACATACATCTATGCCATTATTCTAAACATTCGTATGAATAATCAGTATGTAAATGTTAGCATCCTCCTTGGAGCGGCTGGGGCACGGGCAGTGTGTCTGGGAGGGAATGCATGGATGGGAGAACATCGCAGGGGAGGAGACATAGGCATCCTGGGACTGTCTGCCAAGTCTCTTCCCTGAAGAAGCCCTTTCTGGAAACGTCAATCGCTCCTCCTAAACTTACTTGCTCCACTTCATCACTGACGCTGAAACCGTGGATTGAAGACAAAGTTTTATTTTATTTTTCTTTCCAGCTTATGATTTATCTTTAATCTTATCTATTGTTTTGCCTTTTGTCTTTGTTTTGTTCTATTTCTATCATTTAAATTTCACCAGAATTCTACTGTTCAACGGCTCCCCCTTCTGCTTCTATTCCTTTCTCTCCTCTCTTCTACCTTCCAAAGTATTTAGATCAATGCTGTCTTGTTAAAATGTTTATTTTATTTTTATTTTTCCTCTAACTCTACTTTTCACTTCTCTATTACCCTCCAGGTACTTTAGTTAGATTGTGAGCCTTCGGGACAGTAAGGGAATTTTTCAAGTACCTTTCTTATTTCTAATCTTAATGTATATTTTCTGTAAACCGCTTAGAACCTAACGGATGTAGCGGTATATAAGAAATAAATTACATTACATTACATTTTATAAATTACCCCCCTCGGTACCTAAAGTTAATTCCTAAATTGCAAAGACAGGAACGTATTCTTTCTCTTGAACAGCAAAACTAGTATTTCAAGTGCTTTAGCACTTCTGACTTTTAGGGGAAGAATTTAAACCCTCAACTCCATTGTGTACATCACAGTTTCACCTTAGAATGTCAGAGAAATGAAACTGCATGGGAGACCTGTTTTTTTTGTACAGTCAGGTCTGCACCGAATAAAGATATCAAGTCTGGTCTGAAATAGAACACGGTAGGCTCTGAAAACATCAAAAGGTGGAAAATATCATAAAGTTAAGCATCTTTTGTGACATGGAGGAGAAAATGAACACCTTTCCCAAGATAACTGATACCTCACCAAAGCTGAATAAAATAGTCACTGTATACTGTTCACCTAGTGGAAAGAATGAGGCTGGCACACACCAGCAGAGGAGAGCCTCCAACAGGAAAGAGAGGAATGAAACAGGAGAGATGGCAGCAAAACTTAGTGATGAAACACCGTGTTCATTTCCCAACATTAATAAACAAATGGCCCCTTTCATTCATCCGGGATGACATATCAGATTGAAATGGTTCCCCTCCATTTTATACAAAAAAGGTTAAGGTCATACCAGACTCTCCATCATCACCTTCCTAGGCTTTGAAAAGTGCCAGGATAATTAGATGCCTTGTATTCCTGGGACACTGGAACTTGGGCGGCTTTGCACACAGAAGATCATCTTACAAGGAGACTTCCTGCACTGGAATGACAGATGCCAAGAGCTTATTGGTCCATGGGCTGTTCAGCTGGGAACCACTTTCAACAGGTGTTAATCAAGCCAATCAGAACAGGACGAAGGAAGGTGTGGCCAAGGGAGAGAGATTAAGCTGAAAAGATCAATCTTGTCCCTTAACCTCCTTCATCCCTTCTCTTATTTTTATTTCCAAGATTCAATGGCAAGATTCTTTCCCGTCTTCCAAGATTTCCCATCTCTTGAATGCTGTGTGTGGGGGGGGGGGGGGGGGGAAATAACATAAACAAACACACAGCCCAAACACTTTTCATTCAACACTCACTGACAGGGGTCAAAAGTACCTACTGTGGGTTTCATGAAACCACCCCGACCAGCCGGGCGGGTGGCACGAAACAGAGATTTTGGCAGCTGTCATCAACTATATCTGCAGGGAGAGTGGGCAACTTTGGAAACGGGGGGGGTGGGTATTTTATAAGGATCCCCTTAATTTTAGTTCAAGTTCAAGTTCAGCTGTATTTGATATACCATCAATACATGCTGAGACATTTGAGCAATTCACAAAGAGGGAAGAAAAAAAGAACAATCTAAAACCATAAAAGACTAAGAGGAGAATAATGGGAAAAGGGATACACATGAGAAAGAGCATAAGGGGGGAGGAGAACAGCATGATCTCTTAAGGGGAAATGGGTGTGGGCAGAGAAGGATAAGTCAGAAAGATAAAGGATTGGGTACAGGGCTGCTCATTAAGTGGCAGCACCATCCATGCTCTTCCCATGCTCCACCCATAGGGGGCAAGAAGGTATTGTAAATGGTGATATTTTAATCACTTACCTGCATAAATGACCTCTTATAAAATATCAACAGGCCCAAAAGTATACATGTATTTGCATGGAGTGTACTTCTGCTGTGGGTGGGCACAAGAACAGGGTTTGGGCAGAGTTCATGTACATTCTAAAATACTATCATTTATGCTCTTTCTTGCTAACATTTAAATTTGACTAGCCCACCCACCAACCCTTATACCTCATGAGGCAAGAGCAATGCCAACTTGCTCCTGCCTCCAGGCGCTGCCATCTGCGAAATTGTGGTTCCCTATCCTGCAAAATGCATCATGGAATTCAATGGGTGGGGCCCATATATCCTATAAGGGAATTTCTCCCTTTTATGGTAGGGAGGACATGTGGAGTGGAGTGCCACTATTTTGATGATTGTGGTGGCTGGAGGTGGAAGTGAGTATGCATTCCTCCTGCTTTGTATGAGTTATAAGGATTGGACGGGATTAAGAGGTCATTGACCAGCAGGGTATTTTTTTGTGGCTGAGCAGAGAGAGAGGGAGGAAGGCTGGGGTGACCAGTAGACCACCAGGCTATGTTGTTTTTATATTAGGGGAAGGGGACTCAAGTTAGACAGGGTGTCGGGTCAAGAGGGGGGCAATTAGAACACCAGGATATTTTTTTATATTAGGGAAAGGGGGTCAGGTTGGGAAGAGCGAGGGAGGAAAGCTGGGGTCAGTGCACAAAGTAACGGGTCATGTTGGTAGGAGAAAAGGGGTGCCACAAGACATCTGCACCTTTCAACCAACCCATCTATGCTGTCCTGGACCTAGCATAAAGTTTACCACACTAAATACACGAGAAACCTTTTCTTTTTAGCTTAGTTGTGGGGTTCGTAATGATCGCTTCATCATGCATTTTCATGTAGTCTGCGGTAATGGTTTCAGCACAAGTTAATACCCATACAGAAAACATTTGAGCTTTGTTCAGCTAGTAAAACCCACAGTAAAACCAGGTTACTGTCACACTAATGCTTTGTGCATCAGCCCCTTAGATTGTAAGCCCTCTGGGGACAGAAAAATACTTAACTCACCTTGAACTACCACTGGAAAAACATGACTTACAGTTATGAGTAAAATAAATGCTAAAATACTAATAAATGTGAGCACATACATGTATAAATGCTACAATTCTATCAAAGCAGTATTCTGTAAATAAGCAACACATATTTTACAGATAGATGTACAGGGGTTATCAAACATCCTGGAAAACTTGGACATGTCCTCTTTTTAGAATGGACTTTCCAAAACCCTGCAGTTTGTGCAGGTTTTGGAAATTCCCAATGAACTCCGGCCACATCTGGAGGGCCTCTGAGCTTGTGTGGATGACGTCACACACATCCACTCATTCTCCAGGCCTTCTAGACATGGCCAGACATCGTCAGAGAAGACGATAGGAGGCTTTGTGGGGGCGGAGCTGGGGGAGGAACAGGGCAGCCCTGGAAGTGGAACTGGGCAGGGCTGGAGGCAGAACTGGGCGGGATCAGAGGTGGAACAGGGCGGGGCCATGTGTCTGGGTTTTATCACTGAAAATATGGTAACCCCAGATATATACATAGGCAGAATCTGGACAGGACTCACAGACATATTCCAGAACATAGGTACACACCTAGAACTGGTGAACATGCCCACACCTAATGTATTTTCTCTGTCATGCTAATATTCTGTAAAGCAGTGTCTCTCACACTAAACGGAACAAATGTTTTTCGCGGCACACTAAATGGAGCAAATATTTTTCACGGCACATTATAATTATAAAATTGCAAAATCAACAAATAATTAGAAAGTTATGGGGCTCATAATCGAAACAGAAATACATCTAAAAACCGGCCTAAATCGGCACTTGGACGATCAGTAACCTATCACCTCTCACTCTGGAGTTTCAATTGAAAGAGACTGGTCTCAAACGTATTTATGCCACGTAGGTATTTAAACATCTCTATCGTATGTCCCCTTGAAAATTGAAGTGGGTGTTTGACCCTAGACTTTTCAGCTTCTATATCTTTATGTTTATTGAGTACATGATATTCCGCCCATACTGAAAGTACAGGCCAGAGCGGAGAACATGCTTTGCATACGCAGTTACCAGATAGGTAAAAGAGAATGCGAAGTTGATGTCATCATTCAGCATGCCGACATCATTATCCCATCACTCATTTATTGTCCAATCACTCAGCCTCTGCCAGAACACATCCTGAAAATTCCAGCTTCACCTGCAGTAACTGGGTGTGCAAAATGTGATTTTACACTGTGAACAGAACAGAAGTGTGAGCTGAAAGTAGGTACCACTACACATAGACTCAGGCCCTTCATAGGCATTTTACAGCTGTCTCTTGTTACTATTCACAGATTTCAAAATTTTTCTTTATGTTTTCCAATGTTACTAACTGTAATACATTGATTATACTATGACACATGGCTAATAAATGACCTAAGGTTGGCCATTAGAGGCTAATGTCTGATGACCTTTGAACTAAGGAAGTGTTCAGGGTGGAGCTGCAATAAATCAGAGAGGCGCTGGACTGATGAGGGAGATAATGTACTGTCACAGCAGGATCCTGGCCAGCAGGCTGATGAGGGATGTCTTCTGAAGTAAAAGGCAAGGGTAATTGCAGTACTCACACACCATCATTCCCAAGATAAACACTGATGGCCTTTTTCCTAGCTACCTCCATTTCTTGCAACTCTAAAAGAAATACAAGATTTGAATGCCATCTCCTAGCTAACACATTTTTACTCTAATTTTAGTTTGGGCCAGTGTTTTACTCTACCTCCCAAAAACAACCTTGAACCTTCCCAGTGTCCTCCACCCACTGTCCATCCATCCATTCCGGAGCACATTCCATCCATGCATCCTCCATACAATCTACAGCCTCTTCTATCTACACAGCCCCCATCCATCCATCCATGCATTCCATATCATATTCCATCCATGCAACCTCTGTATAATCCACAGCCTTCTCCACCCATGCAACCTCCATCCCTCCCTCCCACATCCTCCTCCATCTACTCATATCACAGCATCATTCACTCACACATCCATCATCCATCCCACAGCCTATTCCACCTATGCATCCTCCAACCATTCATCCTATAGCCTTCTGTGCCCCTGCAGCCTCCACCCGTCCAGCTTTCATCTACCCTTTCAAAGCCTCCTCCACCTATGCATTCCATCCATCCATCCTACAGTATTCTTTATCCATGCAGCCTCTATCTACCAATCTCACAGCATCTTTCACCCATATATCCTTCATCCATCCCACAGCCTTTTTCACCCATGCAACCCCCATCCATCCATGTCATATCATACTCCAACTATGCAACCTCCATACAATTCATAGCCTCCTCTACCCATGCATTCTCCATCCATCCCTCTCACAGCATCCTCCACCCATCCAGCCTCCATCTACTCATCGCACAGCATCTTTCACCCATGCATCCTTCTTCCATTCCATAGCCTATTGCACCAATGCATCCTCCATCCATCCATCATGTAGCCTTCTCTGTCCATGCAGCTTCCATAATTCCTTCCCACAGCATCCTCAACCCATCCAGCCTCCATTGGCATCTTTGATTGATCAATATCTATTTTATTCTTGTGTATTGCTGTTTCATTCAGGATTGTTTAATTTTGTTGTTAGCATTTTATTTTTAAGATTATTTTATGATTATATGTTTGCTTATTTCAAATGTTCAGTTGTTATCTACTTAGAACATTGTATTAACAAGCTAGAAATAAGTACTGTATAAATACATCAGAAAAGAGAAGTCCTACATGAACTGGATACATGCCAACGAAGAGGAGTTGAAGCCTGATCACTGCTTATAAGTTACATTTTTTCAGTGCAGCCTTTCTTGACTGGTATTTAAATTGTCCAATGGAAGTTTACAAACCCACAGTTACATCCCCTGACTCCTCTTATTCAATCATGAACTATGCACAGACACCTACACTTCAAAATGATTGCGTGGTGCTAAACACCATGAGCGGTTCAAGGCAATCTAATGCCTAAGGTGAGGGGTGAGCTGGTTCCCCCCCACCCGCATCCAAAATGGGGGTGGGACAAGGGTTGCCCCAACTATTAGGCTTTCTGTTTTCACTATTCTCCCCCTCCCCCCCCCACCCCACACATCTGCATTTTTCCTATTCCACACACACACACTCACATCTACCTTCAATTTGTCATAAAAGTTGCCAGGCAGCGGTAGTGATTCACAGAGCTACCCTGCTGCCAGTACCGGCATCTTCTCTTCACTGTAGACCGCCCTCTCTGGCAACTTCCTGTTTCTGCTGGGATGGGCCGCAGTGGAGAAAAGATGCTGGGACCAGCAGCAAGATAGCTCTGTGAATCACTACCACCACCCAGCAACTTTTATGACAAATTGAAGGTAGAAGAGGGGGCTATGGAATGGGAAAAATGCCGATTGGAGGGGGAGAAGGGTGAAAGCATTAGATGCCAGGAAGGAGAGTGGCAGAGCAATGGCTCAGTGAGGGTGAGTGATACCCCTTCTCTGCCCCCCTTGCTCCTTCCCGACTCTCCCTCCTTCCCCCGTATCTCTTTAATTTTCCCAGTGTGAGCAGCATCACGAACTTGCTGCCCATGTCAAGTCAGCTCTCCCTCTGACGCCACTTCCTAGGTGCGGGACCTGGAAGTGACATCAGAGAGAGCCAATACTGACGGCAGCAAATTCATGATACTGCTCATGCCGGGAAAATTAAAGAGGTATGAGGGAAGGGAAGGAGCGCACACATGTGGCAGGGGGGGCAGGAAGGAGCAAGGGGTGAAGAGGAGGATGGGTGCTGGTGCCCCCACCAAGACAGCTCCCAGGGTAGACCCTCTTACTATGCCACTATGGCAGAGAGAGGCAACCAGCACGTAGGCTGGCTGGCAGCAAGATGCCTCTCCCTCAACAGTGCCACCTGAGGCTACTGCCTCAGTTGGCCTCAATGTAGGGCCACCCCCTGCTAAACACAACACAAATTGCTCCTCTCTGGACACAATAAAGGAGCTTGCTCAATTTTGGGGATGCTCAGCATCCGCCATCCACAGAGCTGATGGAGCTAAGTAAACACAGAAGATTTTTGTCCGATGGCTATGGAAGATCTAGCTAGGGCTCATGGGTTTTACACCTATGTTGATTCAGTTCCTGGGTATGTCTGTTACCATTTTTCTAGTACATGTGTTCTTTTTTTTTATTCATTTTAGAAAACTATAAAGCATTCTGATGTCACATTGATACTTTTACCTAGCTGTTATCACAGGAAAGACATCAGAAAGGAACATCATCAGCCAATCACACCAGCATTTACATGCCAGCCAATCATACTGCAGAATTCACACACCAGCCTCATGTCATAGTATTATAGTTGGTTTCCTGCATATTTTTTCTATTTTCAGTTGATTCTTTTTCTCATATCTTTCTGCACTCTTGCCCTAAGTTTTGGATGCTCCTTAACACATAGACTGGCATAGCTGAGGTTATTCTGGGTGAAGTTGCTGACTTTGGATGTGAGACTGCAGGACTTGGCCTGACAGGGAATCCCCTCTGGTACCGTCTCCTGCTAATTTATGGCCCTGTTTGTTGAGATAGGGAGTAAAGGGCAGGAAGAAGCCTGCTGCTGGCCCCCTCATAAACCAGAGGCAGCACCCTGTCTGAACGAATATGGGCCTGGGAAGAAAGGCCTTCAGACGGATCAGCTGCGCTCCATATGGGTGG
This sequence comes from Geotrypetes seraphini, assembly GCF_902459505.1. Classification (NCBI taxonomy): domain Eukaryota; kingdom Metazoa; phylum Chordata; class Amphibia; order Gymnophiona; family Dermophiidae; genus Geotrypetes; species Geotrypetes seraphini. The sequence continues at coordinate 136,485,929 of NC_047091.1, read as the reverse complement.
CCCCCCTTCCATGCACAGTTTCAACCCCTGGGGGGCAATGAACCAGTCAGGGGCTTAGTTTGGGATATTTTTGGAGATTGAGGAAAAACAAAGATTTGAGCTCTCTCACATACTCTCCATGCTAAGTTCCTTATCCAAACAAGCAGACAGCCATGTCACATTTATACTGGGGAATGCAATCTGCAGAGAGGCTGTGCATTCGTGTCTCAATGTTCATTGCCCAGACTTGTAGGTTGTATAAGGTAAGAGGGGGGAGGGGGGGAACTTGGCACGATTTATACAATAGCACATCATTTTTCCCATCGGAAATAGTGGGTGTGGGCAGCAGTCTGTACTTTGAGGTAGGTGTCCCGAAGTACAAACCACCCGCATTAGAACCTTTTTCTGTTTTGTATGATGCAATCTCCCCCTTCCTCCTGTACACCAAAAGGATCCAAGAGCGAATAAAATATATAACTTTTACATGGCAGATACAATAGCAGGTGTCAGTCCTATAATCAAATACACCAAAGTTCTTTGTGATTATTTTGAGCAAGTGTTGACCAAACTAAAAAGAGTGGGACCTGGGACCAGTCTGCCCTTGCAGAAGGTTCACTGATGGGGAATAAAAGGTGACAAAATAAGGTGAATTTAAAAAAACAAAAAACAAACAGATATTCATTAGAGTCACTAAAGAAGAAGAACTCTGGCCGGAGGAGATGACAGAAAGAACTTAGACTTACTGCTCTAGGAGATATCCTGGAAGCAGTGTAGTGTAGTAATTGTCAAGCAGCAATCTTCAAGAGATTTTCTGGAAGCCATTCTGTTGCTTTGTCTACTACTTCTACTACTATTAATTATTTCTATAGCACTTCCAGACATATGCAGCACTGTACAGAGTCACAAAGAAGTCAGTCCCTGCTCAAAGAAGCTTACAATCTAAACAGACCAGACTGACAAACAGGATGTCATGGTTTCAGTTAAGGGGAACAGTTAATCAGCTGGCTGGGTTGGAGGACAGAGGGGAGTACAGGACAATCAAGCCATTGTGACATCAATGATGAGGTTGGCTCTTATTGGTGGAATGAGGCATTATGACATCACAATCTCAGCTCTGCTTCCCAAAGACTGAAACTCTTTACAGTACCACTACTATTAATTATTTCTATAGCGCTACCAGACGTACACAGCACTGTACAGAGTCACAAAGAAGGCATTCTCTGCTCGAAGAAGCTTACAATCTAAACAGACCAAACTGACAAATAGGATGTCATGGATACAGTTAAGAGGAACAGTTAATATGCTGGTGGGGTTGGAGGGCAGAGGGGAGTAGGGTTATGGATTGAAGGCTATATCAAAAAGGTGGGTTTTCAGTCTGCTTTTAAACAAGGGAAGGGAAGGGGCTTGGTGGATAAACTCAGATAATTTATTCCAGGCATAGGGGGCAGCTAGATGAAAGGAACAAAGTGTGGAATTGGCAGTGGAGAAGAAGGGTACAGCTAAGAGCACCTTATCTGAGGAACGGAGTTCTCTGGGAGGTGTATAAGGAGAGAGGAGAGATATTGAGGGGCAGCAGAATGAACACACTTGTAGGCCAGCAATAGGAGCATGAACTGTATGCGAAGGTGGATAGGAAGCCAGTGATGTGATTTAAGGAGAGGGGTGACATGATGCAGAGGAGCTAAGTTACCTAAAAATCATTACACTGGGTCAGGACAAAACTCCATCTAGCCCAGCATCCTGTTTCTAACAGTGGCCAGTACAGGTAATGGTTATATAATGCATTTCATATACCGCCTTTATGTGGTGCAACCGAACAGTTTACCCACTGCATATCACAAGTATCTGGTAGAATCCCCAAAAGCTGCAAGACTCCATGCTACTCATTCCCAGAGATATGCAGTGGCTTTCCGAAGGTCCTATTTCAGGACAGAGGCCCCAATGTTCTAAACTTATTGTTAAAATCCTGTGGGTCATTGTAGTGCAAGAAATATTTTCCAATTTCAAAATGACAACCGATGCTGCAAAAGTTTCACATGCAAAAGAGCTCCACAGAGGGCCACAGAAATTCCATCGGATCAGCTGTTGGAGAAAACAACTGACACGTGCACAGAATAGTCCACAGAAAGAGCATAAATGTGCACATGCACCGGGAAATGCTATGTCATAGGCACGCATGAGCATCAGTCATAGGTATGCCTTATTGTAGCACATCAGGGGCGCACATCATAAGCGTGTGTTACAAAGCATTGAAAGCCAGAGGGGAAGGGTAGAGAACTACCAGCAAACCATGCAAATGGTTTTTTTCCTAAACTTCTTATGTGGGACAAATACTGCCACCGTAATTATTTTTTTTTTAACTTCCACCTCTCATGCAATCAGCAGCCCCAGACCTGCCAGCATATGCTTTCAACAGTTGCGCATGAGATTCGTTTTTAACGCAAGCGTATATGGACACCACCACCCCATCAAATATGATAAATGTATCTTTAACTTCCATCTCTCATCCATTCTTCAGTCCAGAACCTTTGACGCACACACGTGAGACACCCTTTTAACACGCTTTCGGCACCTCCAGACCTTCCAGTAATTTTGGAACGTTAAAGGTCAGGAATTCATTTCGTGCATTACCAGGCAATGTCTGGGCATCATTTAGAGTGCTCATTTAGATATGAATGACCTTGTTGTATTACATTTATGTAGTATTATCAGAGGATGCTACGAAGCATAGAAAAGACCATGCAGAGTAAAGAGTTGCATGGGGACAGAAATCTCACCCATCCCCACCCGTCTCCGCCAGGATCCTCTCCGTCCCCACCCGACCCCGTCAGGATCCTCTCCGTCCCCACCCGTCCCCGTCAGGATCCTCTCCGCCCCCACCCATCCCCGTCAGGATCCTCTCCGTCCCCACCCGTCCCCGTCAGGATCATAAGAACATAAGAACATAAGCAATGCCTCTGCTGTGTCAGACCTGAGTCCATCGTGCCCAGCAGTCCGCTCACGCGGCGGCCCAACAGGTTCAGGACCTGTGCAGTAATCCTCTATTAATATCCTTCTATCCCCTTTTCCAGCAGGAAATTGTCCAATCCTTTCTTAAACCCCAGTACCGTACTCGTCCCTATTACGTCCTCTGGACGCGCATTCCAGGTGTCTACCACACGTTGGGTAAAGAAGAACTTCCTAGCATTTGTTTTGAATCTGTCCCCTTTCAACTTTTCCGAATGCCCTCTTGTTCTTTATTTTTCAAAAGTTTGAAGAATCTGTCCCTCTCTACTCTTTCTATGCCCTTCATGATCTTGTAAGTCTCTATCATATCCCTTCTAAGTCTCCTCTTCTCCGGGGAAAAGAGACCCAGTTTCTACAATCTCTCAGCGTATGAAAGGTTTTCCATCCCTTTTATCAGACGTGTCGCTCTCCTCTGAACCCTCTCGAGTAACGCCATGTCCTTCTTAAGGTACGGCGACCAATATTGGACTCAGTATTCCAGATGTGGGCACACCATCGCCCGATATAGCGTCAGGATAACTTCTTTCGTCCTGGTTGTAATACCCTTATTGATTATACCTAGCATTCTATTCGCTCTCTTAGCAGCCACTGCGCACTGTGCCGTCGGCTTCATTGTCATGTCCACCATTACCCCCAAGCCCCTTTCTTGGGTACTCTTATTTAATAACATCCCTCCCATTGTATAGTTGTACCTCGGGTTTCTGCTTCCCACATGCAATACTTTAAATTTCTTTCAACGTTGAACTTCATCTGCCATCTCGTTGCCCATTCCCCTAGTTTGTTCAAGATCCTCTCCGTCCCCACCCGTCCCCGTCAGGATCCTCTCCGTCCCCACCCATCCCCGCAAGGAATTACCTCCATCCCCGCCCGTCCCCATAAAAAGCAGCAATTACTTCTGACAGGATCATCAATTCCAGTTTCTTTTGTTTTTGAGCTTCTGCTTTCCTTGTGGAATCTCTTTGGTGGAACCCTTTTTTTGTTTTCTGTTCAGGTAATTAACTTATAAACCCACTCTTTTACTAAGGCTGACGTGTCCATTATATTATATGGATGAACCCTGCTTCCAAAGCCTTCCATCCCCGTGGGAGTCCTGTTGGCTAGAGGGGGTCCCCGTGGGAGTCCCGTGGGCCAGAGGGGGGTCCCTGTGGGAGTCACGTAGGTTAGGGGGGATTCCCGTGGGACTCTAGCGGGACCCGCGGGATTCCTGCGATCCCCGTTCCCGTGCAGACCTTTAATGCAGAGCCCTTATGCGCATTGGAAGCTAAAATACTTAGATGCTAAATCGTTTAGAACTGGTTTAGCGATGATGTAAGTTTAGAACATCAGGGCCAGATATTGTAAACCAGACCTGGAATTCTGACAACCCTACCCTTGACCGATAGACTACAAAGGGATGTACATTGGTACCAACCAGTACGTGTCACATAAAGATAACTTGTATCATACACTGTAACTTTCTGTGTGTCAAATTAGGTATTACTTGTACTGGAAAACTTGCATCATAAGGACAACCATAGCAAATTGTAACCAGTAAACTGTATACAGTCAAACCTTGGTTTGTGAGCATAATTCATTCCAGAAGCATGCTTGTAATCCAAAGCACTCGTATATCAAAGCAAATTTCCCCAAAAGAAATAATGGAAACTCAGATGATTCGTTCCACAACCCAAAAACTTTAATACAAAATGCTTGTATTGGAAGATCTCTCTCGTTTAGAACAGTCACTACACTCCTGCAGTGTTAGAGAGAGAAGAACCATCGGCTCAGTTGTGATGATATGATGCGTGTATAATGTATGTACTCGTATTTCAAGACTTTGCTTCTTTAGAACGGTCACTACACTCTTGCAGCGTCAGAGAAGAACCATCGTCTCAGTTGTGATGATGATACCCGTGTATACTGTATGTACTTGTATTGCAAGACCTCGCTCGTTCAGAAAGTCACTGCACTCTTGCAGCGTCAGAGAGATAAGAACCATCGGCTCAGTTGTGATGTGTGTATACTGTATATACTTGTATTGCAAGACTTCGCTCGTTCAGAACAGTCACTACACTCCCGTAGCGTCAGAAAGAGAAGAACCATCGGCTCAGTTGTGATGATGTGATGCGTGTATACTGTATGTACTCGTATTGCAAGACTTTGCTTGTTTAGAATGGTCACTACACTCCCGCAGCGTCAGAGAAGGACCATCGGCTCAGTTGTGATGATGATACGCGTGTATACTGTATGTACTTGTATTGCAAGACCTCGCTCGTTCAGAACAGTCACTACTCTCCTGCAGCGTCAGAGAGAGAAGAACCATCGGCTCAGTTGTGATGTGTGTATACTGTATATACTTGTATTGCAAGACCTCGCTCGTTCAGAACAGTCACTACACTCCCGTAGCGTCAGAAAGAGAAGAACCATCGGCTCAGTTGTGATGATGTGATGCGTGTATACTGTATGTACTCGTATTGCAAGACTTTGCTTGTTTAGAATGGTCACTACACTCCCGCAGCGTCAGAGAAGGACCATCGGCTCAGTTGTGATGATGATATGCGTGTATACTGTATGTACTTGTATTGCAAGACCTCGCTCGTTCAGAACAGTCACTACTCTCCTGCAGCGTCAGAGAGAGAAGAACCATCGGCTCAGTTGTGACATGTGTATACTGTAAGTACTTGTTACAAGACATTGCTTGTATATCAAGTTAAAATTTAATAAAATGTTTTGCTTGTCGTGCAAGTTACTTGCAATCCAAGGTTTTACTGAATTATCATTAGCCCCTAGCATGTATCAAGTTAGGATAAAAACTTGTATCGTAAACTTATACACAAATTATGTATTGTTAAACCTGTAACCCATTCTGAGCTCTTTGGGGACAATGAGCTAGAAAATTATTTAAATAAATAAATATTTAACAGGAAGAATCAAGGATTCTAAATACCACACTGCTTTTAGTTATAAAGCCAAAACCAGGACTGGAACAGAGTAACTTGAAGAAGGATTCAAGGTGTCCTTCTTCCTGTGCTGACTAAAATGTCTTCCTCTCCCACTGATAATCCAGTAGGGCTCTCTGCTGCTGCCAGCCAAGTGGGAGCCCAAACGTTTGAATGCTGGCAAGAAACAATGTCAAGTGGACCCTTCCAAGTTGATTTTGCAGCATTTTCAGCGAGCTGGTGCCAACTTTTTGAAATGGCTAATTACTGTTGATGATACATGGTTACGCCACTATGATCCTGAGACAAAAACAACAGTCCATGCAATGGCGGCACTCAGGTTCTCCAAGGCCAAGGAAATTCAAGACCCAAAAGTCAACAGGAAAGGTCATGGCCACAGTGTTTTGGGATCAGGAAGGTTTTTGTAATGACTATCTTCCACATGGCCAAACAGTTAATGCAATATACTACTGTAACTTGCTGTGCCAATTAAAGAAGGCATTGAAAGAAAAAAGGAAAGGAGTTCTCTTTTTGCAGACAATGCTCCTGCTCACAAGGCAAGGTTTTTATATACCACCTATCAAGGTTATCTAAGCGGTTTTACAATCAGGTACTCAAGCATTTTCCCTATCTGTCCCGGTGGGCTCACAATCAATCTAACGTACCTGAGGCAATGGAGGACTGAGGGACATGCCCAGGGATGGATGTTTTGACGCGATTGGGTTTTCGGTGCATAGGCCATACACCCTACTCACCAGATCTTGCTCCATCTGACCATCTTTCTTTTCCAAACCTTGTAAAGAGTTTGAGGAAAGGGTGACATTTTTTGAGTGATTCGGAAGTGATTGCAGCAGTGGAGCAGTATTTCAGTGACCAGACATCAGAGTAGTATTTTGGAAGGATTACAGAAACTTCAGACATGATGTGCCAAGTGTGTTGAACTTAGGGGTGAATATGTGGAATAACTTGTACGTTTCATGGCTCCATTCACTTCTTGGTTGGACTGAGAACTTTTCAGCACCCTCTCGTACAGTAGGGTCAACAGAAGTGAGAGTTTTAAGCCAGACGGTACACTCCTACCCGTTGCTCCACCATTCATGGTAGCTGTCACTGAATATCCAGATAAGGCAGTCACTGCCAACACTTAACCACAACTAGGAGGTGACTTCAGAGGGAGTGGCAAGGCTGGCGCGGGCAGCAGGTTAGACATGCTGCTCGCACTGGTGAAGTTAAAGAGGTCAGGGGGGGGATAGAGAATAGGAGGGGCACCGCCCACCCTCTCTACACCATTGTTTTTATATACTGGAAGTAGGCCTGAAAATTGCTTCATCAAACATCTTCACCTCTTATACGATTGGGTTCATCCAGAATTTGTAGTTCCTTTCCTGTATCTCTGAAAGGAAACAATGAAACATTGATTTACTAATAGGAGGAAAGCAACACCTGAGAGGGGAGGAGGTTGCAGGTAAAGCAATGCAGGGTTATCAGAAACTTTGTTCCCCTCCCCCTCCCCCTCCTGAATCTTGTGTGATAGTTAGGAGCCTCTACTCTTCCCCATGTGGTCTCTGGGAGTTTCTCCAGACAGCTCACTGCTCTACAGTAGTCAAGCAAACCACAGTCAGGACTGTGAAGCAGATGAGGCTGATCCCTTGGGTTTTATTTGTTTGTTTTAAATCACTCTCTTTTAGTAAGTGCCCTGTTTCACATCCATCATTCTAATGCCATGATCTCCTTCCTGCTCACCAGAACAGTGGGCACTAAAGTCTTGCCAAGGGACACTGGCAGAGCCATCGGCAGGTTTCAATAGGGCAGTTGAAGAGTGCCCTCGGGGGCTGCTCCCCCTCTGTGCTTGGGGGAAAAAATTGAACAGAATCTGTGAAGCTTGTCAAGTAAGTCTTCTATATCGCTCCACAGATGCAACAGCTAGCGCGAGTTTCACTTGGGTTATCTGTTATCCTATGATTTCCAGCTCTTTGACATTTTCACTCGCTGGTGTTTCGTCTTCTTCAGAGCAAATATGCATATGCCATTGCCTCAAAGCCGCTAATGGTGGGGACAATGCCATATCCAGGCTGTCCCAGGTGATCCTCCTTTCAACAGCTTTTCCCTAGTTCCTGATGCACCTCAAAAGAGACTTTCTACTGTTTCCCTGTAATTATGGGACTACAGAATATATTTACCTGCCCTCAGTGAATGAGGCCATCAGTAACAAGAGCTTATTTCTTTTACAGAAGTGAGATCTGGTGTTACAATTTCATCTTAAATCCAGATAGATAAGAGGCTTAAGTAGCCAATGCTGTATCTAGGAGGGTCCGATGTGTTAAGTGATGTGCTGTTAAGTAACTCAAAAAGGGGACCAGTGAGAGACACTTTATTATAAACAGCAATGATGATGATAAGACGTTTCTACCAGAACCTCTAATGTAAATATAAAATATAAATACTCAGCTGATGAGAACCCACAAACTGTCAGCTGAGGACTTCCTTTGCAGTTGGCCTGGGGTCCCTTTTTGCCAAGCTTGGCAGGCAGCAGTAGCGTCCCTGAGTCACAGATGCTGGCACCTCAGTGGCTCATGGATGCTGCCAGCGACTGCTGCGCCTTGGTGGAGGGGAGTTCTGACCATCTCTAGAGGAGGTCCTCTGCTGGCGGTGCTTGGGGATCCCCACCAGTCACAGCAAGGGCCAACAAGTACTTCAACACTGTAGAAATAAAACCAGAAATGCATTTCCTTTTCTTTTGAACACAAAACAAAGATATCTGCCATATACATTTCCCAAGGCAGATGACTCTATGCAATGTCACCTCGGTAACAAAATACAAAAATAGACAAATACACCCCCCTCCCTTTTTACTAAACCACAATAGTAGGTTTTTAGCACAGGGAGTTACGCTGAATGCCTCGCGCTGCTCTCAATGCTCATAGGCTCCCTGCGCTAAAAAACAATATTGCGGTTTAGTAAAAGGGAGCCATAGTGCAAAATATAGACAGCAGATATAAATTCTCAAAACAGACACATTTTGATCAACTAAATTGATAAATAAAATCATTTTTTTTTCCTACCTTTGCTGTTTGGTGATTTCATGAGTCTCTGGTTGCACTTTCTTCTTCTGACTGTGCATCCAATCTTTCTTCCTTTCTTTCAGCCCTCCTGTATGTTTCCTCTCCTCCAGACCTCATTCTCTCCCCCAACTTTTTCTTTTCTGTCTCCCTGTCTCCCCCTTCTTTCTGTCTCTCTGTCTGCCCCCTTTCTTTCCTTTTCTCCGTGCCCTCCCCCAAGCCACTCGGTTTGCTGCCACCGCCATTGGGGAATAGTCCCCAAGCCACCGCCTGTCCCAAGCTTTCTCTGCAAGAAGCGTCGCGCCTGACCAGCATTCCGCTCCCTGACGTCAATTCTGACGTAGGAGAGGAAGTTCCGGGCCAACAAGGCATTTCTCCTCATTCCATCCAGCCCTGAGCCCCATCTCTCCTTGATCCAGCATTTCCCTTCTGTGTCTGTCAGAATTACCATTCCACCTATTTTCCAGCATCACCCTTCTTTGTGTCCATCTCACCTATATCCCTATCTCACCACTTTTTCAGAATCTTCATTTGTCTCTGTCCTTGTCTTTACCCCATATTCACCATTTGCCCTTTCAATGTCTTTATCTCCCCCCCCCCCCCCCCCACACACACTTTTTCAGCATTACTTCTATGTCTCTATTTCACCTCCTCTTCATGTCCCCTCTGTATCTCTATCCTTATTCAGAAGGTCCTGCTTACCCTTTCTCTTCTTTGTGTCACTATCTCCATTTTCAGCTTTCCCCCTTTTTCCTTTGTTAATGCACCCTGTAGCCAGAATCTTTCCACCCTGCTCTCCACTCCGGCCCAGCCCAGTATGAAATATTTCCTTTTGTTTCTCTCCCCTCTCTCTTTCTGCTCCCTCACCCACGAGTCCTGCATCGTGCAGTTCTCTTTTTTCACAGCTAGTATTCTTCAAAAAAGGAAGAAGGACATCAGATTAGGTTATTCAAATTGGCTTACTAGGTCTCTTATAACACAGTTATTTCAGATCCCAAATATTTGCCTCTCTCTGTCATCCATATGTCTAGTACTTCAAGTTTGATAAGCATCAAAAAGTCTTATCCTCATCACTGTTTATAATAAGAGTTTCTCATTCGTCCCCTTTTCAAGTTACATGAGTGTGTATTTTGAGAAAGTGTTACTACTAAGTAATTTTTTGACCTTTTTGTTTTGGTTCTATGCAATAATTGTTATAGCATGGGAGACTTACAGACACATTCAAGGTGAGGCTTAGGCATATTCAGGATCTAATGCCTGGTAGCCCCCATCAAAAAAGGATGCCACCTACCTTCCCTTAACTCTTGACAAGTCATCAGAGTGGTGTCATTGTGAAGAGAAAACTGAGAATTCAGGCAATCAAAGTGAGGAAGGTGATAAAAAGGATGGAAACCTTTCATACGCTGAGAGATTGGAGAAACTGGGTCTCTTTTCCCTGGAGAAGAGGAGACTTAGAGGGGATATGATAGAGACTTATAAGATCATGAGGGGCATAGACAGAGTAGAGAGGGACAGATTCTTCAAACTTTCGAATACTAAAAGAACAAGAGGGCATTCAGAAAAGTTGAAAGGGGACAGATTCAAAACGAATGCTAGGAAGTTCTTCTTTACCCAACGTGTGGTGGACACCTGGAATGTGCTTCCAGAGGAAGTAATAGGGCAGAGTACAGTATTGGGGTTTAAGAAAGGATTGGACAATTTCCTGCTGGAAAGGGGGATAGAAGGGTATAAATAGAGGATCACTGCACAGGTCCTGGACCGGTTGGGCCGCCGCATGAGTGGGCTGCTGGGCACGATGGACCTTAGGTCTGACCCAGCAGAGGCATTGCTTATGTTCTTATGTATAGGTTACTAGACCCTACAGCAGTAGCTCCCAAACCTATCTTTTGAGAATCCCAGCGAAACAGTTTTTCAGGCTATTTCAATGAATAAAATTTATGAGACAGATTTGCCTTGACTGAATGCATAGCAAATTTCATTCATTGTGGATATCCTGAAAATCTGACTGGCTGGGGGGTCTCCAGAACAGGATTATAAACAAACCCACTGCTCTATGGAATTTTTGATTATAGTAGAAGCATTTCTGTAGGAGGGCATAGATATTTTTTTCTTTCTCTGACTTTTATTTATTTATTTAAAATATTTATTATCCATCTGAAACTTAGGCTGTTGTTGTTAGGTGCCATCAACTCGTGCTCGAGTCCTAGTGGCTTGATGAATTGCAGATCTAAAAAGAAATCGGTTTCATGCTAGCCCGGAAAGATCCTCCAGCGTCATCCCCATGGTAGTTTTCAACATGTCCAGCCATCTGATTGCAGGTCGCTCTCTTCGCCTGGTTCCTTCGATCTTCCCAAACATGATTTCCTTCTCCAGTGATCTCTCTCTTCACTGCAACCAAAATATGACAATTGTAACTTCATCAATTGGGCTTCAAGTGACATAGCCGGTTTGATCTCTTCCAGAATCGATTTGTTAGTTCTTATGGCAGTTCACGACATGCCTAAAATCCTTCTCCAGCACCAAAGCTCAAATGAGTCAATCTTCTTTCTGTCTTGTTTCCATAGTGTCCGGCTTTCGCATCCGTAACTGACCACTGAGAAAATGAGTGTGTGGACGAGTTTGATCTTCATTTGGAGAGTATTTCCTTGCCTTTGAATACTTTGTCGAGAGCCTTCATTGAAGAGCGACCAAGTGCTATTCTGCAGAGTATTTCCTCCCTGCTAGTTGCTGCTTTGTTTACAAAAGAGCCCAGGAGATTGAAATCCTTTACAACTTCTATCGCCTTCAAGCTCAAAATCTTCATCATTTTCCATGTTCATGATCTTCGTCTTGTTTATGTTCAGTTCTAATCCCTAGGCGGCTTACAATAAAAACATACAGTTTACTCAGTACCCCCCAAATATTTTCCAGATTTCCAGAAATACAATATATCCAGTGCCTCTTTTGTAAGAAGACAAGTCACCTCCTGTAAACTAAAATTACCACATACTGCAGAGTAGCAACTGAGCAAGTGCCTGGAGTCATTTGAACACGAGAAATCAGATTGCCAGGAGGCAGGTGCTCAAAAGCTGTCTGGGGCTTGTGTCACACATTGATATACCAGGGCTTGGTTGAGTGCTGTCTGGACTCTTAAAGCTTCTGTCTACATTTTATTTTGTTTTACCGTACAGTAGCAAAAAGCATTGTAACATGAAACTTAAATCCATCATACTATGTTAGAGAAAACAGCTTGATATAATCTCCTCTGTTGGACTTTCTACCCTTTGACAGAGGAATGTCTGGGGGGAAAAAATGATGTTTAGTGTGTCCAGTGAAGAACGAACATGTCATAGGCAGAGCTTTCAAACTGCTGCGAGAAAGGCCCTGTCTACCAAACACACATTTTCACCCTGTGAAGTATTAATTCAAAACTGTGAGACCATATCGTAAGAAAACACGTTGGTCTTTGTAAGCAAGATGAAAGAGCCATGACTCCTGGGATATAACAAAGCTTTGCCCAGGGTCAGGACTAGGGGGTGGCAAAAAAGGTAGCTGTCTTTGGTGTCAAAACTATTAGACATGATACTAATGTGCCAGGACAGCACAATACACCTTTCTTGCGGTCACAGAGGAACATTCTGGTCCCTGCTCCAGAGCAATGCCATACAAAGGGATGGACTGCTCCAGTGATTACCAACCTTTTTTATACCACAGACCGGTTTCATGCAAGACAATTTTTCCATGGACTGGAGAAGGAAGGGATTCAAGCACATAATCAATAAAGTGCATAATGTATAATTTAATTATTACATATACAGTATGTAAAAGATTTGAATGTGTATATGTACAATGGGCATTTCAGAAACAATCTAATTCTGTGTGTAACACCAGTACTAAGCTCTTTTGTCATAACTGCAACATTGCCATAGTTCATATATTGCATTGTCCATAGTTCAAATATTGCATAGTTCATATGTTGCATAGTTCATATATTGCATTGCCCATAGTTCATATATTGCAACTCATGTACTGTACCATCATTACTGGCCATCAAAGCTGCTCATGTAAACTACTCTGAATTGACTTCATAGTCATTAGTTATTGGTATAAAAGCTTTAAATAAACTATAAATGTAATTATTACATTTTATATTATGCGATTTATTTATATTATATTATATTATATTATATTATGCAATGAGGCCATATAGTGTACATCCGAGAGTACTGAAGGAACTTAGGAAAGTTCTGGCAGCTCTGCTGGCTGACCTTTTCAAAGCTTCTCTAGAATCAGGAGTGGTACTGGAGGACTGGAGAAGGGCGGATGAGGTTGCTCTCCACAAAAGTGGAAGTAAGGAAGACATAGGGAATTACAGACCAATAAGTCTGACTTCTGTGGTTAGTAAATTAATGGAAAAGCTTTTAAAACAGAGAATAGTGAAGTTTCTGGAATCCAATGGATTACAGGACCCAAGTTAGCATGGATTCACTAGAGGCAGGTCAAGTCAGACAAATCTGATCAATTTCTTTGACTGGATGATCAGAGAATTGGATAGAGGGAGTGCGCTAGATGTGGTGTGTTTAGATTTTAGCAAAGCCATTGACAATATTCCACACAGGCAACTAATAAATAAACTGGGTGCCCTCGGGTTGGGTCCCAAAGTGACAGACTAGGTCAGGAATTGGTTGAGTGGAAGGTGACAGACGGTAGTGGTCAATGGAGATCTCTCTGAGGAAAAGGATGTTACCAGTGGTGTACTTTAAGGATCAGTTTTTGTGCTTATTCTTTTCAACATTTTAGTAAGTGATATTGCTGAAGGGCTGTCAGGTAAGATTTGCCTCTTTGCGGATGATACCAAAATCTACAATAGATTAGACACCCCTGATGGTGCGAAGTTTGAAAAATGCTAAGAAATGTAATGTCATGCATTTGGGCTGCAAATCTCGAGGGAATAGTACAATTTAGGGGGGTGAAGAACTTTTGTGCACAAAAGAGAAGCAGGACTTGGGAGTGATAATATGTGATGATTTTAAGGTGGCCAAACAGGTTGAAAAGGTGACGGCAAAAGCTAGAAGGATGCTAGGTTGCATAGGGAGAGGTATGGCCAGTAGGAAAAAGGAGCTATTGATGCCCCTGTATAAAACTCTGGTGAGACCTCATTTAGAATATTGTGTACAATTCTAGATACCCCACTTTCAAAAAGATAGAAACAGGATGGAGTCAGTCCAGAGGAAGTCTACTAAAATGGTCATTGTGGTCTTCGCCATAAAGTGTACGGAGACAGACTTAAAAATCTCAATATGTATACTGTACTTTGAGGAAAGGCAAGAGAGAGGAGATATGATAGAGACATTTAAATATGAGGCGAGTCTCTTTCATTTGAAAGTTCTGGAATGAGAAGGCATAGGATGAAGTTAAAAGGTGATAGGCTCAGGAGTAATCTAAGAAAATACGTTTTTACAGAAAGGGTGGTAGATGCATGGAATAGGCTTCTGGTAGAAGTGGTAGAGTCAAAGACTGTGTCTGAATTCAAGAAAGTGTGGGACAGGCATGTGGGATCTTTTAGGGAGAGGAGGAGAAAGTGGAAGCTGTAGATGGGCAGACTGGATGGGCCAATTGGCCTTTATCTGCCATCATAGTTTTATGTTTCTATTATATAAAATATATTAATATATAATACAATTCATCATACTGCAGAATCAGGGGGATCCCTGAGCTTGTTCCCCTGTAACTAAATACTCCCATCTGGGGGTGATGGGAGACAATGACACCCGAAGTGTGTTCCCTTATGTCACTCCGTAATCTCGTTTTGATTGCTGTCTTGGAATCTTCTGCTATCTCATCTTTTCAAAGAGCTCTCCAGCGACGTTTGTTTTTCACTCATTTTTTTGCTAAGTTTAGCTCGTAGGCTTACCGAAAAAAAGTGCTAATGAGACAAGTGCAGGAAAGAGGCGCGGCCGGAAGTGGTTACTTTTCAAAATAAAATGCCTTGCAAACTAATGTAAATAAAGTGGCAGCTCACTAAGCATGGAAACTGAGGAAAATTAATACAGTGAGCAAGTCTGGATCTGTATGCCTTATTATTTTCATTCCTTTGCCTCTGTATATTTTTATTGGTCTGGGGATAACCCATCTAATACATATGACTAGGCAGTAGCCTAGGGCAGCATCTTCGGGGGGGGGGAGGAGGTGTGCCAAACAGCAACTGCAATCAAAGTAAAACAATAATGTCATGACAACCATACAAACTCAAAAGAAACAACAATGGGTACTTTTACCAGCAGAGAAAGTGTACAGTTGGATTTGCCTGTCCTAATCGATTCCACAGTTTTTAATATGTTAAACAAATACATCACCTATATTTAACAATAGTGCAAACTTTTAGGAGCTATATGAGCATAAGTGCTGTAAGATAAAATATTCTGTATTAAAATTAGTCCACTAAAAAGGAACCACCTAATCATTATTGTAATCACCCTTATTCCTTATTTACGTACATTCAAGAGCAGCATTTCTACTAATAGCTGCGTGAGAAATCTGGTTTCTTCTTAGGCTGT
The DNA here is from genome assembly GCF_902459505.1 of Geotrypetes seraphini. Taxonomy (NCBI): domain Eukaryota; kingdom Metazoa; phylum Chordata; class Amphibia; order Gymnophiona; family Dermophiidae; genus Geotrypetes; species Geotrypetes seraphini. The sequence continues at coordinate 136,470,431 of NC_047091.1, read as the reverse complement.
CATATCTTTTATCGGGCCACTAGAATAAATATGTAGACCCCTTTTTCAACAAGGTGGGAGTTTGTCCCATAGGATACACAAAAAAAGTACAAAACACAAAATATAGGGGTTCTGGTGGACAAATGCCTCAAGGGCCTCACTGGCTGCCTCCAGCAGGAATCTTCAAAACACATTAGGAACATAAGAACATAAGAAGTTGCCTCCGCTGAGTCAGACCAGAGGTCCATCCTGCCCAGCGGTCCGCTCTCGCGGCGGCCCATCAGGCCTAATTGCCTGAACAGTGTCCCTGACTAATTTTGTAACTGCCTCTAATCCTCTAATCCTATCCCTATTACCTACCTCTATTACTATCTGTACCCCTCAATCCCTTTGTCCTCCAGGTACCTGTCCAGACCCTCTTTGAAGCCCTGTAGCGTGCTCCTGCTTATCACATCCTCCGGTAGCGCGTTCCATGTGTCCACCACCCTCTGAGTGAAAAAGAACTTCCTGGCATTTGTTCTAAACCTTTCCCCTTTCAATTTCTCTGAGTGCCCCCTTGTACTTGTGGTTCCCCATAATTTGAAAAATCTGTCCCTGTCCACTTTTTCTATGCCCTTCATGATCTTGAAGGTTTCTATCATGTCTCCTCTAAGTCTCCAGAGAGAAAAGCCCCAGCTTCTTCAGTCTGTCAGTATATGAGAGGTCTTCCATACCCTTTATTAGCTTAGTTGCTCTTTTCTGAACTCTCTCAAGTACCGCCATGTCCTTCTTGAGGTACGGCGACCAGTACTGGACACAGTACTCCAGGTGCGGGCACACCATTGCACGATACAGTGGCAGGATGACTTCCTTCGTCCTGGTCGTGATACCCTTCTTAATGATGCCCAACATTCTGTTCGCCTTCCTTGAGGCTGTGGCGCACTGCGCCGACGCCTTCAATGATGTGTCTACCATCACTCCCAGGTCTCTTTCAAGGTTACTCACCCCTAGCAGTGATCCCCCGATTTTGTAAGTGAACATCGGGTTCTTTTTCCCTACATGCATGACCTTGCATTTCCCTATGTTGAAGCTCATTTGCCACTTTTTGGCCCACTCTTCCAGCGCTGTCAGATCTTTTTGGAGATTTTTGCAGTCCTCCTTGCTTTCAACCCTGCTGTATAATTTGGTGTCATCCGCAAATTTAATAACCTCACATTTTGTTCCTGCTTCCAGGTCGTTAATAAATATATTGAACAGGAGCGGTCCCAGCACCAACCCCTGCGGAACTCCGCTCGTGACCCATTGCCAGTCTGAGTAATGGCCCTTTATTCCAACCCTCTGTTTCCTGTCCGCTAGCCAGTTTTTGATCCATCGGTGGACCTCCCCTTGCACCCCGTGGTTCCATAGCTTCCTTAGCAGTCTTTCATGTGGTACCTTGTCGAAGGCTTTTTGGAAGTCAAGGTAAATGATGTCTATAGATTCCCCTTTATCCACCTGGCTGTTCACCCCCTCAAAGAAGTATAATAAGTTGGTGAGGAGAATCTCAGTTCATATCAGTCATTTCCCTAAAAATAAATGCTGTAAAACAATATTAGACAATTAACTCCCCCTCCCCCATAGTGTGTTTTATAGCGCCAGACACGGCGGTAATAGCTCCGAACCTTAGAGAATTCCTATGAGTTTCGGAGCTGTTACCACCGCGGCCGGTGCCAAAAAACTGCGCTATGGTTTTGTACGGGGGGGGGGGGGTTAAATGTCTAAAAAAAAGGTACCAAAAGCAACGATGTAGGCAACTGAAGAATAGCAAAATTCTCGGTGATGCCTTGCTCTTCTCTCTCCGTTGGTGTCATGCAAACACTCCTGCTGCTCTCTTCAACAGACCTCTCTTGTTTTATGCTTAAGGATGTCCCTGTTGAATTCCATCATATTGCCTGACAAAGCACATTGCTTCGTTTTCTACAATAGCACCGGTATCTTGAATCAGCTGAACATTTCCTGCCCTCTGTTCTTTGAGGTGATGAGACTACTCATTGTTTCATAAACCGAGCCTAAAACAGAGGACAAAACCTGCAGCCTGGATCTTAAATTGCTGGGTTTGTCTCAAGCACTTACAGTTGTTTGGCTGTATGTCAACACCAAAAACTCAAACTGTTTTCAGCTCCACTGGAGGAACACAGGGTTGCTTCCTCCCCATGGAGCTCAAGATGGCGGAAAGCTGGCCTTCCTGTTGTGTTGACATGTCAATTGTCGGTGCATTAGCTTGATGCCCACCGAAATCAGGAACTTGAGAAGCATTTGGCAGTGTGCTGACAGAGCCTGTCTGTCCAGGTTGGTGCCTTCTACCTGCTTATGTTTAGTGATTATACAGCTGTTCTTTAGATAATTTTCAATAGCTAAAGCAGATGTGACAAGGTTGTGTCTTTAATGTCTGATATTTACCTGTTGAATTTAATCCTGCACATGTCACATCACTGGCTCTGTGGCTCTTCCATGTACAAAAGCCGCAACCTTTACACACAACATGGAAAATGTTATGTAGAGAGCACAGCTTCTCCCTATTAGAGCGTGCCCTTGTTTTTCATGGCTTCAAAATATGAGGAATTTCATTGGATCATTAAAAAAGTTTAATTTTCCCACTAATTTGCAGTGTGAACATAAGGAAAGTATATTTTGCATACAGTACCTATACCTTCACGTACACATATCCAAATCCCCTTCATGTACTTTATACTGATACGCTTGTGCATTCAAATCTTTCACATTCAAAATTAAAATATGAGAAAAAAAATGGCCATGATACAGTATGTATTTTAGTATTTATATACCACTTATAGCCCACGTGGTTTTACATTCAGGTACTCAAGTATTTTTCACTACCTGTCTCGGAGGGCTCACACTCTATCTAATGTACCTGGGGCAATGGGGGATTAAGTGACTTGCCCAGGGTCACAAAAGTATGTTTGTTAACACAAGTTAACAAGGATTTTCTTATTAAAATACATTGAGAACAGGGTGGTCCATTCTTTAGTGATTTGTATTTGCTGCAAGAGATTCTTGAGTCCTGATTCTGTTTCACCTTATCCCCAGATTGAAGGTAGTGTTTGTATGTATTAGTATGCTGTGTGATTTCTACCTATAATTCATGTACCATTGTGACTTAGTAATGTAATGTAATGTAATTTATTTCTTATATACCGCTACATCCGTTAGGTTCTAAGCGGTTTACAGAAAATATACATTAAGATTAGAAATAAGAAAGGTACTTGAAAAATTCCCTTACTGTCCCGAAGGCTCACAATCTAACTAAAGTACCTGGAGGGTAATAGAGAAGTGAAAAGTAGAGTTAGAGGAAAAATAAACATTTTAACAAGACAGCATTGATCTAAATACTTTGGAAGGTAGAAGAGAGGAGAGAAAGGAATAGAAGCAGAAGGGGGAGCCGTTGAACAGTAGAATTCTGGAGAAATTTAAATGATAGAAATAGAACAAAACAAAGACAAAAGGCAAAACAATAGATAAGATTAAAGATAAATCATAAGCTGGAAAGAAAAATAAAATAAAACTTTGTCTTCAATCCACGGTTTCAGCGTCAGTGATGAAGTGGAGCAAGTAAGTTTAGGAGGAGCGATTGACGTTTCCAGAAAGGGCTTCTTCAGGGAAGAGACTTGGCAGACAGTCCCAGGATGCCTATGTCTCCTCCCCTGCGATGTTCTCCCATCCATGCATTCCCTCCCAGACACACTGCCCGTGCCCCAGCCGCTCCAAGGAGGCTGCCCCAGATGAGGCCCACGGTGAATGCAGGATTCTCTCCTCTGCGGGAAAGCCGCCCGGAGCCGACAGTCGATCTTCTTAGCGGATTGCATGGGGGGAAGTACAAGTTCAGAACTCATCCGTAGTAATGTCTCCATACCTTCACTTAATTTCACAGGTCTTCTAAATCAGAGACTGGAAGTACTTTGAGCTGATTAAAACATTCTCCTATCTTGCCGATGTGTGGGCAGGTCTTTTATCATAAGAAATACATCCAACCCCCCCCCCCCCCAACTCCAACATGTGTGACCATCAAAAATAGGAATCAAGGTGAACCCTTGAGCTGACCTTCAGTGACACCTAGGCCATAATACAATATGACCGACCTAGGAAAATGTGAGCCTTAAAATCCTTCCAATCCTCTCAGGGAGATTTTATTGGCAAAACAGGGAAATTCCATAGGGAGAAAAGAGTAACTTTAGTGAGTAAGATTTTGTGACAGTCTTTATTCAGTTTATTTAAAAGTATTTGTTACTCAGGAAGATTTTGTTGACAGAATAAGAAATTGTGGAGAGTCAATGTCCAAGATGAAGGCTTTATTAAAACAAATAAATAATCCACATAAAAATGTCTAAGGCCTGCAGTGGCATACCTAGCATATGTGACACCCAGGGCCCATCATTTTTTGACACCCCCCCCCCCATCTATATAAAAAATATGATTTTTAGTAACAATCCACATATCGCACAACAAGAGTGTACCTAGGAAAAAGCAGCATCTTAAACACTGCAGTGAGCACTGGAACACCAACACAAACATTGTAAAACTAAATAAGCCAGATCCCGCACAGTCAATTGATCCTGTAGTCAATGCCAATTGAAAACTACTGTATGTCCTTTTCATACACACAGAACAGAGATACACCCTCACCCAATATGGAATAATCATAAACTAAAAATAGAAATATGTAGACAAAAGTTAAACTGAACCGCCAAGAAACCAGACTCTGCATACAATGCAACACCACAACACCACATACAGTGACACATGTCCCCTAATACTGTGCAAAATATAAAGATAGTAGATGTAAATTTGAAAAAATTGATACATAACAATCACCACTTTACAAATTAACAAATAAAAAAAACAAATAATGAGAAATAAGAAAATACCATTTTATTGGATTAATCCATTTTTCAATTAGCTTTCAGAGGCCAAATATTTCTTCAGAACAGTACAGTATACTGCTGTTATGGTATCCTGTCCTGAGGAAAGGGGTTTAGTCCAAAAAATTGCCTCATTTCCATTTCCTATTTATAAACTTTTATCAATACAGTTACAATACTACTTGATTCTACGTAAAGCAACAAAAAATCGTTCTACCTTTTGTCGTTTCTGCTTTAATCATCTTCTCTTTGCTCTCTTTTTTCTATACAGTGTTTGTTCTCTCTCCCTTCCATGCAATATCTGCCCTCTCTTTGCCCCTTCCACCCAGCTTCTGCCCTCTCTCTCTACCCCTTCCATCTACTGCCCACCCTCTCTCTCTTCCATATGGCATCTTCCCTCTTTCTATGTCCCTTCAAGAAAGGGGTCCCATCTCTCCTTTGCACATGATTCATTTCAGCTTCACCATCTCTCCATTTTTTTCTGTCTCCACCCCCTCCCCTATGCTTCAGCATCTGTCTCTTTTTCTTCTCCTTTCCTACCTTCCTTCCCACTCCACACCATGGTGTGGTATCTCTATCTCCTTCCCTTCCCTTATGCCATGGCATCTTTTCCTCCCCCTCCATGGTCTGGTATCTCCTTTCCTTTTTTCCTTTCCCTCCCTCCCATGAATTTGGCATCTCTGGTTCCTCTCCCTTGTCTTCCTTCTTCCTCCTTCCCTCTCTCTCCCCAATTGGGTGCTGCTGCAGCAGCATTTCTCTCCCCCCCCCTTCCCTGTGCAGCAGCAGCATTTCTTCCCCCCTTGCCTTTGCAGCATTTCTACCCTTCCCTGTGCAGCAGAATGTCTCTCCCCTTGCCTGTGCAGAATTTCTCCCCCCTTGTATGTGCAGTATTTCTACCCTCCCTCATTCCCTTCGGAGCATTTCTACCCTCCCCCCTTCCCTGCCCAGCATTTCTACCCTCCCCCCTTCCCTGCCTAGCATGTTTGGCCAGTTCCCCTGTTGAAAGCCACGGGCATCTACACCTCACCGATCCGTGGCTGCGTCGGAAGCCTTCTCTCTGACGTCATGACATCAGAAAGAATGCTTCTGACGCAGCCACAGATCGCGCAAGGAACGAACGCCCACGGCTTTCATCAGGGGAGCCAGCCAGTAGCTGAGCAAAGCCGGTGAGTACCCGCAGACACCCCTGTTTACTGCCATTGCTGTTGGTTAAGGAAAGGCAGCAGCGGCAGAATAGGGAGGGTGGCCGACTGTGTATCCCCTTGGGGCTTGCACCGGGGCAGACCGACCCCCCCCCCCACCTAACCCTTGGTACGCCACTGAGGGCCTGAACATCTGAACACATATAGCCCTAGACATTTTTATGTGTGGGTCCATATGTGTTCAGAGGTTCAGGCCCTAGACATTTTTATGTGGATTATTTGTTTTAATAAAGCCTTCATCTTGGACATTGACTCTCCACAATTTCTTTGTTTTCTGGATGTTTTTCTTTGTGGAGGGACCAGGGTCAATTTTCTTGCTGCTCGTTGACAGAATAAGGAAATTTCATAGGGAGAATACAGTAACTTAGTAAGATGCTGTGACAGTCTTTATTCAGTTTATTAAGGGAGATTTATTTTGACAGAATAGGTAAATTCCATAGGGAGATGGAGTAACTCGGTGAGTAAGATACTGTGACAGGCTTCATTCAGTTTATTAAAAAGTATTTATATCGCATTTCTGCTACTACTGAATGGGCAAAAGACATGAATAAATTAAAATCTAAAATATTCAAGTAAATGATACAGAAAAGGACAACTGTCTTAAAATGAGAATAACTTGTGAAGGTAAATCAAGAAAAAAGATTGACCTTTGTACATTATGAGACTCATAATCAAACCTTAAACACATCTAAAAACCCACCCAAGTCGGCACTTGGATGACCTAAAAGACAAGTCGTTCAAGTGGCGACTTTCTAGACTTATCAAGGGACTTTTTAGGCCTCTGAATGCCACTGTATGCCCAAAGCTGAAAGGGGCGTATCTGAAGGAGTGGTTAGGACGTTATTTGGGTGAGATATGGGCCGACCTACACTTAGGGCTCCTTTAACTAAGCTGCGTTAGGGCATTAACGTGCGGAATAGCATGCACTGAATTGCCACGCACGCTAGACCTTAACGCCAGCATTGAGCTGGCGTTAGTTCTAGCTGCGTAGCGCGTGGTGTAGCACGTGGAAATATCCTGCATGCGCTAAAAACACTAGCGCACTTTAGTAAAAGGAGCCCTTAGTTGTCTTGCAGGGATAATCGAATATTGTACGAGACACTGGATGAAACTTATACGTTGTGAGTTAGACAATGTGAAAATAGGTATAAGTGCCAAAAAGGTATCCAAAATGACCTGATAACCACAGAAGATACAACGTAAAGACCCACACACATTCCACTCCTCCAGTGATCAATGACCTCCTCACACCCCCATAAATATCAGAATAAAAACATAAATACCTGTCTCCGTAACATCAGCACCTGGTATAGGAAAGCCTAGTAGAGCTGCATACAGGTATCTTAAGTAGCCTGGAGGGTGGGCTAGTGAATCATAGAGAGGAGGACCCAGGCCCTTAAGCAACTCTAACTACTACATTTATGGTGGAACATGTGCGCCCACCAAACCCCCCCAAAAAACCTACTCTACTACCATATAGGTGCCACCTGCAGCCATAAGAACTATTGGGGTTGTAGACAGTTGAGTATAGTGGCTCACCATAACCTATAATTGAGTTCTGGTGGGATGTTTATGTGACACCCTTTTTGTGAAGTTTATAGCAATACCCTGTAAGATGCCTCACTGCTTTGTTGCTATGTCTGGGTGGCCAGTCCATCACAATGCTAGTCTCTCCCATGTCCAAATGGTCTTGTTCTGGATGTTTGGGACTTGGACGAAATTTTGGTCGAAAATATGGTATAAAAATAGACATACTGGCAGTCTGGATGATCAACCACCTGGACATCCAGATGGACGATTTTCAAAAAAAAAATATTTTGGACGTGTGGTGATTTGCTTTTCGAAAAAGAACATTTTCCCAGTGCCAACTGTGGGCGTTTACCATATGTCCGAATCGTACTTAGATGTATGTTTTGATTATGCCCCTCCACCAGCCTAGTTCTGAAAGGAATTTATTTATGGAACTGCAGAAGACCACAGCTTTAGCCTACAGTAACCCAGACATGCCACTCCCGCTTAACATGCACTTTTTAATTGAAGAAGTGCCATGCTGAGGCAATCCAATGGTCCATCAAGCTCAGCATCCTGTCACTGACACCAGTCTGGATAACTGGGAAGAAACTGTCAGATCTTAACTTTTCTATTAAGAAGCAATGAGCCATCATTGGCTTAAATTAAAATTAATTGGATGGTAGGTGCCTACCAGAAAGTAGGTGTGAGTTGTGGGCATGATTTTATTTATTTATTCAATTTTCTATATACTTCGCCTTCCAAATTTGTGGGTTTAGGACTCGCAACTTCGGTTATTTGTGAATTTCTAAAACCTGGCCCACCCGCGCATCCTGAACCTCTCCCACTGTACCTGGTGGCATAGCAGTCAAGCGGGGCAGGAGCGATCTTCCTACGCTCCTGCCCCGTGCCGGGACCTGTGACTGTACGTTGTAAAGGCACAGAGCCATGAAAATTCTGAGTTCCTTTCCTCCTTTTAAGTGGCCAACTCTGACCCACCCCTGCCTCCTGGACCTCTCCACACCTAGCGGTGAAGCGGGGCAGGAGCGATCTTCCTACACTCTTGCCCCATGCAGAGCCGTCACCAGAAATGGCTGCCGTGAGCTCCCGCTGTAGTCTCATGAGACCATGGGAACTCATGGCAGCCATTTTTGTTGACAGCTCTGCACGGGGCAGGAGTGTAGGAAGATCGCTCCTGTCCTGCTTCACTACTAGACTACCAGGTAAGGAGTGGAGAGGTCCAGGAGACAGGAGGAAGGCGGGGGTGGGTCAGAGTCGGCCCTAAAATTTATTCATGATTTTCCATATTTGCTCTGCCCCTAACCCCTGTGAATATGGAGGGAGAAGTGTACTGTTCTCCCAAGGGAGCTCAGAACAGTTTACATGAATTTATTCATGTGCTCAGGCATTTTTCTCTGCCTGTCCTGGTGGGCTCTCAATCTACATAATAAACCTGGGGCAATGGGGGGATTAAGTGACTTGCCCAGGATCACAAGGAGCAACATGGGTTTAAACCCACAACCTCAAGGTGCTGAGGCTGTTGTTTTAACCACTGCACCACAATCTCCGCTATGAGAGCATAAGAACAGCCTTACTGGATCAGACCAATGGTCTGTCACTATCCTTCCCTTCACGGAGGCCAATCCAAATCACAAGTACCTGGCAAAAACCCAAATAGTAGCAGCATTCCATGCCACCTAACCAAGGCAAGCAGTGGCTTCTCCCATGTCTGTCTCAACAGCAGTTTATGAACTTTTCCTCCAGGAACTTGTCCAAACCTTTCTTAAAACCAGCTACATTAACCGCTCTTCCAGAGCTTATCTATTCCACAATCCAGAGCAAAACATTTGATTAAATTTTAACTTGATTTACAAGCAATGTCTTGCAATACAAGTACATACAGTATACACACATCACAACTGAGCCGATGGTTCTTCTCTCTCTGACGCTACAAGAGTGTAGTGACTGTTCTAAACAAGCAAAGTCTTGCAATACGTGCACGTACAATATACACATCATCACATTTCATTAACAGTCTTTTAATCCCGTATGTAACAACTAAATCCCTACGTTCCACTTCTCAAAATCTTTAAGTTATACCATCATTAAAATCAATAAATACTTTACGTACCAACAGCTTTGCTGTCACTGCCCCTTCACTTTGGAATCTACTGCCTATAAATCTCCGCAACGAATTAGATATAAAACAATTTAAAATAGCATTAAAAACATTTCTATTCCGAGACGCCTTTTGTTAAATCGCCACTTTTCTTTCTTTTTCTTTTTTTTTTTTTTTTTCAATTTTTTACCTAACCTATTGTTTTAGCCTTTATGACTTATCTATCCTATACTTATTGTAGTTCCTCCCCATCTGCCCTATTGTCGCAGTATGTTTTGAGTAAGTCATTTGTCTTCCCTGTTTTAATATGTTTAATTTGTTTTTATGTAATTTTATTATGTTAACCGCTTAGAAGTTGGATTAAGTGGTCAAACAAATTTTTAATAAACTTGAAACTTGAACAACTGAGCCGATGGTTCTTCTCTCTCTGACGCTGCGGGAATGTAGTGACTGTTCTAAATGAGCAAGGCCTTGCACTACATTTACGAATAGTATTTTGTATTAATGTTTTTGGGTTGTGGAACGAATTGTCTGAGTTTCTATTATTTCTTATGGGGAAATTTGTTTTGATATACGAGAGTTTTGGATTACAAGCATATTTTCGAAATGAATTATGCTCATAAACCAAGGTTTTACTGTATTACCTTCGGATGATTGCTCAAATTGGATTATATTCTCTCTTCATCGTTGTACATCCATAGAGTGATACACTGTCAATATCTTTTATTGCAGGTAAGAAGGGTCACAAAACAAACGCCCATTCAGTGCTGCCTGTAACATTAGGATGCTGTTTAAAGAAGGTACTTTATAAATAAAGTTTTGTTTGTTGTTACAGTGAATAACTATGAGCTTGCAAGAATCTGACATGCATTCGATATTCTTGGAATGAGAGTTATCTGAGGAGGAGTCAGGTTTCTGTTCTTTGCTGAGCAGAGCACTAGAATGTGTCCATCATATCGGCCCTCAGCCACATCTGCTGCACGCCAGAGGGGATGATGACTCTCTCACAAATCTTCAATATTTCACCTATGTCATGCATGCATTCAACTCCAGAAAGATGAATTCCACTCCTGGGTTTTCATTGTAGTCCCTGTGCAAACAGGTAACAGGGGACTAGATATAAACAGGTGAGTGAAACCCAGACCTGTGCTTTTCACGGATCTTCACATATCTTCAAGTTCTTCTGCTAACGGTTGGACAGTGGCTCAACTGCTTCACAAGCTCATGCCCATCAACCAAAAACACATCAAAAGGGAGATGGTAGAATTTTACAAAATCATGCATCATTTACTGCCCAATAGATTACAAAATCACCCACCTACTGAGAACCAGTTGCAGGGGCGGTGGTCTGGCAAATACTGCACAAATCATCTTTTCACATCAAAATTATAGAATCGATAACTCTCACCTCACTAGAATTACTAAGGTAGAAATAAACAGTGACTCTTCCCAACACCACATCTGCTGCATTCTATTCTACATCCATCTTGAAAAGTGGCTAGAAGTAGAGAATGACACGGTGACAAAATTCATCACCGTTCCCGTCCCCGCGGATAACCGCGGGAAATAATCCCATGTCATTTTCTAGTGTCTATTTCAACCTCAATCCTTCTACACCAGCATTCTTCATAGCAAAGCTTGCGGGTCAGTGGCTGTGCTTATGTGAGCCAAGGATAATGAAGCCATTGTGACATCACTGATGTGATTGGCTCTTAGGCACTAGTGGAATGAGGCATTATGACATCACAATATCTGCTCTGGATACCAGAGACTGTCATTCATACTCTCATTCTTATGTGAGCCAAGGATAATGAAGCCATTGTGACATCACTGATGTGATTGGTTCTTAGGCTCTGGTGGAATGAGGCATTATGACATCACAATATCTGCTCTGGATACCAGAGACTGTCATTCTGTAGTGTCTGTTTCAACCTCAGTCCTTCTATACCAGCATTCTTCAAAGCAAAGCTTGTGGGTCAGTTGTTGTGGCCATTCATACTCTGATTCTTCCCTCTCTCTTTAAAGAATGACATGAAGATGGTTTCCCGCGGGGACGGGAACGGTGATGAATTTTGTCACCGTGTCATTCTCTAGCTAGAAGCTGAACCACATTTCTCATACATCATCTCAAGAACCATGGTACAATGTGACTCCACTTTCATCATAGGAGACCTCAGCCTCCACCTAGACTCAGCTTCAAACTCTCAAACCCTGAAATTCCTCAACCTCTTATGGGTGAAATTCAGGTCCGAGTAGGGGAGCAACTCAATTTTATCTGTATTCAAGGAGCACCAACTCACTGCAAAGAAAAAAAAAGGAAAAAAACAATCCAGCTAGATCCACTGCAACCAAACCACCTATGGAAATACCAGCAGACAGATCTTGGAATGATTTTGAAGATATTAAATTCAAGGACACAAAATGGCTTCTCCTAAAATACTCCAAAGCATACTGAAATCTCAACACCTGCCCACCTTACCTGCAACCACCCCAACAATCATAGGAAAAATAACCCAATGGCTCAACTATCACCTAAAAACTGGCCTTTTCCCCAAATAAGGAGGAGAAATTATCTTAATGCCCATTCCCTAGAACCCAAAACTCAGCCCTTCTGATGTGACCTATTATATCGGCCAGTAGCTTTCACTCCCCTATTTATCAAAATGATGGAAGGATATGTCACAGAACAACTTGATTGCCACTTACAACGCTTCAATATCCTTCACCCTTCACAATCAAAATTCAGGAAAATTCACAGCACTGACACAGTGGTCCCAGCAGTAGTAGCATATGGCAAAGAACTACTAAACAAGGGACACAGCGCAATCTTAATCCAATTTTCCCTAGTAGACTTTGATCAAATGTCCGAGATCTTTGGTGATTTTGGATTTAACAGCCCAGTCCTCTCCTGGCTCCAAGACTTCCTTACTATTTAGCACTATGCTGTACTTAAAGATGGTGAACTTTCTGACAGTTGGCACCCTCCCAGTGGGCTCCCCTAAGGATCCTCTCTTTCACCATCAGAGTTCAACCTTCTAATACAATCCTTGAGAACCAACCTAGATCTTGCACGAATAAACCTTTTCACCTATGCAGACAACATAGCGATCATGCTACATTAGTCAACACCCTCTCCACTGTCAAAAAAATGTGTCCACATCATAAAAAACTGGACCACAACCCACTGCCTCAAACTAAATAAGAACAAAACCAAATTCCTTTGGCTAGGACCCTCAATTGACCCATGCTAGACTCCAAGGATTACAGATGATACAGACTTTCCATTAGAACTATAATCCTGAATCTTAGAAATTGATAACCACCTATCCATGATGAGCCACATACAATCAATAATAAAACAATCTGTCTTTGTGATGAGAAAGCTAAAATCCATCAGAAAATACTTTGAAACAAAGGCTTTTTCTGAATTTTAATGCAATCCCTAATCCTATCTCGACTAGACTACTGTAATGTAACACTAGTTCCTTGCTCTAAAACATTGGTCTATAACTAGTTCAAAATGCAGTAGTTAAGACTCATATATGGGCTATGGAAATCTGAATACCTACAGCCCTACTATATGAATCTACATTGGCTACCCTTAACTGCAAGGATCAAGTTTAAATTAGGCATCACTGCCTTTAAGATCCTCACAAGGAATGCCCCGACAATTTAACAGAGTTGGCCACCCTACTCCAGGATGCCTCCAATAGATATTCCACCAGAAATCTTTTCCACTTAAAATTCCCAGCATGCAACAATATAAAGTCTACCAGGCAAATTACCTTATCCATCCAATATCAATTAGCAAACAGCTGGGGCTGTTCTCCCTGGAAAAGCGGAGACTTAGAGGAGACATGATAGAAACCTTCAAGATCCTGAAGGGTATAGAAAGGGTAGACAGGGACAGATTTTTCAGATTATGGGGAACCACAAGTACAAGGGGGCACTCGGAGAAATTAAAAGGGGACAGGCTTAGAACAAATGCCAGAAAGTTCTTTTTCACCCAGAGGGTGGTGGATACATGGAATGCGCTACTGGAGGATGTTATAAGCAGGAGCACGCTACAAGGCTTCAAAGAAGGTTTGGATAGGTTCCTGGAGGATAAAGGAATTGAGGGGTACAGATAGGAGTAGAGGTAGGTTTAGGGATAGTCTGAGACCACTGCTCAGGCAATGGGCCTGATGGGCCGCCGCAGGAGCAGACCGCTGGGCGAGATGGACCTCTGGTCTGCCTCAGCGGAGGCAATTTCTTATGTTCTTAAAATGCTGGAACCAACTACCACTTACGCTATGATCTTGTGACCACTATCTCAGGTTCAGAAAACCTTTAAAAGCATTTCTGTACCATGACAGGGAGCCAACTCTGAAGTAACTGAAATGGTAATTGTAAAAGCCCATTTCTATACTGCCTAATGCAACTCCTGGAACATAACGATGAGCCAATGATGACCTATGTATAACTTCTAATTATGTATTTATAACAATGATATAACTGTATTAATAATTGTACTAATGTATCTGTATTAGCAACTCTATTGAATTTCCATGTCAAACTGTACATTGTAACTTCCTGGGTAACCAAACTGAATAGGTAAAGGTGAAATAGAAAATCTGATCAACATAACATTTACAAAAAATTAACAGGAAAGTGTCATTTCCAATATTAAATAATATTCCCGCGAAGGTCAGCAGTTTCTAAGCCACCAACAGTAAGGCTGACTTAAGGTGTCTGTAGCATCTGGGCCTTGGTGCCTAAGAAATTTTTCTGATGTTTTTGATAGATGCTTGGAAATGTTCAGAGTCAAATATCCCACCAAAAGATTTACTATTTACATCCAAAGCAGAGACAGAGCCTGCAGAGGATAGTTTAAGTGTTTAAGAACATAAGAATAGCCTTACTGGGTCAGACCAATGGTCCATCAAGCCCAGTAGCCCGTTCTCATGGTGGCCAATCTAGGTCACTAGTACCTGGACAAACCCCAAGGTGTAGCAATATTCCATGCTACCAATACAGGGCAAGCAGTGGCTTCCCCTGTGTCTTCCTCAATAACAGACTATGGACTTTTCCTCCAGGAACTTGTACAAACCCTTCTTAAAACCAGCTACGCTATCCGCTCTTACCACATCCTCTGGCAACATGTTCCAGAGCTTAACTATTCTCTGATTGGAAAAAAATTTCCTCCAATTGGTTTTAAAAGTATTTCCCTTTAACTTCATCGAGTGTTCCCTAGTCTTTGTAATTTTTGACAGAGTGAAAAATCGATCCACTTGTACCCGTTCTACTCCACTCTGGATTTTGTAGACTTCAATTATATCTCCTCTCAGCCGTCTCTTTTCCAAGCTGAAGATCCCTAACCATTTTAGTCTTTCCTCATACGAGAGGAGTTCCATCCCATTTACCATCTTGGGCGCTCTTCTTTGAACCTTTTCTAGCGCCACTATATCTTCCTTGAGATAAGGAGACCAGAATTTTTTTAAGCGGAGATAACCAGCAAGGCTACTCTACTAGTTCAGCCCCACTTACCACCCTTTTTATTTTATCTCGATGTATTTTACTCTTACCTTCCCCTTGATCTGCTTGTTTCTGTTTGTCTGTGTCTTACCCATTGATCTTGTATATATATATATATATATATATATATATATATATATACTTTTTATCTTGTTTTAATTTTAATTTTCTTTGTAGCATTGTAAACCGTCTAGGTACTAGATGATAGACAGTATATCAAGTGTTGAAGAAACTTGGAAACTTGGTGGTGATGTAATTTGCTTTTGAGATATTTAATAAATAGTGTTTTTAAAAAATAAAAGTACAGAAACGTTTTTAAGATCCCTCGTATTTAAAGCAATTTAACTGGTCAGGAGAGGCCCTTGGCCACTTAATTCGCTTATGCAAGGTTATCCATTGATATTCAGTGGCACTTAACTGGTTACTGCTGTTGAATGTTAGAACTAGCTGCTAAACTAAAAACCAGCTAACTTGTGTGCGGTCAGGAAGTGGAGTTGGCACTTATGTAGTTAAATGCCAATATTCAACGCTTAATTGGACATATTGGACCATGTAAAGCTCAGTCCTTTGAGGTGTTACTGAGGAGTAGTGGAGTTACTTAAGTGGTTAAGTGCTCAATATCACACTTAACCAGATAATAGTTAGTCGGTCACACATACCCAGATGTTAAAGGCCAGTACCTGGACATGGGCCAAGTTTGAATATCTGGGCATAATGCTGCTAGCAGCCAAAAAATGCCAACCACTGCTGGCCGAATATTTACCCCTACACACACAATCATAACCTAAACTCTCCCTACAATTACCATCCCCCACACCCTATTAATCATTTAAAACCTTGGCATTTAGAATTCCCTTCCTGATATCCAGATACCTGCAGACATGACCTACTATGGGGCAAGGAAACAAAGTGGGGGTGGGGGTGGTGTCTGCATTTCCTGCCTCACACTCCAGCATCCTCAGAGTTAAAATGCTAAAGTTTCCAAGTTTATGTGACTGTAGTGAGATCAAGATAACCTTTTGGCATTTATAACAGCGGGGTCGTAGCAGCATGCCCCCTGACCCGCCTCTGTGACATAATTCAGACAGTGAGTGAACAGAAGAGAAAACTCATCTCGCCTGAGAGTAGAGGAGACTGGGAACAGTGGGCATTCTTTACTAAGGCATTAAAACTCTGTAGTGGCTGAAATTATGAGTTACCCAAGTATCAGTAGCCAAACTGTTCTTTGCTGAACCTTAATCTGTCAGAATTATTAATGAAATGTCCAGAGTTTATTTGCTTTGCCCTTTGAGATAGCCATCATGAATTCTAGTGGCCTGCCCTGATCCTTCAAAACATCACATCTATAGGCAAGGCATGAAAGGGCCCTATTTGCCCAGAATATTGTAGCTCAAAAAAGATTTTGGCTCTCCAAATACATTATGGATCACCCAAAAGATTACCCCTGAGGACCAGGACGTAAGGAAAGTCTGTCTGTCCAGCCTTGCTCAGCAAATGTAGATAAGTGATGGAAAATGAATAGTAAAACTAATTTACAAACACCAGCTTAAAATCAGCCAGCTAACGAGAAGGAAGCTGAGAAACCCATTCAGGATATAAATGACTATGGGGCAGGAAAAGGCCACTCTACCCAACAAGTCTGCCCCTTAGAGGCGTTATCTCACTGCCATGATTTGTCGCCCCCACCACCCCTCCCCCCTCCCCTCCTGTGGCTTGCCACAGATACAGCTGCTGCCTTTAACTCTGCTGGTCGGTGATTGCACAGGCTCTATTTAGTGCATGTAGCTTGGTATATACTGGTGCCTCACAGAAAATTGCAAAATGCAGAGCACACCTGCTTTTCTGGTAGGGCTTCAAGGCACCATATTCAAAAGAAGAGCCACCACATAAAGATATATGAACAAAAATAGGGCAAAAGACTCTCTAAACTTCCGAGAGTGGAGTGATTAAAAGAAGTGTCCTAAATACAATGAAGAAATCACTCTCAAGTTTTCACAATAACATATTTTGAACTGCGTACAACTGTTAGTGAATTTTATGCTCAGAGAAATGGAGGTAATAAGAGGGGAAGGACCCCCAACGCTAGAGAATGACACGGTAACAAAATTCATCACCGTTCCCGTCCCCGCGGGAAACCATCTTCATGTCATTTTTTAAGGAAAGAGGGAAGAATCAGAGTATGAATGGCCACAACCACTGACCCGCAAGCTTTGCTTTGAATAATGCTGGTGTAGAAGGACAGAGGATCTGTGGGGATGGGAACGATGATGAATTTTGTCACCGTGTCATTCTCTACCCAACGCTACTACCTCACCGCCCAATCATCGCTTATTCAAAAACTTGTTGTAAAGATGCAAATGTTTAAATTATTTGCATTTTGTGCCACTAAGGCTACACTTTTTGCTCTTATAATTTTTATATTTTAAATTTGAACGGCAAACTTATCTTGCAGCTTGCTGTTCAGATTTAAAATATAAAAATTGTAAGAGCACAAAGTGTAGCCTTAGTGGCACGAAATACAAATTATTTAAACATCTGCATCCTTACAACAAGTTTTTGAATAAGCGGTGATTGGGCGGTGAGGTAGTAGTGTTGGGGTCCGTCCCCTGGTGTTACCACATAAAGATAGGCAGATGATTTATCCACTTGCCTGTATGCCCAATATTTTAAATGGCCATCACTGTTTAGATAAGACCACTTTTTGAACAGTCCTAAATTTAAACAAATAACTTGTCACTGTAAAGTCAGGACTTCCTCCTGGGCAATCATCTGCCTAAATGCCAGAATGGCTGAACATCATCACCATCTGGATACATTTTGGCCAGATATTGAGTAATTTAGCCAAAATTTGCTCTTTCAAGGCCTGGGATTTTCAGAACTGTTGCCTATAAGTCAGGGGTGTCCAATGTCGGTCCTCGAGGGCCGCAATCCAGTCGGGTTTTCAGGATTTCCCCAATGAATATGCATGAGATCTATTTGCATGCACTGCTTTCAATGCATATTCATTGGGGAAATCCTGAAAACCCGACTGGACTGCGGCCCTCAAGGACCGACATTGGACACCCCTGCTATAAGTGCTTCTGAATACGAATCATGCAATTATTGCTACCACTGTGACATTTCCTGTTGCATTCATTCTGGCAAACCCAACGCTACCTCAGACATTTGTATCGGGAACTTTAAACATCAATAATAATAAAACGCTAGAGCGCGCATGCGCTCTCAAAAATTTGTGAGTCCTGGCGCCGTGAGGTGTGCTTCTGTGGCAACATTTTAATTGACACCTCACGGCGCTTGCAGGGGCTGGAGGCGCATGCGCGCGACTGTGCTCTCTCTCTCTCTCTCTCCCCAAACCTCCAGGCTCCCTGGCTCCAGCGGCGTAGGCAGCACCAGTGGCAGCAACCGAGTGGTGGACAGCAGCCCCGCTCCGGCCGTTGACCCTCCACAAACCTCCAAAGACAGACAGAGAAAGAGGGCCAGAGAGAGTCAGCGGGAGAGGGAAAGGGGGCTGCTTTGGGGGAAGGGGTGTGCTTGGGGCAAACAGCTTTGCTCTGGGGGGGAAGACAGAAGGGACCATGGAGAAACAGGGAAAGGGGGCTGCTTTGGGGGGAGGGGTGTGCTGGGGGGAGACAGAAGGGGCCATGGAGAGATAGGGAAAGGGGGCTACTTTGGGAGGAGGTGTGCTGGGGACAGACAGCTTTGCTCTGGGGGGGAAAGACAGAAGAGGGCCATGGAGAGACATTTGGGGGGGAGATGGGTGCTGGGGGCAGACAGCTTTGCTCGGGGGGGAGGGGGAGACAGAAGGATACAGACAACGGCCAAGGAGAGAGAGATAAAGAAACACAGACAGACAGACACATCTATTCTAGCACCCGTTAATGTAACGGGCTTAAAGACTAGTCTCATTATATTGTCACAAATAAGGATCCTCTGCTCTTCTCTGTTCTTCTACGTAGTAACATAGCAAATGACTGCAGATATAGACCCGAGTGGTCCATCCAGTCTGCCCAACCATACATGCTCCATAAATTAATTCTTTAGTTTAAATGGTCCTTTATCTTAGATATTTCTGGGCCAGGTACCCAGAGCCCTGCCCAGTAGTGTGCTTAGGTTCCATCTACTGGAGTCTCCATCAAAGCTCACTCCAGCCCATCTTAACCATCCCAGCCATCGAAACCCTCCATAGCCCGTCCTCAACTGAATGTCCATATATGGGACACAGGCCGTGCAAGCCTGACCTTAGTTCCTTCAATGTATACCCATTATTTTCTGATTAGAGATCCTCTGTGTTCATCCCACGCTTGTTTGAATTCTGTCACCGTTTTCTTCTCCACCACCTCCCTCAGGAGATCATTCCACGTTTCAACCACCCTCTCCGTAAAGAATTTCCTTAAGTATTTCATTGTTTATTTCTTGGTGCTTAGTCTGAATAACTAAGTGATGTTATACTTTTGTACTTCCTTTTACATCTATGTATTTTGGATGTATTGAAATGATAAATAAAAAAAGAAGAATTTCCTAACATTACTCTTGAATCTACCACCCCTCAACCTCAAATTATGACATCTGTTATGCTTTAATGTGCATTCATCACACTTTACTATTGTTTGGGTGGTGTTTGGATGCATAAAAATAAAAATCACAAACCAGCTCTAGGCAATAACTTTATCTTGGACTAACTTAGGGCTCCTTTTATCAAGCAGCAGTAGAGCCTTTTACCGCAGGCCAGCGAGGTAAATACTCTGATGCTCATTTAGTTCCTATGAGCATTGTAACATTTACCTCGTTGGCTTGCGGTGAAAGGCTCTACCGCTGTTTGATAAAAGGAGCCCTTAATTCTCTATTTATTTTTAAAAGTTTTTTTATATACTGCCTGCAAGCCCAACAGCTATCCTGGAAGTGTATATTCTTGTTTATTGAAAAAAATTTATTCTATGTTATCTCAAAGGAAGATTACAAATTTACATACATAGCATTTGATTAAAAAAACAATAGCAAATAAATCACAAAAGTTACAACTTAATAAAACAGAACAACAAGAAAATTGACCCTGGTCCCTCCACAAAGAATAATATCGAAGAAGCAAAGAAATCGTGGAGAGTCGATATCCAAGATGAGGGCTTTATTCAAACAAATAAATAAATAAATAATCCACGTAAAAATGTCTAGGGCCTGAACCTCTGGGAAACATCTGGACCCAATACGGTCCGTGTTTCGACAATGTAGTCTTCTTCAGGGGTCCCTATGTGGACCTAAATGCAGGCATGTGGATTAAATTATGCAACTCCACAGCGTTGAGCCTTTACGTTCATCATTTAATCCGCATGCCTGCATCTAGGACCACATAGGGACCCCTGAAGAAGACTACATTGTTGAAACATGCACCGTGTTGGGTCCAGATGTTTCCCAGAGGTTCAGGCCCTAGACATATTTACGTGGTTTATTTATTTATTTGTTTGTTTGAATAAAGCCCTCATCTTGGACATCGACTCTCCACGATTTCTTTGCTTCTACCACTTAATAAAAAACATATCTAAAAGTTAATAAAAATTACAAAGTAAAAAAAATGCAATAAAATAGAATAAAACAGAAAGTACAAACACTTATCACCATCAAGATATTGTACCTTCCAAATCATGCCTTCCTCAAGATACAGCTATAGTGAGTATTTTTACTGTTCTAGTAAGGTTTTGGTAAGGAGAATGACTTTGCAACTGTATAGAAAGAAACTTTCATGTTTCTTCAGAAGGTTGAATCCAAAGAATTTGCCAGCCTTATATGCGATTGGAAAATCCAGATTCCTTGTTATAAACAGTTTGAGTTGTTGAGTTACATGAACTCTGACTGTATGTTATGTGCTGCAATCCATTCACCAAGAGAAGAGGACCAAGGAAACCTAGTTCAAACCCCACTGCTCCATTTGACCTTAGGGAGGTGCTTAACCTTCCCCTGCTTCAGGTATAAACTAGATTTTAAACCCTCCTGTGTCAGGGAAATACTTGACATCTCTGAATGTAACTCACCTTGAGCTGCTAGAGAAAAAGACATAAGCTAAATCCAAATTAATAATAATAAAGTACCCTGTTGAATTTTTGAATTTCCTGAGTTTTGACACTGGAGTGCTGGGGGGGGAGGGTGGGTGGGGGTGGAAGGTATAGGGTGGGATTGGGATGGGGAGCTGATTTTTGAATTGTCTTGTAGAGTTCTTTAGTCTCCGTGCAGAAACCCCGCGGATGACTCTCTTATCTTCTGTTTTGCACAAATTTTGTACGTGTTGTATTTCATTTGTATGTGTCTTTCTTCAAATAAAACAAAATTGAAAAAAAAAAATAATAATAAAACTATTAAAAAAAAAGAAGCTCTCAGACTCTTGTAGGTTTCCAAATTAATTACTCAGACCTGGATCTTCCTCTCCTTCAGCAGCTGTTCATAGTCACAGAGACTGTGCATTTCAGTCTATAAAACATTTGAAGCCTTACAGGTCTTAAAAAAGAGCTGAGAAATCTTGTCTCATTTTTCACCAAAATTAAAAGGTATAAGGGAGCCAGCTGCATGGAAAATTGTTTGTAGGCTTCTGCTGCTCTCTGCTGGGCATTGGGGGAGAGTCAAGACTTGTAAATGACTTTGAGACTTAAATATTAACTCTGGATTCAGTAACCTAAAAGGGAGGAATTCTAAAGTTAGGTGCCTAACTTAGACCCCTCCTTTTATGAAGCCACGTTAGGCTTTTATTTATCGCCAGCCATGGCGGTATTAGCACCAACGCTCATAGGAATTCTGTGAGCGTCAGCTAATAGAGCCATGACTGGCAATAAAATAGCCTCACGGCTTTGTAAAGGAGGGGGGGGGGGAGTTAATTAGTAAACTGACTTCATTAATGAGCTTTAGAAAGCTCAAACTTTTTTTTAAAAAATGTATTTGGGAGATAGGTACCTATCTTCTCAGGTGTGATTCTACAAAAGATAGGCATAGATAGGCGCCTAACACAAAAGTAGTCATGTTTAGAGGAGGAGAAAGGTGCTGCTAGGTGTGATTCTCTAAAGGACTTAGGCGCCTATCATATAGGCCTTTAAAACCCTGGCCTACATTACAGGTGCTAAGTTTTAAGTTAGGTGCCGCTAAGTGTGATTCTTTTTTTTTTTTTAATAAGTTTTAAGTTTTTTAGAAATACATACAACACAACAACAGCAAACAAGAGGAACATAGCAGAAACATTCTTGTCTTCCGCGTTATTCCTTCGTGAAGACCTGGAGAAACCAAACTCCTCACCAAAGCTCCCCCCCCCCCCCCCGCACTCCAGTGTCAAAAGTTCAATAGAGAACTTCTAGCTCTATGGGACTATCCATCCCAAACAGGAGTCCATATTCTCCTGAATTTCCTCCACGGACCAGGACCACCCCTCCGGACATCCAGATAAGTGTGATTCTTTAATGGGCGCCTAAGTGTGACTGACATACAATAGGCATCTATCTTTTTTAGGCACTAATTACAAAATCTGACCCAAAGAGTTTGAGAAAATATTAAAAAGATAATGTTCACTTTCTGAAGCAGAGAAATACCTATAGTACCTGAATTTAACTTACCGTGAGCTAAATCCTAACCCTAAATCAGAGCAAGATCCATCTAGCCCCACATCCTGTCTCCTCCCACAATGGCTAGCCTTTCCCTTGCTACTTAGTTTAGCATGTTTGATGGTAGGGAGATGTTTCTTAATTTCTTGTTTTTTTGAAGGAAAAATAGGTGGAACAGACAGAGAGGTTGCAGCAAAGAAATGGTGCTGGAAGGGAGCAGAGTAGTAGAACTACAGGACTGGGGCCAGTGCAAGTATTTTAGCCACCCTAGTCCAAACTTTCAGCTTAGCCCCTCCTTAATGACCTGTCAAGTGTCTGGCCAATCATCTTCTTAAGATTTTGATAGTTAAATTCAATAATTAGGAAATACTTTTTCATGATAGACCCCTGGCATATACTCCTAGGGGAGATGGTGAGAACAGAAACTTTGAATGTGTGGGATAAATAAAAGTATTTGATATACATAGGATGTAGTAGTCGACCAGCGAAAATACTTCTTAATGAACATAAGGCTCGAATCGTCACTAAGAATCAGGAAGCTCCCCTAGTTCAACACTGGGTAGATAATCATTCTAAACATGATTTTAAATGGCATGTTATAGATAAGTAGGGTGAGAGGGAGGTGATTATAATCGCATGTTAAATTATAGAGAGCAAATTGGATCTGTCGTTTATATTCAGTTCAACCAAACGGATTAAATCACTGCTCCTTGTGACCCTGGGCAAGTCACTTAATCCCCTCATTGCCCCAGGTACACTAGATAGAATTTGAGCCCACTGGGACAGATAGGGAAATATGATAAAGTACCTAGGCGCTTGGGCCAATCAGGCCTTAGGGTTAGGAGGATGGACGGACCTGATAAGCCTAAGGCCTGATTGGTCCAGGCTCATAGAGCCTGGGCCAATGAAGCCTTAGGTTTAACGGGAATGGAACGGGAAGGGGCAGGCCCGCCTCATTTTGACAAGGCCAGCTGGACGGCACCAAGACCCGTCCAGCCGGCCAACAATTAAGAGGTTAGTTTAGGGGGGAGATTAGGGGGGTCATCGGGGAGTGTTAGCGTGGCAGGAGGGCGTTAGCACGGAGGGGTCCAGGGGGAGGCGTCCTGCCGGCGATCAGAGGTGTCGGGTGGGTGGCGTTCTGGCAGGAGGGGTTAGGCACCCTCCTGCTAGTAATCGGGGGTGTCGGGTGGGCAGCATTCCGGCAGGAGGGGCTGGGCACCCTCCTGCCGGTGATCGGGGGTGTCGGGTGGACGGCGTCTACTCTAACCCAATTCTGTAACCGGCGTCTGTAACATTCGCGCCGGTTACAGAATCGGGGTTAGTGTAGGCCCGATTCTGTATAGGTCACTCCTCCCGGGCATATAACAGATATGATTCTGGTACATATATTAGTCCAATAAAAAATTAAGCCTGTTATTGGAACATAAATAAAAGTCTGCCATCAATATTGTTCATTCTATATTGAAGTCAAGAATTAGACCTCATTTGATTCCATCTAATTTGGGGGTTAAGTTATCAAGAATTGCAATGCAAGAAAAAACAAAAAATTCATGTTTGAAGATAAATTATATCTCCAAACATCTGGAGTTACAATGGGGGCAACTTTTTGATCCTTCTATTGCCATTTTATTGTTGTTGGGTGCCATCAACTCATATTTGAGTCCTAGTGACTTGATGAACATCATCAAGTTTTTGCGGCAGAATATAGAAGTAGATTGCCAGGCCTTTCTTCTGCTCAGTATAAATTTGATGTCGTTGCAGTTGTCGCATCAAACATGATCCTTCGCTTCCAACACTGCCGATCTGCTTCTGCCCAGATGGGTGGTACATCGTTAGTCTGACATCTCCGCTGAAACTTGTTCACCTTGGGAGGCCCTGATGGTAGTGAAACTACCAACGGCATAGCTTTCAGCTTCTCAGATGCACGCAAACCACAGTGGCACAACAAGCCCATGTACCATACCAATTTATACATTGTCAGCATTTGATAAAGAATGGCTACAATCTTCACCATTTAAAGAAGAAATTCATAGCTGGCATTATTCATCATCAACAACTTTATGTTATAGAAGAGGCCAAAGGAAGAATTGGGACTGTTTACGACAAAGATTAATTCATGCATTGAACATCTTTCATTTTCTGTGGAAAGTTCAGAGAATTGTATGTTTGTTTGGATCTTTCAGTTTCACAAGTTCATAACATGTTTCAAACAAAGGTTTTCTCAAAAGTAATTGATAGAAACACATTCTTGAAATATGATAGTTGTCATCCAAAAAAATCAAAAGACAGTTTACCTTTTCCTCAGATGCTTAGAAAATGGTGGAATAGTTCTAACATGAATGATTTCAAAAGTCAAGCAAAAAAAGATCTACAATTGAAGTTGGAAAAAAGAGGTTAACCTAATTGGGTGATCAAAAAAAAGCATATTCTCAAGCTAAATTTATCAACACAGACTTTTTGTTATACAGCAAAGGAGGATAAATGATGAAAGAAGATTTTGAAATATGTGTCATGAGATATTCAGCGAACAGTCAGGAAGTCATCAAAATTCTAAGAGATAATTGGGATTTGATCAAACTCCATTCAGTATTTAAGAGCAAACATTTATGGGTGGCATTTTCAAGACACAGAGATTTGAAAGAAATTGTAAGTCCTTCCATGATTCTTGATGTTGTAGAAGATTGGACACTACAAATGTGGATCTTATCAAGTATACAATATATCCTTGCAATGTAAGGAGTTTGTTAATCCTGTTGAAGGCAAGAAATATATTTTGTCACAATTTACAAATTGCAGGACCGTTTGTAACTTACATGATTTGCAAACCAGAGTGAGCAAACATAAATCTAATCTGAAGCGTTTGAAAGCAAATGAGCCGATCATAGAGTATTGCTTGGATATGAAACATCAGTTTGTAGATCTAAGATGTTGTGTGATTGATGTCGTGCTGGAGTTGAGTAGGGGAGGTGATTGTGTCAATTGATTTAAAAAAAGAGAAGCACACTGGATCAACACGTTAGATTCAGTCGAACCCTTTGGACAGTATATTTTTTAATGAAATTCATGATTAATGGGTTGTCAAACTGATTTTTCAATGGATTCTTTTGGATTGGTTAATCTCAATACTGATGTCATCATAATGAGTGTGATAGCTGGAGTTGTAGTTAAAATTACACCATTTTGAAAGTGAACTTGTTCTGTGGAATACTAAAAAAGTGTAAATCTTATTGAGACTGAAAAATTCATGAATGTATTTATGAGTACTAATGCTTGATTTTTAAGAATGGATTTTCAATTTTAGATCAGCACTAACCCTGAAGAAGCCCGATGAGTACGGCAAAACAGGTTCAACGTTTTTTGAGCAAGATACGTTAATGCCTTAAATATATTGGTTTGGAGATAAGTTCAATGCTGCAAATGAAAGCATAGATTTGGATGAAGTTTTTGTACTAATTTTGCATTGAATTATATCAATTTAACGCTTTAATAGGCAGATGGTGAAACGTCTGCTTTATGTAACTTGATGTTGAACAAGAGCAACAGTGCCAAGTAACAGGCATTTGGAGATGCAGATCTCCCATAAGTCATAGAAGACACATGTTGCTTCTGAGCAACAATGCCAAATAAACAGTTTAAAGGGAGGTTTGTAGGATTGATGAAATCCACACCTACCACTCCGCCATCTCTAGTAATCAATGCTTTTATGTGTCCTTATGGAGAGCGTCCCAACTGGCGGCGGAGGCGGCTCTTTCTGCTGCCCCACTATGACTCTGTTTTCCTGGCTCTTAGGGGATTACCTTTGTATTTCTACTCTCAAGCTGGTATGAATGGGATCGGTATGAATGGTGTATGCATGGGATAGATATGACTGGGGTTTGCATGGAGATTTGTATAGGGTCCATTTGATGAAGCTAGTATGCTATGTTTTGCTGGAGGGTATCAGTTGGACTGGTTATGCAGTACGTGAGTCCTGGGGTTACACTCTTCTAAATGGTTATTGCAGCCATGGCTAGCTCTCCCGGAGGGGGGATCCTTCAAAATCTTTGGTTTCTTCCTCGCTTGGGGGCCTAGATTTACCGTGATCATGGCTATGCTGTAAATGTTATGCACTGTTCCTTCTGTTTTATGGAGGTCTCTGTCTGATGTCCTCCTAGGACTGATGTACTGTACTGCTCTGCTGGACCTCTTGCTTAATGACCGATATGGCGTTCTAGTTTCTGCTTTCCTGTTATGCTGTTGGCTGCTTTATCAATAAAAGTTATTACAAAAAAAAAAAAAGAAATTGGAACTAGAGAATAACACTATGACAAAATTCATCACCATCCCTGTCCCCGCGGATAACCGCGGAAACCATCTTCATGTCATTCTTTAAAGAGAGAGGGAAGAATCAGAGTATGAATGGCCACAACCACTGACCCGCAAGCTTTGCTTTGAATAATGCTGGTGTAGAAGGACTGAGGTTGAAACAGACACTACAGAATGACAGTCTCTGGTATCCAGAGCAGATATTGTGATGTCATAATGCCTCATTCCACCAGTGCCTAAGAGCCAATCACATCAGTGATGTCACAATGGCTTCATTATCCTTGGCTCACATAAGAATCAGAGTATGAATGGCCACAACCACTGACCCACAAGCTTTGGATACATATATTTTTTATCGTTAGAACTTTTTTTTCCCTTCAACCAAATAACATTACCTATACAATCAAAATCATCAATGTCTAATATAACAGCCATACACAATATCCCATCTTTTGGGGCCATCGTCCCTTTAAACAGAAATCCTCTAATTCTCTTCACACTTCTCTTATAAACATACCCACCGCACCTACATCCAATTGTACAGGAACTCCCGCTGCCAATAGATTTAGATTCGGCCTTATTAATGTTAGATCTATTAAAAACAAATATCATTTAATAAAAGACGAAATCTAAAACAAAAAATTGCACGCCTTATTCATTATAGAAACATGGCTAGCGGACGGAGAAGAAGCGTACCTATCATACTGTTGCCCTTCCAACTTTAATTTCATATTTAATCATCGTCACAATCGTAAGGGAGGTGGATTAGCCGTAATTTTTAAAAATAATTTCTTAAGTTTACTTGACCAATCCCCGAAATTAGCTACAATTGAGTATCTTCATTTAAAATGTAACTTCAATAACCAAATTGATTTTCTCCTATTATATGCTCCTCCACCTTTAAATCCAAATAAATTTTCTCTGCTTCAGGACACATTATTTGATTTTTCATCGACCTCGAATATTCCTTTTATCCTTGGCGACTTTAATATTCATTTCGATGACCCTACCAATCCATACACAATAGATCTTCTGAATATTCTTACTCCTTTAAATTTACAACCACAAATAACAGTACCTACACACACAGCCAATCATACATTAGACATGGTCTTTATACCAAGTATACAAATACCTAATTTTACTGAACTGTTGATTTCTCCTATACCTTGGTCTGATCACTACTTTATAACCTTCAACTTAAATCTATCAAAAAATATGCAAATACATTTACCACTTAATACCAAAACAATTACTTACAGAGAATTTAATAACCTGGAGGACAAAGATTTAACCTCTTTTCTTGATCCAAACATCCTAACCTCCCATTCTGATTCAATATCAAATCAAGTATCAGCTTGGAACACATCATTGACCTCTCTTCTAGACATAATAGCCCCATTAACTACAAAAACCATCTCTACTCGCAAGTTCATTAACCCTTGGTATAATAATGAACTACAATTGATTAAACAACAATTACGTTCACTTGAAAGAAAATGGCGATCCAACAAAACTCCCGATAACTTACAAAAATATAGGGAAACTGTTTCCCTATATAAAACCAAAATTAATTTAACAAAAAAATCTTATTTCTCTAAAAAAATAGAAAAAGCAAAAAATTCTTCCATACTTTACAATATTTTAAAATCTATGGACCCCACAAATAAAATAAAAAATTCTTTGCACAAATCTTCTCTAAAAGCCCAAGAATTAGCCAACGCTTTCACTAACAAGATAAACAATATACGCAACGCTTTCATTCAAAACACAACCACAAATATCATTAATTCTGATCAATCAAACCACATTCCAACAGCAAAATGTTCAAACTTCAAAATTCCAGTATTACAAGAGATTGAATCTCTATTTCCTCAAATGAATCTAAAAAGTTCTCGATTAGAATTAATTCCACCATTTTTTCTGAAAAAATTCTTCTCACATTTCGGTCCTTTTATACTATCTATCATCCAAAATAGTTTAATTACGTCTACAGTCCCACCTCAATGGAAATATACATCTATTACTCCTATTGTCAAAAATTACAAAATCAGTATCAATGAGTTATCTAATTACCGTCCGATATCCAATATACCATTTCTTGCCAAAATTACAGAAAAACTAGTATTCAACCAGCTTTCGGATTTTTTTGAAAAAACAAATGCGTTACATCCACATCAAACTGGATTTAGAAAGTTTCATAACACAGAATACTCCCTGATAGGTTTAACATCCAATATTCAATACTATTTAGACCACCACAGATCTGTCGTCTTATTTTCCTTAGATATCTCGGCCGCCTTTGATACAATTGACCACGAACTACTTCTACATCGACTTGAAGAAAAAGGAATAACCGGGAATGTCTTAAATTGGTTTAAATCATATTTCAACAACCGAACTTCATCCGTTAGATTTAACAATGAAGAATCTTCTATTTTTACCTCAACTTTTGGAATCCCTCAAGGATCCATTTTGTCTCCCCTACTATTTAACATTTTTTTATCACCACTCCTAGAAATTTGTCAGGCAACAGGTTTCATCCCTTTTTCATACGCGGATGATATCCAATTGATTCACCCTGTAAATCCCGAAAGCAACACTGACATCTTCTCTATTAATCAAAAATTAGAGTTAATACATAACTGGTTAAACTCAAACAAACTAGCTCTGAATATTAACAAAACAAAATCCATTCTATTTAAATGGAAAAAAGATATTTCACTCATAAAACCTTTTCTTATTAATAATATACCTATCAGCACGGAACCTACGGTTAAAATTCTTGGAGTGCTACTTGATAATAACTTATCCTATCATGAACATATCTCTTCCATTGTTAAACATTGTTTCTACAAACTTCGACAGATAAGATCAATTTCCAAATTTCTCTATCCTTCATCTTTAAAGATTTTAATCCATTCATTCATCATAACTAAAATAGACTACTGTAACGCCCTTTTTTTAAATATCAGCCAAAAAGAAAAAAGAAGACTGCAAATCATTCAGAACACAGCCATAAAGTTAATCTACAATGCAAAAAAATTCGATCACGTCACCCCATTATTAATTGACGCGCATTGGTTACCAGTTAACCATAGGATCCTCTACAAGCTGATGTTCCTAATTTTTAAGACCCTCACATTCAGCGAACCACAATTTATTTTAAAATCACTTATCCCATACACACCCCAAAGATCTCTGCGCTCATCTAATCAAAATTTATTAACTGTGCCATCATTAAAAGTCATCGGAACAAGAAGAGCTGAAATGTTTACTGTCGCAGGGCCACAATGGTGGAACTCCCTTCCCCATTACATCAGAATTGAAAGTGATATCCTAACATTTAAAAAGCTTTTAAAATCTTATTTATTTAAGGACGCCTTTGATTTATAATTTAACTAAAGGACGCCTTTAATCAATTTTAATGCATAAATTTTTACGCATAAATTTTTATTCATAAATTTTACCCTACCTTTTGTTCTTTCCTGGTTTTTTGTTTTTTTTCTTCTCCCACATTGTAACTTTACCCTCCTTCCCTATCTTTCATGTGAGTCTTAATAGATTTTGTAATTAGGTTAAAGTTTCTATATTATATTATTATGTACATCGCCTAGAATTTCGAATTAGGCGATTCATCAAATGTGAAATAAAACTTGAAACTTGAAACTTTGTTTTGAAGAATGCTGGTGTAGAAGGACTGAGGTTGAAACAGACACTATAGAATGACAGTTTCTGGTATCCAGAGCAGATATTGTGATGTCATAATGCCTCATTCCACCAGAGCCTAAGAACCAATCACATCATTGATTGTCACAATGGCTTCATTATCCTTGGCTCACATAAGCACAGCCTCTGACCCGCAAGCTTTGCTTTGAAGAATGCTGGTGTAGAAGGACTGAGGTTGAAATAGACACTAGAAAATTACATGGGATTATTTCCCGCGGTTATCCGAGGGGATGGGAAAGGTGATGAATTTTGTCATCGTGTCATTCTCTAATTGGAACCCACAAGTAACCAATAGACAACAATGAAGTCTATGGTGTGGGATTCTGAGATCATTTTTCCTCCAACACAATTGTTATAGAAACAGAAGAAAATAAGAAAAAAAGATATTTGATAAGAAACTGGGTACTCAGCTTATTGTTATCGATAAACCATATCAGTGTGGAGCTATAAACAAAAGAATCCCTAGATAGAAAGAGCCTAGAACAGGGTTACCATATGGCTCCAGAAAAAGGAGGACAGATTGAGACATCTTTTACTTTAATTGTTTTCAGTGGAAGTAAAACCCGGATATCTCAAACCATCCTCTTTTTTCTGGAGACATATGGTAACCTGAGCCTGGAATCAAAGTAAAATTATATTACCTTAATGTTATAAACAGGAGCAGCAAGCAGGTACATCTCTGGCCACAAACAGTACAAATTACCATTTACAATCCATATGCAACAAAGTTGTACAAACTTGCTAGTGGAATAGTCAGCACACTTTTCTTATGGCTCAGGATTGAGAGCAGATCATGGAGAAAAAGAAAGCATTTGACAATCCCCCAGACTTGGACAAAATAGGGGTGTGGACAGCTGAACGCTTTGATAAGGGGTTTGATTGTGAGACAAATGTTTTAACAGCAGACTTTAGTTAAGCAAAAAGATGGCATCAAACAGAGACTTCTATGGTC
Organism: Geotrypetes seraphini; assembly: GCF_902459505.1. Lineage (NCBI taxonomy): Eukaryota > Metazoa > Chordata > Amphibia > Gymnophiona > Dermophiidae > Geotrypetes > Geotrypetes seraphini. The sequence continues at coordinate 136,438,656 of NC_047091.1, read as the reverse complement.
CGTGTGCATTTCTAATTTAATTCTGGAAAAGAATCCCAAACAGCAGCTTTCAGGTATTGTAATGGTGTGTCTCTGAGGCTGGCTCACCCTGAAATTAAAACGGAGGCGACACCTGTACGAAATATCAAACAAAGCCAACAAGAGTAGAGATGGAAGAAGTGTGTCAGCTGGGACTTTATTGCACACCACAAACAACACGGCCAGTGTTTCGGCACCTAAGTGCCTTCCTCAGGAGTCTATGAATAAACAAACAAAATAAAAATGTTTATACAAACATAAATAAATAATCTAAAAATACCAACATATATACTCATATTTAAAATATAATTCACAAATCCAAAACACCGCACTATCTCCCTTTGATAATAATATTGTCTATTGTAACTCATAGGAAGATAGTGCGGTGTTCTGGATTTGTGAATTGTTGTATGAAGTATCATTCACCAAGCCACATAATACATCAACAGTTTGATCTCTAAGGTATATTTTAATGCATTTATAAGCATTTTGATCACGTATTAGTATTTTATTTTAAATACGAGTATATATGTTGGTATTTTTAGATTATTTATTTATGGTTGTATAAACATTTTTATTTTGTTTGTTTATTCATAGACTCCTGAGGAAGGCACTTAGGTGCCGAAACACTGGCCGTGTTGAGTCAGTTGTTTGTGGTTGACACATCTCTTTCAACTCTACTCTTGTTGGTTTTGTTTCACCCTGAAATTAGGCATAACATAGGGATGGATTAATGGCATATTGTTTTATACTGTATGTTGACCTCACATAATTTGGTATGATTAAGCTATTCTGCGGCCATATTGCTGAACAGACTGGATGGACCATACCTGTTCTGAGCTCTTCTGAGAGGACAGGCTTAAAACCAAATAAATAAATAAAGGTGTGGTAAATGTGTGGAACAGTCTCCCGGAAGAGGTGGTGGAGACAGAGACGGTGTCTGAATTCAAGAAAGGCTGGGATAGGCATGTGGGCTCTCTTAGAGAAAGGAAGATTACTGCGGATGGGCAGACTGGATGGACCATTTGGCCTTTATCTGCCATCATGTTTCTATAACCATTAAGCTCTATGACTTCACAATGCAAGTGTTAAGAGCCTTAGGGTCACGAGTGGGGTCCCGCAGGGCTCGGTGCTCGGGCTGCTACTATTAATATATTCATAAATGATCTAGAAACAGGGACAAAGTGTGAGATAATAAAATTTGCGGACGACACCAAACTATTTAGTGGAGCTCGGACTAAAGAGGACTGCGAAGAATTGCAAAGGGACTTGAACAAACTAGGGGAATGGGCAACGAGATGGCAGATGAAGTTCAACGTTGAGAAATGTAAAGTATTACATGTGGGAAACAGAAACCCGAGGTACAACTATACGATGGGAGGGATGTTATTAAATGAGAGTACCCAAGAAAGGGACTTGGGGGTAATGGTGGACATGACAATGAAGCCGGCGGCACAGTGCGCAGCGGCCACTAAGAAGACAAACAGAATGCTAGGCATAATCAAGAAGGGTATTACAACCAGAACGAAAGAAGTTATCCTGCCATTGTATCGGGCAATGGTGCGTCCGCATCTGGAGTACTGCGTCCAATATTGGTCGCCGTACCTTAAGAAGGACATGGCGTTACTCGAGAGGGTTCAGAGGAGAGCGACGCATCTGATAAAGGGGATGGAAAACCTTTCATACGCTGAGAGATTGGAGAAACTGGGTCTCTTTTCCCTGGAGAAGAGGCAACTTAGAGGGGATATGATAGAGATTTATAAGATCATGAGGAGCATAGAGAGAGTAGAGAGGGACAGATTCTTCAAACTTTCGAAGAACAAGAGGGCATTCAGAAAAGTTGAAAGGGGACAGCTTCAAAAATAATGCTAGGAAGTTCTTCTTTACCCAACGTGTGGTGGACACCTGGAATGCGCTTCCAGAGGGCGTAATAGGGCAGAGTACGGTACTGGGGTTCAAGAAAGGATTGGACAATTTCCTGCTGTAAAAGGGGATAGAGGGTTATAGATGGAGGATTACTGCACAGGTCCTGGACCTGTTGGGCCACCGCATGAGCGGACTGCTGGACATGATGGACCTCAGGTCTGACCCAGCAGAGGCATTGCTTATGTTCTTATGTTCTTAGCCCTTAGGGAGAGGAGGAGATAATGGATGCTGTGGATGGGCAGACTGGAGGGGCCATTTTGGCCTTTATCTGCCATCATGTTTCTATGTTGCTATGTTACTATCAAAACACCCAAAAACAAACTGCAGACAAAGGCAAGATGCAGGCTAAGTTTATTGAAACAATAATATGTTGCAGTTAGCGTCGCCACCTTAATACAAACCAGAGGATCCGACTCGGTCCGTGTTTCGGTTAACACGCCTTCATCATGTTTTTTTTCATATATTTACATAATGAGAACAATTCCAAAAGCACTTTCCAGGTAAACTGGCCACTCTGTACAGGTAAATAGACATGTTTTGTAGTTCTCAGGACCTGGTGATTTATCTTGAAAACAGCTACTTCTTGCTGCCACCTTAGGTGACTGCCTAGTTCACAATGGTTAAGCTGGCTGTATCTAGCCTGCAGGGCTCAGCTACCCAGAACCACCAAAGGAGAGGTGTTAAGACTAAGATTCAGTCCTGATGATTATTTTTACAAGAAAGATGGGTGCTATGATAAGGGAAAGTTACAAGGGATGCCAAAACAAACACCCTAAACCCTGGTTTGCTGTCTCAAAATTTACACAACAAGGAGGTTGGTCGTGAATTTGGAAAGGAGAGGGAGGGAAGGTAGAATCTCCTTCCCTGGAAGACCCCTAGCAGCCTGGGAGCAGAGCTGGAGGAAAAGCCCCTGCAACCCTCTCATCAGTGTGACCCTGTGCAGCCCAGGATATGGAGAGTGACTGTGAGAGAAAAAGTCATAGAGATTGTGCCCAAGAAAATTAAGGTAAATCTATAGTGGAAATGATGTAAACTGTTATTGATAACTTCTGATGTTAATTCTATATCATAGCTTAAAACCGGGAAAAGACCTCAAACGCTCAAGTGAAAAACTTGCTTATAAAAACACTCTAATGGGGCTTGAACATCATCATTGGTCAAAAAATTTTTTAAAACCCAGTAATTTTTTTCTTTTTTTGCGTAACTTTTAAATCAAATTTTTGTGCATGCGCTAAACATTTAACTTATTAGCAGTATAAAAACAAATTTGGTGTTTGTTTTCAAACCAAATAAGCACTTCCCCCGAAGAAGCCGTCCACGAGTGAAACGGACTGGCCTTAATTCCGTTGGGAGCAAGCTAAGTGCTTCATTTTTGATTATTGAATTTAATACATGGTAACATCAAAAGCAATTTGAAAACAAACACAAAATTTGTTTTTAATACTGCTAATATAATGCCTGCATAAGTTAAATGTAAACCTAAGCACTATTATAATAATCTTTTTGGGTAAAGGTTCTAACCAATATAAATAATGAGCAATTCAACTGAGAGAAATTATCTCACAGCATTACCACCTTTATCCACATAAGTTAAATAACAGTTTACATCATTTCCACTATAGATTTACCTTTAGGTTTATTATGGATTGTTGATGAGTTCTCACAAATAAGTCTGAGATCTCTCAAGAAAATTAAGAGCCACTGAGGCAGCTCACATGGATTCAGTGGCCTGGTGGCAGCACTGCCCACGCTGCTGGTGCAAGGGAGGTAGAAAGGCCAAAACGTGGCCTCAGGCACGCTCTCATTCAAGCTCTCTATTTGTTTTCAACCAACAGGCCATTAAGCAGAAAGTTAAAGTCTATCAGTGACTATTTATTATCCATCTATAATAGCCTAACCAGGCCCCAGGGGAAAGGGCACAGGACTGGGGTTCCTTTTATTTGCTCTAAATCCTGAAGTGGAAGAGAAGGATTATCTGATTAGGGACCAAAAGTTCAAGCAGTGTCCAAGCAAAGCCAAAAACAAGTGACATTATTTGCTTTGTGCTTGGTTAAGATAAAGAGTGAGCCGCTTGATTAAAGTGAGAGAAAAGGAACAGCTAATTGTAGCAGAAATGGGAGGAGGCCGCGATAAGGCTCCTCTTTCTCTTTCCTGTTCATGTCAGCGTTTGATGCATTGGCTAATTTTGCCGAGAAAGATGCCCGAAGATTGCTGAATCGCAGGGGCCCAAGGTCACAATCCAGTAGCGTTTCAAAGGTGTGAGACCCCAGCAACGCTCATTAGGAAACATTTCAGCACACTCCATTGATACAGCAGTAAATAGGCGTGTTTTCTTACAGGAATAATTTGGGGTCTTACAGCAATTATCTGCTAATTATGTGTATTTTACTCCAAACTCTTCCACTACTACTATTAGAATGTTTATTTTCTTATTTTTTCTCATCTATTTCTATTTTAATTTTTTTCATTACTCTACTAATTGTCATTTTTCTAGGTACTTTAGTTAGATTGTGAGCCTTCGGGACAGTAAGGGAATATCTAAGTACCTATTTTACTTATATTTTACTTATAATTTTAATGCACCCTATTGTCTGTTTTTTTTCTGTAAACCGCTTAGAATCCTAACGGAGTTTAGCGGTATATAAGAAATAAATTACATTACATTACATTACTACTATAATTATTATTATTATTATTTTATATTTAACCGCAGTACCTCACAGTTCAATGCAGTTCAAAATTTTTTTTAAAAAACATGTAAAAAACACAGCGACTTTACATCAAAGATACATAATTCATAAGATCACATTATGAAAAGGATTAACAAATCTATTTATACACTAAGCAAACCGATCATGTATCGATCGGTTTGCAAGCACTTTGCGACCAGATTTCCCTCCTGCACTATTCACTAACCTGTGTAGCGATTCGATTACAATCCGCACATGCAAATGAGGGGAACTGCATGCAAACTAGGCAGGGACGCAATTCACTAAGCAAATTTTGCGATTCGACTGGGTTTTCTGCTCATCCTGAAAAGCGACTGCTGGGGACCAGTCGAAAACGTCTTTCCAACTCTCTAGCTCTGCTCTGCCCCATGTCTCCTGCCTGCTCGCCCCGATCTTGCAGCCCTACTCTCTGCCCCGAAAATGAAACGTGCAGCGCCTGCCCTGCTCTCTGCCCCAATCTTCCAGCCCCGAACTCCTAGTCTCTGCCACCTTCCCTGCAGTGTCTGCCTACAGCTGGGTTTCATATCAAAAATAGGACAAAAGAGATCTAAGTATATGAAATAACCCAACAAAAAATGATCTCTATCAAAAGTCAACAGTGTTTTATGAGAGAGGAAAAAGATCTCAGCAACCCTAAAGACAATCCAACTGGATAATGAAGTCTGTATTTAACAGAGTTCCGTTGTCTTTCATCGCTCCTAAAAAAAAAAAAAAACCTCTCTCTCAAATGACCAAATTTAGTTGCTTACATCTATTTTTTATTTTTTTATTTTTTTTATCCTACATTAAAAGCTTGACTGCTGGAGAACTCTTGGGGTGTTTTTCTGCCATTTATATTTCCTCTGTTATTGACCCTTGAGAAAGCCACCATGAGTGATGAAAAGGGTCCCGTCGGGGATATGGAAAAGGAACTTTTAGTTCATCCATCAATGGGGGAATCTCTGTTAAAAGCTAAGTGGTATCTTAAAATCCTTTAAATCAGTGCAGCATATTTTGTACAATTCATAATAGGGCCTTAGTTGTACGATAAAAAAAATTATTAAAAATAAAAATAGATATAAACAACTAAATTTATCCATTCAAGAGAGAGGCCAGCAGTCTTCCCGGGGGGGGAGAGAGGTTGCTGTGGCCGCTAAACTTATCGTGGCATGGATAAGCTCAATGGCAGCTTCTCCTTGAAATGTAGGCCAGCATTTTGCTGGCCTACATTTCAGGCACCTATTGCGGGCCTAGGGAAGTGCATATAGAGCCACCTAGGCCCGCCTAAGGTCACCTAAGGTCACTTCTGTGAAAAGCCACGCCCACTTAGGCAAGCTTAGGCAGGCCTACGTGCCTCCCTAGGCTCCCAGAGGCGCCTACAATGTAGGCAGCCTGCCTCAGGATTTTTTTTTTTTTTTTTAAGTATGCGTCTTGATTGGCTGGTTAGGCAGCAGTAGGCCGTTTATAGAAGTTGTCCCTTATTCTCCAAAGGAAGAGCTCTATTAGGGATATAAGGAATAAGGAAGCTAAACACAAAGGATGTATGCACAGAGAATATGATGAATGAGGAAATAAAAATAAGGAATATTAAGAACTGATACCTTTTAATGTATCAATTAACATAAAATATTTTTTGATCAGTTTTCAAAGGCAATGCCTTCTTAAGATCAGAAATTCAGAACTGAGCATAGCTCAAACATGACAAATGTGCTAAGTGTAAGAGGTTGGGGAGGGGGAGATCCAAGAGGTGCCAGATCTCCTCCCCATTTTTCTCTTATTCTGCTGGAACAGCATTTTCAAAATTATCTGCTTTTTTTATGCCGATAATGTTCATTTTGCTGGAAGATTGAGAAATAGCCCAAATCTTCACATGGATAGATGTTGCTACGCATAGTGACAGATTTCATTATATTTGTGGACATTGATATTGTCCTGCAATGATGGTGGAAGAGATGTGGAAGCTCATAGCTGACTGCGCCTTAAATAATTTATTTAATAATAATAATTTTTATTTTGTATACCGCCATACCCAGGGAGTTCTAGGCGGTTCACAACAGATAGATTCAGTACAAACAGTGCAGTTGACAACAAAACGAGCAAAGCAATTATGAACAGTAACATGCTGGTTATACATCTACAATTTAAGTAAAGGGAGCAAAAAAAAAAAAAAATACATGCAACATGTACAAAGAGAATATAGTACAATAAGTACAAGGAATAAGGACATGCATAAGTGCATGCCGTAGTACATGCAGCAAAATTTGATATGTCTATACATTGTTGCAAAAGCTGGGGGGAGGTTCATAGTTTTTGCCCCTCTAGGAAAGATCCCAGTGAACAGAATGTCCCGTCAGTTCCTGTACGAAAACTGTTTTTCCAAAGAGAAGAATTGTTCCTGAATTATGCTGGGATGCACATCACTGAGACGTGCTTATAAGATGCTCTGCCCTTCTCTCTACATTTGAGGGTCTTTATTCAGAACACTGTGGTCTGAAGCTCTACAGAACCCACAGGTGTTGCCTCGCTTGAAATACCAGAGGCCTAGCAGATACCTGTGCTGAAAGCTACCTGCTTTTAGGGCCTGGGATGGCTACATTAAAGAGAGTGATGACAACCACAAGACACAGCTTACCACACAGGTGACTGGGTCTCACCTGTGAAATTTAAAAAAAAAACAAGGTTTAAAGGTATGGCATACCATAGAGAGCCCCCTGCCAGTGACTAACCTCTGACCTCTGGAGGTTCCCACACATACAGAAGCTGGTGCTGCTAATGCAAACTGGGCAACATCTTCGGACTAAGGAGCAAAAATGAACTACTCGTGATGGTCATGGGGGAAATGGTAAACAGCATTTCATGTGGACAACTGTGAAGCTTCTAACCTAGGAAAGCACTTGTAAGGAGGAAATTTGTGCATTTAAAATGATTTAAAAATTCAAATAGCATCATTCCTGCATTGCAAAAAAGGCTGCAATATGAAAGCATGAAGGAAGAGAAGATTGACAAGGACCGAGGAAATCTTTCTGCATCTGACATCCCTGGAAGCTCATCAAGCCATTCTTTTCCACAGTTTTCCAAGTGAGGTCATACCCCTGGAGACTCAGCAGACTGCCCTCTTCTCAAGACTCCCATGCAGAAGATCACACTCCTCGCAGGCTGCCCCTTTCCCCATCACTCTTCTGAGCAAGACTTGACTTACCTTTCAGGCCTTCCATTTTCTGTCAGTTTTAAAATCATATTTCAACGCAAATTTACTCTTTTCAAATCGGAATTGGAAATCTAGAGGTGTTTTTTCAAGCTGTCTTTTATTCTTGACAATACATCAAATTTCAAAGGGAGAACTTACGCTTACCTTCACTTTGAACTACCCATGGGCTTTTGCACCTTTTTTGTGCTGGGAGGAGGCAGATTTGGGGCTAGATTCACTAACCCCCGATTCCGTGTCCGATCCATGCCCAATTGCATGCAGGCTGACAAATTCACAAAAAGCCTGCATGCAAATGGGGACGATCGTTGACATGCCCCCCACCCACCACACAGATCGCTAGAGAGCGATCCCAACGAATGCGCAGACCATCTGTAGATAGTCTGCGTATGCGTCTAAGACCCGACATTTTTTTTTTAAACAGCCCAGCGAGCCTGTGGTTTTAACCCGCTTTAAATCCGGGTTTGCAGAGCGGGGAAGGACAGGAGATCAGGACTGAGATGGGGCAGAGAAGCAGGGCGGCAGAAGGCAGGGCAGTCAGAAAGGACCTCAGCGACTGGTCCTCAACTTTGGATCGGCCAGCCCAGTCAGTGTTGCTTTTTTTTATTTTAGTGAATCACTTCCTGCCTTCATTTGAATGTCATTCCCCCTCATTTGCATGCACGGATCAGGTCAGAGGGAAATCGAGTCGCAAAGGGCTCGCAAACCGATTGGTACACAATCGTTTTGCTTAGTGAATCTAGCCCTATGTATGGAAAATAATGTACCTTAATGTGAAAATCTAATGTATACATGTTTCTTTTTCCCCAGCCAGAAACATTTATCCAACTATGTGCAGCTTGTGAATGATTTTGAATAACCAATTTATGCACGTAAACTGTTCTTCATTCACATCAATGGTTTTGTGACGTATTCTTTTTTGGGAATTCCAGTCTAATCTATTTCAAGTTAGCCATCTCTTCCCCATTTGGTGTGAAAGCTTTCTTCACATCATCCCTGCCTATGGGGTTACATTAACTGAAACATAGCTGGTATTATTGCATTTCTGGGATTAGGATAAATTCTATTGGCTATTGGAACTGGTGGAACAGTAGAGGAAGGCTAAGGAACATTCCTGAGTTTGGCACAGTAAGCTTCCTCATTACAGGTACATTTACCCCTAGTGAGTTTCAGGAAAGGTTGCCCTCTTCGTGACTGGGCCTCAATTAAGCAGTGGCCTTGGGCTATAAATCAAACTAGTGAAGGAGCCCGTAAAATAAACATAAGGTGCCATTCAGGTGTACTGAGCTGGGAAAAGTCAGTTCTCTGTACTACTTAGGGACCTCGTGCATCACTGCTCTCAGAAGAAGAAACCAAGGGACCAAGACATCAATAGCAGTGACCAGGTCACCATGAGGCAGGGGACACAGAGGAGAAGACCCAGGTCATTCCAAGGTGACACAAGGGCTAATATTTGCAAACCCTCCAGGGAGAGATTCAGGGGGGGAGTAAGAGGATGTGTCACCTCATCCCCATTTGAATTGCATCGGCAGAAGAAGAGCTGAAAGAAAAAGGAACAAAACCACTGACTTTAGACATAAAAAAAGGAGTTTCCCTCCAAAAATGAGGCAAGCTGGCAACAGGAAATATCCATGATATGTGTGCAGCTAGGTCTGGATGGGATTATTAGCTGCTCATTCTCACAGTAGCTTTCCATCTACTAGTGTGAAAACTCGTGAGCTTCCTGTCATAGTGAACAACACTACTATAGTGAAATGCATGTTCAGAGTTCCAGTTTGGGCTGGATAAAGAGCAGATGAGATGAATCCCAGTTGCTAGCAATCAGATGTCCAAGTTTTATTCAGAGCTTGCTGCCCCGCACAATAAATATTTGTCTGAACGGTTTACGTATTATCACCAGACAGTAAGAAAGAGGGGGAAAAGAAAATGACAAAGAAAGGGCAGGTAAAAAAATAAGAACAACAATAATTGATAAAACTGGCATAATAAGGGAGGTGCCGGGGAGGGGGTGGTCAGCCCTGGGCGCGGACTTTATAAATGGCGTAGGCACCTGTCCGTCCCACCATTCCCGACTCCCTGCGGCATGTGTGTGTCCTTTCCCTTCCCTCATACTTTTTTAATTTTTCCTACGCAAGAAGCATTACAAACTTGCTGCCCATGTTGGTGTCGCCTCTCTCTGACGTCACTTCTGGGCCCGATGCCTAGGAAGCGATGTCAGAGGAATAGCCGACACAACGCGGGCAGCAAGTTCGTGCTATTACTCTTGCCTGGAAAATGAAAAAGGTACGGGGGGAAGGGAAGGGGCGTCCGTGCGACAGGGGGGGGTTGGGAAGAAGCAGGGGGATGGAGAAGAGGGTGGGGAGGGGTGCCACTGCCCTGGGGACAACTTACCCTCACTACACCACTGATTGATAGGTCAGGAGGGATGGTGAAGGGAGGGGTGAAGGATGCATCTGAGGAGGTTCCACAAACCCCCAGGATGGGCCAGTATGCCTTGCCTATATTTGTGCTAAAGTAGACTCAATGTTGCCTTTTCACCAGCTCCATTCAGGCTCAATGAGAAGCTGGACATTGGACCGTGCCCTTCCTTAGCCCATTTCAGGCTTCTGCTGCTTATTTGTCCAGCACATAGTTGCTCATGGAAGCTAAATCATCTCTGTCTTGTTTTCAACAGATGAATAATGCAGCAGGGAGACAGACATATCTTTTGAGGTGTCACAATAACAATTAATCACAGGACAATAGGCAAAGTCATTCTTTGTCTATAGCTTTTATGGATGGAGGGTGTGAAGCCATGAAAAAAGTTCAGCCACTCAGCACCTGCAAAAAAAAAAAATGGGGTTGGATTGAATGCAGGTGGAAGGATGAACTCCTGGATGTCCCGGTTGCTGGTTAGTACATTACCTAATTCCCCTAGTCTCCTTGTCCTAACTCCTTCCATCCCCTATGAATACATGGAGGAGCTTAATCGAAAGGGACGCCTAAGTCCGTTTACGTCCATCTCGCAAGTCGTTCAAAGTTAAAAAGAGCCTAAGACACATTTTCAAAAGAGATGTCCAACTTTTTTTTTTACTTTCGAAAATCGTCTAATTATATGTCCTGCTGATCTGATCATCCAAGCCGCTAAATCGTCCATCTTTATATCATATTTCCGTCCAACTTTCCATCCAAGTCCAAAACGCCTAGAACAAGCCCTGTTGGATGTGGGAGGGGTCTGCAAAATGATGGATTGAACACCCAGACATGCCACCTAAATAGTGGGGTACCTTACAGGGCACTGCTGTGAACTTCACAAAAAGGGTGCCATGGCTTCTCCTCCCTACAGCTCCCTTATAGGTCATGGTGAGCCCCCCCAAACCACCTCCAGAATCCCCTAGACCCACTTCTCTACCACCCCAATAGCCCTTATGGCTTCAGGAGCCACTTATATGCCAGTAAAAAAGGGTTTTGGGGGTGTATAGGGCAGTGCACATGTTTAAGTATCAATGCAGTGATTACAGGGGCTTATGGGCATGGGTCCTCTTCTCTATGGGTCCCTAACCCACACCCAAGATGACTTAAGCTGCCTCTGGGCTGGATGACTAGGCTTTCCTATGCCAGGCAGCCAGGTGATGATGGTCTGGAGGCTGAAATTTAAAGTTGTAAATAAACTTTTTATGGGGGTGAGTGGGGGTTGGTGATCACTGGGGTAGTGTGTGGGGGTCTGTGTTATGTGTTTGAAGTGCTTATCTGGTGAGTTTAGGTGGGTTTTTGTGATTTAGACCATGTTTTACATGGTCTAAGTCACAACGTCCAAGTTCCGTCTAAGCTCTGTTGTAAAACTTTCAGTTTTACATGCTGTACGACTAAGTCTAAACCGGCCCACGTCCCGCCCAACCCCCGCCCTCGACATGCCTCCCGAAACGCCCTGTTTAGCTTTGGACGTTGAGCGGCACTATGAAGGCCTAGGTCGTTTAGAAATACGTCCAAAACCCGTTTTTATTATCGGCACATGGACGTTTTTGAGAAATGTTCATCCAAGTGCCGACTTAGGCCGGTTTTTGGGCGTTTTTCTCTTTCGATTATGAGCCCCTTAGTTTCTAAGTCACTGCCTCCCACTCTATGCAAATGGATCTCATGCATATTCATTGAGGAAATCCTAAAAACCCAATTGGATTCCGGCCCTCATTGCCCACCTCTTTTCTAAGTTGTGTGTACATATTCTGGAAGCATCAACAAAGGGAATGTGCCAACCTGTAGCTGAGCTGTTAAGTTTCATCTGCAATGCAGTATGGGATTTGTAGTCCCTAATTCTAACCAATGAAACTAGCACTGCTGGTCCCAGCATAGGGATGTCAGAAATCCAAGACTGGCCTAAACTGCCACTACTGGACCTAGACAAGCTGGGAGCTCTGTTTTTACTGCCTTCCTCCTCCAGCTGCCGCAACTCCAGTCCTGGAGGCTGACCAACCATTCAGGTTTCCAGGATATCCACAATGCATATCCATGAGAGAGATTTACATACACTTAGATTTACCATATGGTTCCAGAAAAAGGAGGATGGATTGAGACAACTGGGTTTTACTTCCATTGAAAGCAATGGATATAAGGAGGACAGATTGAGACATCTGGGCATTACTTTCATTTTTTTTTAATCAATAGAAGTAAAATCCGGATGTCTCAATCCGTCCTCCTTTTCCTGGAGCCATATGGTAACCCTACATGCACTGCCTCCACTGCAAGCTCTTTTACAGCCCAGGACCAAATATCTGAGGGCTGCAAATCTTTCTCATGCATATTCATTAGGGTAAATTGAAAATCTGCCTTTGTGTGGCCCTTGTGGATTGGGGAAGGGGTAAAACACAGACCCGACGGACCTCGCGGATCTAAAATCGCACGTCCTTAAAAAGCTGAGGTCTGTTGTAGTTTGTGGCTCTGACAGACCTTGATGACAATTTAGCTCTGATGGATCCGTCTCAGCATAGGGAGGGAAAAGTATTAGGATCCGTCAGCGCTAAAATGTCATAGAGCAGAGTATATACATTGTTTGTTTTCAGTAATTTTAGAAATCTGAGGTCCACGCCACTTTTTGTTTCTGGCTCTGACAGACCTCGATGACATTTTAGAGCTGACAGATCCTAATACTTTTCCCTTCCTATGCTGAGACGGATCCGTCAGAGCTAAATTGTCATCGAGGTCTGTCAGAGCCAGAAACTACAAGTGGCACGGACCTCAGATTTTTAAGGATGTGCGGTTTTAGATCCACGAGGTCCGTCAGGTCCATGTTTTACCCCATCCCAAATTAGACAAGCCTCATCTGGTAGGGTCTGCTCAGTCCAGTAACTACTTACTCCATTACTAAGAATGGCTCCCAGGACCGACAGGGTCTGAGCACAGCCAGGTTCTCAATTATTGCAAGAGTGACACCTTCTGAAAATATGTAGCCATTCTCCCAACCACATCTCTCAGCTGTGCCTACTTTAGTGGCTTCACATGCTTGTATACAATGTTAAAAAAAATCGCCAAAAATTAAACATGGTAATGTCTCATGTGAAGACTGCCCTCTGGTGGTAAGAAGTAAGAAGACCTGTTATCTGCAGACAAGAGAGCTGGGCAATGTTTCCTCGGGGCAGGCTGGAACTGGAAACACCCATTCAGAAGTGCTCCACACATACCCTCAGGGCAGATTCAGCTAGCTTTTGCAGTTAATTTTTGAGCATTTTTATGCCGGAGCTCAATATGGTACACATGTCGACTTTGGTCACACTGAGAAAATCTCCTCTATGATCTGGATAGCAAAAGCTGAGGTGTTCACATATGCCCCAGTGTATGTATGTCTAACATCCCTTGAAATATCTATTTGCAGAGCACTTCCTGCAAAACCCAAAGGGATGATGTCTTGAATGGGGAACATTAGCTCTGAGACCTGAATCACCCACAGAAACTAGGCTAGACACTGTGAACATAGAAACATCATGGCAGATAAAGGCCAAATGGCCCATCCAATCTGCCCATCCGCAGTAACCATTATCTCTTCATCTCTCTGAAAGATCCCACGTGCCTATCCCAGGCCCTCTTGAATTCAGACAGCCTCTGTGTGTTTGTTCCAATCCAGAAATCAGTTTACTGACAAAGTATAATCAACAAACAATAGCAGAACAGGTTAAGAAGTTACAAAAAAAAAAAAAATCAGTAGATGTCATACTCATCACTTCCAATGTAGGGAAACAGATTCACTTGAAAAATTTCTTGAGGTTAGTGAGTATAGTAGAAGGAACCTCTGAGTTCCCATGTCCCTACTGAAGTTCCTCTTCTCTTAACCCCTCTGGTGCATCAAAGCCCAAGACTAGGAATATTCACCTTCCTTGGATACTGCAGAGCAATGTCCCACATGCTAGAAAGAAAGAAACACTCTCCTAAGGGGATGGGAAAAGCTCTCCACTGCCGCTCACCCACCTCTGCGGACAACATCAATTCTCAAGTCTCAGTATGTCCCATAGATATTTGCCTCACCTATAAGGATGGGAAACACCTCCCTCACTATTACATACACACCAGAACCCGCCTGTCTGAAGAGTTCCTCTGTTTCCTTATAGAGACAGAAAACAATGACCTATTCCAGCCAAGGGTATAGCCACACATGCCAATGTGGGTGGGCCTGAGGCCAAAGTGGGTGGCACATACTATTTTGTGTGCCGCCCCCCCCCCCCAGTGATACCAAATTCAACCAAATCCTGAGTTGACGGGGATCCTGAAGCTCTGCCAAATGAAGAGGGCCTGTTCTGGTGGCCCAGAATGCTCCTGTAATTGGTGCAGTCAGAGGCACCCTCTATGGGCTTCCTCTAAGCCTGCTTTCCTCCCGCCTGCGCATATGGAAAAACTGAGCATGCACGGGAGGTTAGTGATCTGGTGCAGGAACAGTCCATAGAGAGTGCTGCCAGCAGCAGCAAGTACGAGAACAAAGGTGCCACAATTTTGGGTGGGCCTGAGCCCAAAATGGTTATTATTAGTAATGCTATAAGTCTAGTATGAGCTACACCTTGAAAAGTCACAGTTGCAGTAACTTCCTGAGCAAACTTGTCAGCTAAAGAATTACCATACTGCACAAAAATTTCCCACAACTGGTTTGCTTTAATCCAATTACAAGTAACAAGCTATACTGGGAATAATGACGAATTTTACCACAGCGAGTTACAATACTCTGGTGGAGATCTGAACTCCCTTAAGGTATCAGCATGAATTTTTGTGTATGGCAGTGAGTAAATTCAATGCTATTGGAGGTGGACATTTGGCATTTGTTATATCTAACTCTAGAAAAAGTGAATAATATACTGAAGGGTCACTGGCACTAGAAGCCAGCGTGGTATGAGGCGGAGATGCCTGTTTGGGAGAAGGATCCCCCTGAGGCAAATGGTTTACAAGTGGTTCAAGCAATTTCATAATGGTTTTGAATCGGCTGAAGATAAGGAAAGATCAGGGTGTCCTTCGACTTTAAAAAACTCGAGAGAATTTTGAAAGAGTAAGCAAAATGATTCAATCAAACAAGCCATTGACTATTAGGGAAATTTCTGAGGATCGGAACATCTCTTATCTCACAACAGATGTGAACGTGAGGCGAGTGAGTACAACCTGAGAAATGGGCAAATGGTTTCATCCTCCATCATAACAACACTCCGTGTCACACATCGCTTCTGGTATGGCAATTTCTGCCAAATAAAAACATTACAGTATGACCTCATCCGCTTTATTCACCGGATCTGACACCGTGCAACTTCTGGCTCTTCCCCAAAGTCAAAATGACCATGAAAGATAAACGTTTTGAATCAATTTAGGACATCGAGCCAGCCACGACAATGCAACTAAAGACACTCACGAAAGAGGTCTTCCAGAACTGCTTCAGAAAATGGCAAGAATGATGGGATAAGTGTGTTCAAAGTGAGGGAGAGCTCATGTAAAACCAAATCTTTTCCAGAGAAGTGAAAATGGTAAAACTAGAGAGCATAAATTGAGGTTGCGGGAAGGTAGACTTAGGACTAATGTTAGGAAATTCTTTTACATGAAGAGGATGGCGGGTGTCCTCCAGAGAGAGGTAATGGAAAGGAAAACGGTGACGGAATTCAAAAATGCTTGGGATAAACACAGAAGATCTCTAAGTAGAAAATGAATGGTATATATTCAAGATCCAAGGCCAATACTGGGAAGACTTGCATGATCTGTGTCCTATATATGGCAATTCGGCATAGGATGGGTTAGGGTGGACATTGATGTATCCACAAACAACAAGATGGTTGGATGGGCTGATGTTAGCTTTGACGGCTACTCCAGTAGCTGGAACCTAAGGACAGTACTGAGTGGATTTTACGGTCAATGGCCCAGAAATTTCAAAGAAAAAAAGGACAATTTTTAATTTAATCATGAATTTATAATGCATTTAACTAATGGGCCGACTGGATGCACCATTGAGGTCTTTATTTGCTGTCATTTACTATGTATATTTGCTATGTATGTTTACTAAGCAAAGGTGGAATAAATGTATAAATAAACCCCTAGGGGGGCCATGTGTTACATATTCAGCTGAGCAACTCCAGTTCTGTACTATAGTCACTAAATACAGATCTAATGGCTCTACAACACAGCATTAATCTTCTGATCTGCACTTTTAGAGAGATGAAATACTCAGGATCCCTATGCCATCCTGTCCTAGAGGTGAGAGGCTCTGTATCCTAGTGCCAATCTCATCAGCCCTTCTGTCCTAGAAGTGCAGACTTTATACCCCATGTCCATCTCCTGAATCCTCCTGTCCAAGAAGTAGACTCTATGTCTCTCATCCAATCAAAATCCCTTTGGTCAAGGCACTACGCAAGCACTAATTAAACAAATAATCAGAGTTATTGTTGTAAACCGTTAAAATTGACATCCTTGAACGAGGTGATTGTAATGATTTAAATCACAAGTTTCCAGAACTCTGCTCTTCTGAATTCTCAGTTTTATGGAAAAGCTATAGGATTTCCACAATCCTTCAGAGCAAGCTTCCCAACACCCCTTAATGGCTGTGTAGGTGAGGTTGTAAGGTCCCTGTTTGAGGAGGGCTCTCCTACCCCCCTCTCCCTATGTACCTAAGAGTGGCACAAAGCACTTCTGCAGTCAATTACGAAACAATACAAGGTGTAACCGTGACGGCTTGTTGATGTACAAGATGGGTGTCTGATAGCAGAAGAATGGTCACTCTGGAGTGTGTCCACAGCTCCTATACAGCACATGGTCTGAGGAAGAAGAAGACTGTTCATATCTTCCTCCCCAAGAGATAAGGGCAGAATGCAAGAGTTATCAGTAAACATAGGGAGATGTCCCCTTCCTTGGCTGAATGGACAGTGTCGATATTGCTGGAGATTCCTCTTACAATGGACTGGATGTCAGGTGCTCATGAACGAGGGTTACCTTTTCTAAAGTAGTAGATAAGGATCAGTGAGGTGAGAGCCACAGCCTGATGGACAATGGCCAGACCTGGCCTGCAGGACCATTTATCATACAGGAACAAAGCTGCTGTCAGCTGGGGTGGCTGCATCCTCCAGGCATGTCAGCTGTCCAAAATGTGATGACAGTCAAAGGCCTTGAGCGCCGCACCTTAGAAAAATGAAAAAGCAGATTCTTTCCTGCATTTCAGGGATCAGGCATGAAAGTAGACCAGTTTCTTTCAGTACCAAGTCCCACCAGCTGCTCTCTCCACTTCCTGCTTATGCTGCTTCTCAGATTCAAGTAAGATCAAATAAGCCTGCAAGTTAGTTTGCTCATGTAGTTGTGGAATAGTGAATCCATCTCCTAAGGATCTGATTCTGTAAGGACCAGAAGTGTGACGGAAGCCACAGAATGGTGTGCCAAAGCACTTGAGCCATTTTCTCCTCTGGGTGACTTTGAAAAACTAAATGGAGTTTGTGTTCTGACTTCCACTGTCCTTCTTCGGAAGCTGCCAGACAGTGGTGTACCAAGGGGGGGAAGGGGGGGCAGGGGGGGCAGTCTGCCTCGGGTGCACGCCTTAGGGGATGTACACAGCCGGCCAGGTCCCGTTTGTCTGGTGCCGGTCCACGCAGGGCCAGCAAGATCTCATTGGGTCCATCGGCAGCGTCTGAGCTGCAACAGCGATGAGCGGCATCAGTGCCCCCCCCCCCCCCCCCGTGACACAATTCATGATCGGCAACGTCCCCCCTGCAATGACACTTAAGATCAGCAATGGGCCTCCTTCTACCCCCGGCATCAACAGAACTTCAGATCGGCAACGCGGTGCTCAGTCCAAAGGTTCCCTTCTGACTGAACTGCCTAGGCGGAAACAGGAAGCTGAGTCAGAGGGAAGCTTTGGACTGAGCACTGCGTTGCCGATCTGAAGTTCTGTTGATGCCGGGGGTAGAAGGAGGCCATTGTCGATCTTAAGTATCATCACGGGGGGGGCCTTGCCGATCTTGTTGCCAAAATCGGAAAGGTGAGAGGAAAGGAGAAAGATGGGCCTGTGGTGGATGGAGAGATTGAGAGAAAGGGGCAGATGATGGAAGTGGGGAGAAGGGGGAGAGAGAAGAGGGCAGATGACGGAAGTGAAGAGAAGGGGGAGAGAGAAGAGGGCAGATGATGGAAGTGGAGAGAAGGGGGAGAAAGAAGAGAGCAGATGATGGAAGTGGGGAGAAGGAGGAGAGAGAAGAGGGAAGATGATGGAAGTGGAGAGAAGGGGGAGAAAGAAGAGAGCAGATAATGGAAGTGGGGAGAAGGAGGAGAGAGAAGAGGGCAGATGATTGAAATTGAGAGAAGGGGGAGAGAGAAGAGGGCAGATGATGGAAGTGGATAGAAGGGGAGAGAGAAGAGGGCAGATGATGGAAGTGGGGATAGAGAAGAGAGCAGATGATGGAAGTGGGGAGAAGGGGCAAATGATGGAAGTGGGGAGAGAGAAGAGGGCAGATGATGGAAGTGTGGAGAAGGGAGAGCAAATGCTGAATGAAAGTGGAGAAAGAGAACACATACTGGATGGAAGGAGGGATAAAGAAAAAGGACATATGCTGGATGGGGGAAGAAGATAGAGTTAGTGAAATAGTGGAGGGGTGAAGGAAAGTGGTAGCATGCTGTGGGTAGGCACAGTGAAAAGAGGGAAACTGAGGACTTCATAGTAAGAAAGAATTTAATTTAGATGGAGGAAGAAAATAAAGAAGGAAGACCAGAGAAGGAAAGGGAAGAGAGAGAGATGCCAGAGAATGGGGAAGGAGACAGAGATATCAGATCTGAGCAGAGGAAATGAGAAGAGAGAGATGCTAAAAACCACAGGGGGGAGGGAAGGAGAGATGAAAGGAGAAAGATGCCAGACCATGAGGGAACAGAGGGAAGATAATGGATGCCAGACCAAAGGGGGGGGTCTAGAGGAAAGATGACAGGGAGAGACAGACAATTTCTGGAAGGGGCAGACAGTGTATGGAATGGGCAGATGCTGGATTGAAAAGACAGAGCAGACGCTGGAAGAAAAAGAGTGAAAAGAAGATAAAAGCAGAAACCAGAGACAACAAAAGGTAGAAAAAATCATTTTATTTCTATTTTGTCATTAGAATATATCAGATTTGAAATATATATCCTGCTAGAGATATAACTGGGGACTGCAAACCCCAGGCAGTGCTTCTTTAGCTAGATGGAAGGGGTAGAGAAAGAGGGCACATGATGGAAGGAGGGGATAAATAAAAGGAGGGCACATGATGGGGGGAAAAGGATTGAGTTAGGGAAATACTGGAGGGGGTGAGGGAAAGAGGTGGTGAGCTGTAGTAGACAGTAAAAAAGGAAATTGATGAGAGGGTAGTAAGAACGTAATCTAGATGGATGCAGAAAATAAATTGAAAAGGAAAATGAGGGAAGAAAGGAATTGCAAAAGAGTGGTGTGGGAGAGGGAAGGAGAGGAGAGAGATGCCACACCAATGGGGGTGAAAGGAGAGATGGAAGGGGGGAGGCATATGGTTTCTGGAAGGGGCATAGAAGGAGAGAAGATGCCATATAGGAGCAGAGAGATGGCAGACAATGGATGGAAGGAAGAGAGTAACAAGAAGATGAGGAAAGCAGAAACCAGAGAAGACAAAGGTAGAACAAAAATTTTCTATTTATTTATTGCTTTAAGACACATGTGTCACTGTTTCTGTGGTGTTGCATTGTATGCAGAGTCTAGCTTCTTGCTGGTTCAATGTAACCTTTGTCTATGTATTTCTATTTTATCTCCCCTTTTACAAAACTGTGGAGCGTTTTTTAGTGCCAGCCGTGGTGGTAGCAGCTCTTATGCTCAGAATTCTATGAGCGTCAGAGCTGTTACCACCATGGCTAAAATCCACACTACAGTTTTGTAAAAGGGGGAGGGGTTAGTTTGTGATGACATATTCCTTACTAGGCGAAGGTGTTTTCTGTGTTCTGTGTGTTCGAAAGATATGGTTTTCTGTTAGGATTGACGGTGTAGGATTGATCTGTACTAGTATGGCTTGTTTAGTTTTACGCCACTGCTGCCAGAGATGAAGATTTCTCAGTAAATTAGCCTTACTGTTTTGGTTTGGTTTTCTTAGGACAGAGGGTTACCATATGGCTCCAGAAAAAGGAGGACAGATTGAGACATCTGTATTTTACTTCCATTAGTTTCAATAGAAGTAAAGCCCAGCTGTCTCTATCTGTCCTCCTTATTTCCATTGCTTTCATTGGATATAAAACCTGGATGTCTCAATCCATCCTCCTTTTTCTGGAGCCATATGGTAACCCTATGAGAAACCCTTCTATGTTGATCTGTTCCTACACACAACATTCACACTTGAAAGCATTATATTTGATGTAAAAAGCGAAGGGAACGAAGGGACTTTGGATTTACTTCACTTCCAGTCAGTAGCAGTCCAATGTTAGTTTGTACCTAGGGTAATGGAGAGGTAAGCGACTTGCACAAGGTCACAAGAAGCCACAGAGGGGTTTGAACCTGACTTACCCTGGTTCTCAGCCCACTACTCTAACTATTAAACTACTCTTCTACTTGCCTCTGAAGGAGCCATGGGAAGAAAGAAACTATCCTCCAGGAAGAGGGTAAAGGGCAAGTAGGAGGGGACCTGACACCTAGGAAGGAGCCATGGCAAAAAAGGACCCATTACCCTAGAAGGGGGTCAGAGCAGCTGCATAACCATAGGCCATTTATGAGGATGCCTGAGCCAAGTGGAGGGGCACAAAATGTTGTCTCACCCCCTCCATTCCCCCCCCCCCCACTACTAATAATAATAATCATCATTGGCTGCTGGTGGGGATCCTCAAACCTCACTAGCCAAAAAGGTTTTCAACTGGCATTCTCTTTGTCCTCAGCCAAGCCTACTACATACCCCTCTGATCCTATTCCCACTCCTCTTCTTGGACCCATCTCACATACTGTTATCCCTGCTATCTGTGGTATCCTCAACCTATCCATTTCCATGGCAACTGTTCCTGATGCCTTCAAACATGTGGTGGTTAAGCTGCTTCTCAAAAACCCTCGTTGGACCCTACCTACCCCTCCAACTATCGCTGTGTCTCCCTTCAACCATTCCTATCCAAGTTACTCGAGCCGGTTGTCCTACATCGCTGCCTTGACTTCCTTTCATCTCAACAGACTCTTGATCCTCTACAATCTGGCTTCCACCCCCTACACTCCACAGAGACTGCTCTTACCAAAGTCTTCAGTGATCTGTTCCTGGCCATATCTAAGGGCCTTTACTCTGTCTTCATCCTTTTTGACTTGTCTGCTGCTTTTGATACTGTTAATCACTGCTTACTCCTTGATATGTTGTCCTCGCTTGGATTCCATGAATCTGTCCTCTCCTGGTTTGCCTCCCACCTCTCCCATCATACCTTTAGTGTATGCACTGGTGGGTCCTCCTCTGCTGTTATCTCACTAGCAGATGGCATACCCTAGGGCTATGTCTTAGGACCCCTTCTCTTCTCTCTCTACACCTCTTCCCTCGATACCCTGATCTCCTCCCATGTGCTCCAGTATCACCTACACGCTGATGATTCCCTCTCTAAACCTGAGATTTCACTTAAAATCCAAGGAAAAGTCTTAGCCAGTCTGGCTGATATTGCTACCTGAATGTCCCGTCGCCACCTGAAACTAAACATGTCCAAGACTGAACAGCTCCTTTTTTCTTCTAAACCCTCTGCTCCTTTCCCTCTATTCTCTGTTTCAGTAAATAATACTATTATCGTTCCTGTCTCCTCTGCTCGTAATCTTGGAGTCATCTTTGAGTCCAACCTCTCATTTTCTGCCCACATCCAACAGACTGCTAAAGCTTAGCGCCTCTATCTCTACAACATCACCATAATTCATCCCTTCCTCTCTGAGCACATTACCCAGACCCTTGTCCACACTCTCGTAACCTCACTCTTAGACTACTGCAATCTACTCCTAACAGGTCTCCTGCTAAGCTGCCTCATCCCCCCGAAATCTGTGGAAAACTCTTCTGCATGACTTAACTTCTGTGAGCCTCACTACACTTACCTCCTCCCTCTCTTCAATTCACTTCACTGGCTCCCTATCTGCCTTCGCATACGGTTCAAACTCCTATTACTAACCTACAAATGTGTTCATTCTGCAGCCCCTCAGTATCTCTCCTCTCTTGTCTCTCCTTATACACCACCCTGAGATCGCCATTCCTCAGATAAGCTGTTCTTAACTTTACCCTTCTCCTCCACTTCCAATTCCAGACTTCGTTCCTTTCATCTTGCTGCCCCATATGTCTGGAATAAACTACCTGAGTTCAGCTACCATCCATGCCCCTTCCCTTCTTCAAAAGCCTTCAGCTCATAATCCTACTTACCTCTGCCCTCTGCTCACCACCCTAGCCAGCACTTAAACCATTCCCTCTAACTGTAACCCATACCCTGGCACCCTGTTTATCTGTCTTGATTGTGAAGATTGTAACTGTAAGCTCATTCGAGAAGGGACTGTCTCATTTCTGATTCTGTACAGTGCTGCATACTCCCGGTAGCGATCTAGAAATAATTAGTAGTAGTTAAACAAAATCTGGGCATTCATGAAGGGGCTGCCCATTAAAAATGCCTCTGACAGAATCAGTGAGATACGTGGAGGGGCATAATTGAAAAGGACGTCTAAGTCCGTTTACATCCATCTCGCAAGTTGTCCAAAGTTAAAAAGAGCCTAAGACACATTTTCGAAAGATACGTCCAACTTTTTTTTACTTTCGAAAATCGTCTAATTATACGTCCTGCCGATCTAATCGTCCAAGCCACTAAATCGTCCATCTTTATACCACATTTCCCTCCAACTTTCCATCCAAGTCCAAATCGCCTAGAACAAACCCTGTTGGACGTGGGAAGTGTCTGCAAAGTGATGGACTGCACACCCAGACATGGCACCTAAATAGTGGGGTACCTTACAGGGCACTGCTGTGAACTTCACAAAATGGATACCATGGCTTCTCCTCACTACAGATCCCTTATGGGTCATGATGAGCCTCCCCAAACCACCTCCAGAATCCCCTAGACCCACTTATCTACCACCCCAATAGCCCTTATGGCTGCAGGAGCCACTTGTATGCCAGTAAAAAAGGGTTTTGGGGGTGTGTAGGGCAGTGCACATGTTTCAGTATCAATGCAGTGATTACAGGGGCTTATGGGCATGGGTCCTCCTCTCTATGGGTCCCTAACCCACCCCCAAGACGATTTAAGCTGCCTCTGGGCTGGACAACTAGGCTTTCCTATGCCAGGCGGCCAGGTGATGATGGTCTGGAGGCTGAAATTTAAAGTTGTGAATAAAATTTTTATGGGGGTGGGGGGGTTGGTGATCACTGGGTAGTGTGTGGGGGTCTGTGTTATGTGTTTGCAGTGCTTATCTGGTGAGTTTAGGTGGGTTTTTGTGACTTAGACCATGTTTTACATGGTCTAAGTCACAACATCCAAGTTCCATCTAGGCTCTGTTGTTAAATTTCGGTTATACATGCTGTATGACTAAATCTAAGCCGGCCCACGTCCCGCCCAACTCCCGCCCTCGACACGCCTCCAGAATCGCACCGTTTAGCTTTGGACGTTGAGCGGCACTATGAAGGCCTAGGTCGTTTTTAAATATGTCCAAAACCCAGTTTTATTATCGGCGCTGGGACATTATGTTCATCCAAGTGCCGACTTAGGCCGGTTTTTGGACGTTTTCTCTTTCGATTATAAGCCCCTTAGTGTATGTGACACCCGGGGCCAATCATTTTTTAACACACCCTCCTCTATTTGAAAAACATGATTTCTAGTAATAATCCATAACTCGCACAACAAGAGTATGCTCAGGAAAAGGCAGCATTTTACATATTGCAGTGAGCACTAGAACATCAATACACCCATTGCAAAACTAAACAAGCCAGATTAGTACAGATCGATCCTGCACAGTCAAAGCTAACAGAAAACCATGTCTTTCACTCACACAGAACACAGAAACACCCTCGCCCAATATGGAATAAGTAATTACAAACTAAAAATAGAAATGTGTAGACAAAAGTTAAACTGAACCACCAAGAAGCCAGACTGCATGCAAAGAAACACCACAGAAACAGTGATGCATGTCCCCTAATATTGTGCAAAATATAAAGATAATAGATGTAAATTTGAAAAAAAACTGAGAAATGACTATCATCACTTTACAAATTAACAAATAGTAATAAAACAAAAATGGAAAATAAAATAATACCATTTGAATTAGCTTTCAGAGGCCAAAACCTCCTTTCTCAGGTTAGTAAAGTATACTGCTGTTATGGTATCCTGGCCTGATCTGAGGAAGGGGGTTTTGGTTTCTGAAAGTTAGTCAAAAATGTACTAAAATTACTGTAGTCCAATAAAAGGATCACAGAAGATCTCGTGATGGCTGCATTTTAGTTTACTATTTCTGCTGCTAGTTTGGAAAGCAGCTGCGGCAGAGAAGGGCGGGAGGTGCTGGTGTGCCAGCTGTACCCCCTTAGTACTTACACCTGGGGCAGTCTGCCCCCACTCCTTGGTACACCACTGGACAGAATGCCAGTGCAGAACCTCTTCAGCTGGGGGGACTTATGGATTCCCACCAGTCATAGGAACAGGCACTCAGTGCCACAATATGAGGGGGGCAGAACCCAAAGTGAGGGGGCTCAGGCCCCCAAGGCCCCCTTTGTGGCTACACCACTGGGCCATAGGCAGTACTAGCCCCTCCTCCAGGTTCTTCAGATCTCTGGAAGGCTACCTAACTGCACAGGGTATATCTGAATAGCATTGTAATAATCTCAGATCCTAGAAATAGTGACTTCCTTGATTTGTCCAGGGACATTTTTCATTGTGTTTTTACACTGAGTTATTTCTGCACTAGAAGCACTGCCTCAGAATCTACCTCTCCCTCTGTAGGGAGAAGAACCTTCCCCCTTCTCTTTTTTTTTTTTTTTTTTAATCTTTATTGATTTTTAATCTAAAACAGTGTCATACAAATGATCAAAACAATAGGTATTACATACATTACACTAATATCTGCATAGATAACATATATATCTTCAATGGAGATAGTGTCACAGAGGTTTCGGTAGGTGAGGCGTTGGCCTCCAGCGGCCACAACATGGTGTGGTTTCACCTCAGGAAGGGATCCACGAGGTCGAACACGTCAACGAAGGTCCTTAACTTTAAGGGCTCTGACTTCGAGAGCATGGGAGATTTTGTCTCTGAGGCGCTGCAAAACCAAGACACAACAGATGATGTGGAGGTAATGTGGTCAGCTCTGAAATCTACCTACAGGAAGCAACCAACCTCTTTATAAGAACCGTGAGTAAACGGCAGAGAAATAACAAACCCCAATGGTTCTTTGCGGAGATATCGGAACTCGTAAAACAAGAAAAGAGCATTTGTATCCTACAAACAATCACAACGACCAGAAGCCAAAGAAGCTTATCTAGAGAAATCTAGAACTGTTAAAACAGCAGTCAGAAACGCCAAACTCCGGATGGAAGAAAATTTAGCTAGGAATATTAAAAAAGGGATAAATCCTTCTTCAGGTATGTTAGTGATAGAAAGAGGAATAAAGACGGGATAGTGTGCCTGAGGAAACCCGACGGCAACTTTGCAGAATCGGACTCTGATAAAGCCGAACTACTGAACAAATACTTCTGCTCAGTCTTTACCTGTGAGGCACCGGGATCCGGTCCACAGCTGCAAACAAGGGAGAGCTCAGAAGACCCGTTCATGAATTTTGAATTTTCCACCAGCAGCATCTACCAAGAATTATCAAGGCTCAAAGTGAATAAAGCCATGGGACAGGAAAAATTGCACCCCAGAGTGCTTAGGGAATTGAGAGATGTCCTGGCAGAGCCATTAGCCGCACTCTTCAATCTTTCTCTGAGCACGGGAAAAGTTCCATTAGACTGGAAAACAGCTAATGTCATTCCGCTCCACAAAAAGGGATGCAGGTTAGAGACTGCAAATTACAGACCAGTAAGTCTCACGTCAATAGTGTGTAAACTTATGGAAACATTGATTAAACACAAATTAGATACAGTTCTGGATGATGAGAGACTGAGGGATCCCCACCAGGATGGATTTACAAGGGGGAGATCCTACCAATCCAACCTGATCAGCTTCTTTGACTGGGTAACAAAACAACTAGACAAGGGAGAGTCCCTAGATGTAGTGTATCTGGACTTCATTAAGGCTTTTGATAGCATTCCACACCGTAGACTTTTGAACAAGATGAGTTCGTTGGGGCTAGGAGAAATATTAACTGCATGGGTTAAAGACTGGTTCAGTGGCAGACATCAAAGGGTGGTGGTAAACGGTACTCCTTCTGAAAAGTCGGAAGTGCACAGTGGAGTACCGCAGGGCTCGGTTCTGGGTCCAATCCTATTTAATATCTTCATACGAGATCTGTCTCAGGGACTTCGGGGTAAAATTGGATTGTTTGCCAATGATGCTAAATTATGCAATATAGTGGGCGGAGGTACCGTGCCCAACACTATGACACAAGACATACTTTTACTGGAGCACTGGTCTACTATTTGGCAGCTGAATTTTAATGCCAAGAAGTGTAAAGTTATGTACCTCGGTAGCAGAAACCCATGCAGAACCTACACTCTGAATGGTGAGACCTTAACTAGAACTGTTGCAGAACGGGACCTGGGAGTAATCATTAGTGAAGATATGAAGACAGCCAATCAAGTGGAGAAAGCCTCATCCAAGGTTAGACAAATGCTGGGTTGCATCCGGAGAAGTTTTGTCAGCCGTAAGCCCGAAGTGGTAATGCCTCTGTACAAGTCGAAGGTGAGACCACATTTGGAATACTGTGTGCAATTTTGGATTCCACATTATCAGAAGGATGTGCTGAGAATAGAATCGGTTCAATGGTTGGCCACCAGATGGTCTCAGGACTCAAGGATGTCCCATATGAAGAACGTCTAGGTAAGTTGCAGCTATACTCTTTCGAGGAACGCAGAGAGAGGGGTGACATGATAGAGATGTTCAAATACTTACTGGCCGTATTGAGGTGGAAGAAGACATCTTTTTCCTTACAGGACCTACGGTGACAAGAGGGCATCCGCTAAAAATCAGGGGTGGGAGATTTCATGGTGATACTAGGAAGTACTTCTTCACCGAAAGGGTAGTTGACCGTTGGAATGTTCTTCCACTTCAGGTAGCTGAAGCCAAGAACGTGACTGACTTTAAGAACAAATGGGATCAACATGTGGGTTCACTTCAAAGAAGAACTTAGGGGGGAGGGTTATTTGAGTAGGCAGATTTGTTGGGCCGAAGGCTCTTTTCTGCCGTCATATTCTATGTTTCTATGTAACCTAATATAATATATTATATAATACTAGTGTTTTAGCCCGTTACATTAACGGGTGCTAGTAAAGCCTCCTTCCCTCACATGTTCCCTTCCATAGTTTGTCCCACCCCCACCCTCCGAAGCCAGCTTGCCTGCCTGCCATCCCCCTGTACAGTAGAACTTCCCCCCCCCCCCCCCCCCCCCCGCCAGCAGCACCTCTTGCCTGCTCCACCTATTCAGCAGCACCTATTCCCTGCTCCCCTGGTCCCTCTTCCCTGCTTCCTCGGTCCAGCAACACCTCTTCCCTGCTGCCCCTCACTGCCTTCCATAGTTTGTCCCACCCCCACCCTCCGAAGCCAACTTGCCTGCCTGCCATCCCCCTGTGCAGTAGAACTCTCCCTCCCCGACCAGCAGCACCTCTTCCCTGCTCTCCCTATCCAGCAGCACCTCTTACCTACTCCCCTGGTCCCTCTTCCCTGCTCCCCCAGTCCAGCAGCACCTCTTCCCTGCTGCCCCTCACTGCGTTCCATAGTTTGTCCCTCCCGCACCTTCCGAAGCCAACCTGCCTGCTAGCCATCCCCCTGTGCAGTAGAACCCTCTCCCCCCTCCCCTATCTTCGCCATGCTGCCGACCCCATTGACCCTCCCACCGTGAGACAGAGTGCCATATGGGCTAGTGCTGGGACGGATCCAGTCTTACCAGCATGTAATTTGCATTAATATAGTCGGTGTCAAAGCAGCCGGTGCAGGCTCAGGGATTCCCATGTGCCGGTGCCCAGCGCGGAGCGGCATGTGGGGCCCGGAGGAGTTCACCCATCCATTTCTCCTCCGTCCCGACCATCCGTTTCTCCTTCCCCTGTGGAAATCACCTTCAGAGGGGCTGATTTGAAGTTTCCGTTCGGGACCCTCCCACCGCCGACAAACCTCGGGACTCCAGCCGCGTAGGCAGCACTTTAAACACGCTGCTTCGCGGCCTTCTACTGGCGATTTCCTCTGCTGCGTCTGTCTCCGATGATGTCATCAGAGATGCGGCAGAGGAAATCGGCAGGGAAGGGCGCGAAGCAGCGTGTTTATAGTGCTGCCTACGCCGCTGGAGCCGGGAGGCGATGGAGAGGGCAGGGGGTGCTAGCGGCCGGCAGCCGCTGCTCCGCACGTGGAGAGCAGGGAAGGACGCGCATGCCACTTGTCTTGCCTCGCGTGAGGCCAGACCGTAAGCCGCGCATGCGCACTTCCTATGTGTGCTACAGCTCACGGAAAACAGACGCACGCATAGGAAGTGCGCATGCGCGGCTTACCGTTTTATTATATTAGATAAATAAAGAATAAAGTTACCCAAATGTCCCCATCAATATTTATTCCCCTCCCTCCAACCCCCCACTACCCATGGATGTGTAAAGGTAAATGAACAAAGGAAAGATAAGATAAATATAAATTATTATAATTTTACAAATTTAGTCAATGGGCTCCAAACTTTATTAAATACACCACTAAATCCCCTACACTCTGCATTAATTCTTTCATATCTGTAAGCGATGCACACATTCACCCACTAAAAAGTATAACTTATTCTATCATGGTCCTCCACTCTGAAAGTATCATGAGAGATTAAAGCAGGTGCCTTAAGGCCCTCTTACTCTCTTCCAGCCCCCTTCTTAAAAGCTTTCCAGTGCTGGGGTCGATGTGTGTTGTCTGCTCAGCTTCTCATCCCAGTTCCACCATCCTTTGCAAGCTTCCTGAGCTGTAGCCAGCACTAGCTCCAATTAATCAAAAGGAGGGCAGGAGAAAGAAAACCCCTCTCTGTCACTCACCCCACCCTCCCTGGAGTGACTAATGCTTAATTCTGAGGTTTATTAATCACAGTCAGAGCATCAGCAAAGGGGACAGAGGCCGGCTGTTGCCTGGGCTCCCTGTTCAGGATGCGTTTGTTACTCCTGTCACTGCTATTATTCCATAGAGCCTGCTGATCTAAGGCCACTGCCATTGTGAATAGACTTACTATATGGCTCCAGAAAAAGGAGGACGAATTGAGACATCCGGGTTATACTTCCATCAATGGAAGCAAAACCCAGATGTCTCAATCTGTCCTCCTTTTTCTGGAGCTATATGGTAACCCTAATTGTAGGCCTCTCTCTAGGGTTGAACCCCGGGAGACTCCTCCAGGACTCCACTGGGTGCTGCAGAGATCTGATAGACAAACTTGTACTGGCCCACCTAGAATTAGCCAAAGATGATGAAGCCCTTTGATATCCCTGAGCCTGTGCCCATATCCTGAGCCCTCTAGGGCTCGTGCAGTCTCAGAAAATTCACGATCAACATTTTTAGATAATTCTTGTTCATCCAAAATGAACCCCTTACCGTCAAATGTCGGCCATCAGCCTTCTTCCCGTGGTTCCTCTGTTTACCTTTCCAAATCCAACTCCTTCCCACCTGCTCCCTATGTCCACCTCAAGAAAAATCAGTAGGAACGTTTGAAAAGAAAAGTTATTATATGGACATAGTTTGAGAGGCAAAGAGGAACAATCCACCTCCTACTCCCTATGGTTCGGGCCAACATTGGAAAGGGGTGGGCCACACAGACCCTGCTGCTGGTGCTGTCCCATTTTCTGTTCCCTCCTCCTCTGCCCACCCCACAGCCCAGTGTCTGTCATTTTCCATCCTCTCTCCCTGCCAGCACAGCTGCAGCAAGTTTAAAAACTGTAACAATTATTGTGAATCCTCCACACTCATGTGCTTGCTGTTGCTTCACCGACAGGAAGGGAAAGGAGGTGGGAAAGGGAGAGATATTGGGCCTTGCAACAGGCGGGAAAGGAGGAGCCAGGAAATATGATCACATTACCCCTCTGTTTATACAAAATCATTGATGTCCAATATCTAACCGTGTTCGGCACAAGATCTCGGCCCTTACTCGTAAAATTCTTGCTGCTGGAACTCCGTCTTATTTGGCCACTGCTTAGGGTTACCAGATGTCTGGATTTCCACGGACATGTCCTCCTTTTGAGGATATGTCCGGAGATCCAAACAGCTTTTCAAAACCCGGTACTTTGTCCAGGTTTTGGAAAGCTTTCCCCACTGCCTTGAAAAAGTGAGCGAAACGCGTTGGTTGAGGGGATTGCCATAAATGGCTGGAAAGTTAAGTTAAGTGAATTATCTAAACTATTTGAATAAGACTATTTATTGAACGAAATTATTTATTGGAAAGCAATTATTTATTGAAAAATAAGGAAAATAAGAAAAAAATATAATCTACGAGAGAATATAATAATCGTGCTCTCTGGGGGAAAAAATGAAGAATTAACCCTTTATGAGCTATGTTGCTCTGAGGGTATACTGATACCCCATAGGCAGAGCTGAAAGGGGCATATCTGGAGGAATGGTTAGTGCAGTATGTGGGCGTGATGGAGGCCCACCTAGACTTAGTCGTCCTGCAGGAATAATCAAATATTTTACTAGACATCCTAGACGAAACTTAAATGTTGTGAGTTAGACAATGTGAAAACAGATATAAGTGCAAAAAAGGTATCCAAAGTGACCGGATAACCACTGCAGAGACACACTCCCCCAATGTTCACTGACCCCCCCTCACACCCCCACAAAGATCAGAATAAAAAAGTGCATACTTGTCTCCAGAACATCAGCACCTGGTATAGGAAAGTCTAGTAGAGCTGCACACAGGTGTCTTAAATAGCCTGGGGGTGGGATCCGAGACCATAAGCCACTCTAACAACTACATTTATGGTGGAACATATGCGCCAACCAAAAGCCCCCAAAACCCTACTCTACTGCCATATAGCTGCCACCTGTAGCCATAAGGGCTATTGGGGTTGGAGACAGGTGGGTATAGTGGGTTTGGGGGGGGGGGGCTCACCATAACCTATAAGGAAGTTCTGTTGAGATGTTTATCTGGCACTCTTTTTGTGAAGTTCACAGCAGTGCCATGTAAGGTGCCCCACTGTTCAGTTGCCATGTCTGTGAGGCCACTCCATTACAAGACTGGCTCCTCCCACATACAAATGGTCTTGTTCTGGGCGTTTGAGACTTGGATGAAATTTTGGTCAAAAATGTAGTACTACTCATTCAACTACTTATTCACAAAAAAACTCCCAGACCATTCAATGCCTTAATTAACGGCCAACTGTAATATATTGATTTATCTTCACAGATACAACACACAGAGATTCCCTGAGCAAGCGGTTGGCGAAACGGGTCCCCGTTGAGATCTTCGAAAGATAAGTGCTGATGATTTTGTCTTATGCATTTAGAATTAGGTTAAAAGAATTCCAACGAAGGTTGTTTGGGCCACTGAATGATTTCTAGTCCTAATGTGAATTAGCAATGTAATGTATTACTGGAGGCCTTTTTTCCTCCAGTATTTTAGTTCTCCCGGGTATTTTTGATCTCCCGGGTTATTGCTGAGTCATTTTTTGTTGGGAGATTACTCTTTTTTGATGTGGTTTTGTTGACAGATATTCATCTAACCATCTTCAGTTCTGAACTATGGCCACTAAATACAGATGAACAAACCACAATGGAGATACGTAGTAATGTTGGTGTTTTGGCCAATATGGCCTGTCCCAGAAGCCTTTCTGAGAATGATCAATTACTTGGGTAAATCACTTCATCCAAGTATTCTAAGTTCGAATGAAGACAACGTACTGGTCTCCACTAACCACTAAATACAGATCTAATAGCTCTGCAACAAAGCATTAATCTGATTAATCACACTTTTAGAGAATTGAAAAGCTCACTACCTAAGGCTCTGTATCCCTGCACCAATTACAGTACTCCCCCCAAATTCACGGGGGTTCCGTTCAAGGAACACCCATGAATTTTGAAAAACCACAAATACGGGTTTTCAGCTGATCGAAGGTAGGAGAGGGCAGCTGGGGTGCCAATGGGTGCTTAAATTGTACTTACTAAGCAGGGCACATTTTCTGACCGCCTCTTCCTGGTACTAAAGTCATGGTTACGCCAATCAGGAGCTGCTTTGACATGCTATCTGGCATATCAAAGCAGCTCCTGATTGTTGCAACCATGACTTTAGCACTAGGAAGAGGCGGTCGGAAAATACCGCAAATTACTGAGTCTGCGAATTGTGAACCGCAAATCCGCAGGAGTTTACTGTACTACTTTTTGGATTTAGCCCAGACCTTGTCAGTGGTAACTCAAGGTAACATTCAAGTAAAGTAGGATTTCCCTGTTTCTTGAGGGCTAATATGAACCTGAGGTACAGCACTCCCTGTGCCTATCCCCTGATCCATCCAGCTCTAAATAAGTCCTAAGTTGTCTTCTTTCTTCTGTACGTCTGTGCCTAAAATTCTTCATAGCCTTGTGAGGAATATGAGCGGTCAGTTCCAGTGTGCACTAATGTTAAGAAGAGGGCTTAGTTTTTTAGGGAATGTCCCTTGGTAGGTCAGGCCCAAGTATTCTTTGGCTGATCTGTTGCAGTGGCTTACTTGTAACTGTGTGAATCTTTTTTTTTTTTTTTTTGGAGCTGTGAAACCAGACACACCTGAACAGTGGTTGTTGAAACAGCCAAATCATGTCCATCAGCACAGAACTGTTTACCAGTGCGCCATTTGACAGCATCTTTGTGAGATGTGGGGGTAGGGGGTCTCTCACTATTCTATCAGCAATGTTGAGTCTTTCATATCAACAGGGCACAGCTGGATTTCTCTGCTTTCAAAAGGACCGGCCTCTCTCCACAGCACAGCTGGAGTGCACATCTCACAGCCCCCCCTCCCCTCCTTGCTGTCCAAATAATTATATCCCAAATAACCCAAAGGTGCTTTGTTTGGGGAGGGGCAAGGAGTAGGAAATCCAGATTGCTGCCCTTGTGAGGGAGGGGAGGGGGAACCACTTCCCTCTTCCTTCTTCCTCTTCTCCTCAGAGCCTCGCCTCCTCCTCCTAGGCCTGCTGTCACCAGCCTTAACCTTCCACCTGTTCAGTTCCATCTGCAGCAGGGTGATAAGACAATAACATATTTTCACAATTTCTTAACATCGTTTTTAAATCTTCTAAAAAAGTATCTTCTTTTTTATTATTATTGCTTTATTTAGGTTTATTTTCATTTCGCTTTGCCCTATCAGTTCATTGTATCTTTTTCAATGTTTCATCTTCCCTCTGATTGCTGAGATGTTGTCTTACTCATTTTATTCAATTAGCATTTCCTCTAGATTATGGTTTATTTGATTTGATATTCTGGTCTTGTTTTCTTTTCTTTTTTATTAAATCTTTATTCATTTCATATCTTAAAATCAAGTACAGTAAATGATGTTTAACAATTGAACATTTAAAAACACTTGATCGTATCATCCTAAAATATTGTACTCCCCTCCCGAAGGATGGTAAGAACCCAGAGATCTGAGGTGATCAGTTGCCACTCGGGATAAAAATGGTGAAAACGACCTCCGATGGGCAGAAGAGAATTCTGATGTAGGGAGACTGCCATGCTCAGGACTGGGAACGTCAAAAAGACTGAGCTGGTTTAGTTGCAGCAGGTGGTTGAGCTTTCTGCTGCCGTTGTTGCTGTGGTGGCCTTCTAGGCGGAGGCCTGGAGAAAGCTGGCGTAGTCTTATAGTTCATTTAGGTTTTAAAGTATTTATGGTCAGCTTTCTATATATGATTTGACTGATACATTAGGGAGTTTTCTTTGCAGTTTTATCAAGGCACCAAATCACTAATTGAGTTAATAAAAGTAAGTGCTTAAGATTAGCTTATCTACAAAATGCCGGTGAGCACTTTGGAAGGGGGAGACGGTAAAGGACTAAGGGAGCCGGCCAGACTGTGGGAAGGGAAAGGGGGGGTAGGGGAAACGCTGCTGCTGCACGGGGAAGTGGTGTGTGGGGGGGAAATAGAGGGGGAGGGAATGCTGCTGCTGTGGCTGCTGCACAGGGAAGTGGCTGCTGCATAGGGAATTAGGGTGGGGGAAATGCTGCTGCACAGGGAAATGGAGGGGGAGGGAATGCAAAGAAAGACAGACAACAGGAGGAAGGGAGACAGAAGAAAGACACAGGGGCAGGGAGAGACACAAAAAGACAGACAGACAAAGGGGGCCAGGGAGAGAGACAGACAGAAAGAAAGACAGCGGGAGGGAGAGAGAGACAGAAATAAAGACAGACAGACATATATTCTAGCACCCGTTAATGTAATGGGCTAAAATACTAGACAGCCCCACCCCCATTACTATACCACTGGGCATAAATGCGCCTTAGTCAAGGAGAGTGGTAGAAAACTGGAACGCTCTTCCGGAGGCTGTTATAGGGGAAAACACCCTCCAGGGATTCAAGACAAAGTTAGACGAGTTCCTGCTGAACCAGAACGTACGCAGGTAAGGCTAGTCTCAGTTAGGGCACTGGTCTTTGACCTAAGGGCCGCCGTGTGAGCAGACTGCTGGGCACGATGGACCACAGGTCTGACTCAGCAGCAGCAATTCTTATGTTCTTATAGGATGAAGGTGAAAGGAGACAGATTCAGAAGTAACCTCAGAACATACTTTTTCATGGAAAGGGTGGTGAATGCTTGGAATAACCTCCTGACAGAAGTGATGGAAACAAAAAATGTATTTAGGAAAGGACGGGACAAGTGCATTGGACCTCCAAGTGAGGGGAGGGAATAGTAAATGGCATTGTTAGGCAGATTAGATAGGCCATATGGTCTTTGTCTGCCTTAATTTTTCTCTGTTTATATGTTTGTGTACAAATAGTTTTGGTGATAATTGTACTATTTTTATGAGATTTAAGGAAGACTTTGGGCTCCTTTTACTAAGCTGCGATAGCGTTTTTAGCGCGTGCAGAATTACAGCGCGTGCTAAACCCACGCTACGCGGCTAGAACTAATGCCAGCTCAATGCTGGCGTTAGCGTCTAGCACACTTTGCAATTCTGCGCGCGCTAAGCACATGCTAAAAACGCTATCACAGCTTAGTAAAAGGAGCCCTTGGTGGGAGAGAGATATTATGTACAGATATCATGGATTTCTGCTGCCACCTCCTGGTCTAGATGAGTAACTGTAGCAAAGGACAAATATTCCTTTTGGTTTTCCCTCAGGACTGTGATCTCTGCAAACATCTTATGTAAAGAGTATTTGGGAACATGACTTTACATAGAAACATAGAAACATAGAAATAGACGGCAGATAAGGGCCACGGCCCATCTAATCTGCCCACCGCAATGACCCTTCCCCACCTAACTCAGTGAATAGATCCCACGTGTCTATCCCATTTGGCCTTAAAATCAGGCACGCTGCTGGCCTCAGTGA
Source organism: Geotrypetes seraphini (assembly GCF_902459505.1). Classification (NCBI taxonomy): domain Eukaryota; kingdom Metazoa; phylum Chordata; class Amphibia; order Gymnophiona; family Dermophiidae; genus Geotrypetes; species Geotrypetes seraphini. Next base: position 136,402,789 of record NC_047091.1, on the reverse strand, counting down.
CCTGAAGTGGAAGATTTGGAGAGAGTGTTGCTAAAGAAGATTGGGAGGGTTTTGTTTTTTTTTTTACAAGGATGTGTAGGCCTATATTGTCTGCATCTGCTACTCAGTCTTTGTTCTATGCTGCACATAAAGCACTATGGACTCCCTATAAGGTGTCCAGGCTGTCAGCACATGGGTCAAGCATGTGTTGGTCTCAAAAAGTTTGATGTAGGAACCTTTAAACATATTCAAATTTAAAACAATATCGGGGCTCGATTTGAAAGAAAGTTTTGAGTATTTTAAAAATTCAAGCGACGCTCACATACAAAATTGTTATATTAAGATCAGTAGCTTTCTACCATCTTTTGCAAAGGGATGAAGCCAAACTGTTTGATGTGTTCATTGGATTAGCAATTATTTTACCTGAGTGGAAAAGAAATACTGCATTATCCATGAATGCTTGGTGGAATGTTGAATGTTTGGTACAGAAGTATGAAGAAGTCACCGCTGAAAAAAAAAAACCAAACCATTGCGAAGATGTGCTGCCAAGCAACACATGCCAAATGCCAAGCTGCAAGCAGTAATAGAAGGGGTGGTGGCTCGGCATTTAGCATGCGCTGCTCGGCAGTGCTCCTTTGTCAAAAGACCTGATTGTTTCAAGCAATTGAAGAGACTCTGGAATTCTTTGGATGCTTTTTGTCATACTTTTACAGTATAAGTTTGGTAGGTTCTTGGCTGCTACTGTGGATTAAGAGGAGTGTTGTACTTGTTCTGGTTCTTGTTATTGCTTTTATGCTAATAAAATTTTTTAAGTAAACAAAAAAAAAGATAGTAAATCAGCATTATAAAAAGGAGGCCAATCCAAGTCACTAGTACGTGGCAAAAACCCAAATAGTAGCGACATTCCATGCCACCGATCCAGGGCAAGCAGTGCTTTCTGTTATTGAGACAGACATGGGAGAAGCTGCTGCTTGCCCTGGATCAATTATCAAAAAACATCTTTTTTTATATATATATAAATTCAATAGTTTTCATATAAATAGTGAATATAAAACGTTCACTTAGCTTGTGAATTTTATTTTAAAGAGGGGAGCGCCTCCACCAACATGTCCATGTTTCACACGCTTTCCTCAGGGTCGAGGCTCCCTTAATATATTGTGTTACTCCACCGAAAACGCTCCATTTGTTGTGCTATCATACTGATCATTAGTATGATAGCACAACAAACGGAGCGTTTTCGGTGGAGTAACACAATATATTAAGGGAGCCTCGACCCTGAGGAAAGCGTGTGAAACATAGACATGTTGGTGGAGGCGCTCCCCTCTTTAAAATAAAATTCACAAGCTAAGTGAACGTTTTATATTCACTATTTATATGAAAACTATTGAATTTATATATATAAAAAAAAGATTAGACAAAAAATACGTGATATATTTTGATCCTATGAGATCCTATGAAGATCGGGTTCGATGGGCTTTGTCCATTTGAGCCAACGGGAAATTTACCCTCTGAGGATCGAGTATCAAAGTATTTCCTTTATGAGCACCTATTTATGAGTGTGTGAAGATTATCTCAACCGGATGTTTTTTGATATTTAATCTACGAAGTAAATCCGGTTTTCATGTATAGCCATTAGAGGTATATCTATGCCCTGGATCAATGGCATGGAATGCCACCACTATTTGGGGTTTTGCCAGGTACTAGTGACTTGGATTGGTCTCCGTGAAGACGGGATACTGGGCTAGATGGACCACTGGTCTGACCCATAAAGGCTATTCTTATGTTCTTATGTGAGCCAACTATAGGACAATCAAGCCATTGTGACATCACTGATGAGGTTGGCCCTTAGGCATTGGTGGAATGAGGCATTATGACATCACAATCTCAGCTCTGGAATGCTGCTACTATTTGAGTTTTTGCCAGGTACTAGTGACTTGGATTGGCTTCCATGAAGATGGGATACTGGGCTAGATGGACCATTGGTCTGATCCAGTAAGGCTATTCTTATGTTCTTAAGATTCAGGGGTGAGTACTAGGGTGAGCCAAGGATCTGCTATGTAGATGTTTGCAGTGGAAAGAAAATGTCAGGATTTATGTGTTTGTGGTGGGAAGAAGTTCAGGGTTCATAGGATTGCTCTAGGGCAGGGGTCTCAATGTCCCTTCTTGAGGGCCACAATCCAGTCAGGTTTTCAAGATTTCCCCAATGAATATGCATGAGATCTATGTGCATGCACTGCTTTCAAGGCATATTCATTGGGGAAATCCTGAAAACCCGACTGGATTGCGGCCCTCAAAACCCGACTAGATTGCGGCCCTCAAGGAGGGACTTTGAGATCCCTGCTCTAGGGCCATATGAAGGGCTGTGTGAGCAGTGTAAGCACACAGGGTACTAGGGGAGGTGGCAATGCAAAAATTGCTCTGCATCCATTGTGTCCTCTTCTTGGTTGCAGTGCATTTGCAGATTGGGAGCACCAGGGAGCATGTCGCATAAGGTATAATTCCAGCTCAGTAAGGACTTGGACTGCTTAGATCAGGGGTGTCAAAGTCCCTCCTTGAGGGCTGCAATCCAGTCGGATTTTCAGGATTTCCCCAATGAATATGCATGAGATCTATTAGCATACAATGAAAGCAGCGCATGCAAATAGATCTCATGCATATTCATTAGGGAAATCCTGAAAACTCGACTGGATTGCGGCCCTTGAGGAAGGACTTTGACACCTGTGGCTTAGACAGACATCAACTCCCTCCCCCTCCCCCCCCCCAATGACCCTCAGGTCTGACTAGGAGACCTGAAATGAACGATTCAATTTGTTAGCAATTCCACTCCACCAGATACTCACCTGAAACCTCACTCACACCCCTTTCAGCTTTATTTTATAACACTGTCATTTTTATATGGGTTTTTTGTTGTTATTGTTTTTTAATTTGTTGATATTGTGTTGTTGACAGTGAAAGCCCCTAGCAGTCCAGTAATGTAATAGCAAAGATTCATTTTGTGCCATGACAGCTCTAAGTGACTGTGAGAAGCAGGAGCAGATTTCAGAAAGAAGGGAAAACCCTTTGCCTGAATTAGGGTCAGATTTACCTAAGTGTTCCTAAATGGAGAGTAGGAGATGAAGGATTTCCTTCTGCAGGTAAGCACCCCAGCAAAACTCTCCCAAGATGCAGCATCTCGTTGCACACACCCTCTTTATGGGCTGCTCGCAATTACATTACATTAGTGATTTCTATTCTGCCATTACCTTGCGGTTCAAGGCAGATTACATAAGAGTTGTCATGAAGTTACGAATTATATAGGCGGATTACATAAGAATTGTCGTGAAATTAGGTAATACATGATGGTTAATTTGAACATTTTAGATTGATAATGAGTAGATAGTTTAGTAGGTGGAGCTTGGGATGGATCTGGTCGTGTTAAATAGGTTATATATATATATTTTTTTTAAGGTTTTGTAATCTGTGGTCAAAGACAGCAGATTGGTGAGTTGTCTGTCTAGTTTTGCTGCTCTGGTGGCCATTAGGTTGTTATATAGTTTTTTTCGTTTGACATTTTTGGTTGGCGGGCGTGTGAATAGTGAGTGGGTTCTCCTGTGTCTGGTTGAGGTGGATTGAGTTAGTCGGTTGTTCCAGTAGGTTGGGCTGTCTCCGTTTATAGCTTTGAATAGTAGGCAATAGAATTTGAAGTGTACTCTTGCTTGTATTGGAAGCCAGTGTGAGTCGTGGTATGCCTCTGTGATGTGGTCGTATTTTTTCAGTGAATAGATGAGTCCTAGGGCTGTATTTTGTATTGTTTGTAGTTGCTTTATCATGGTCGCTGGACAGGGGAGGTATAGTATGTTGCAGTAGTCTATTAGTCCAAGGATAAGAGATTGTACCAAAAGTTGGAATTGTTTCCTGTTGAAGAATTTTCAAATTTGTCTTAGGTTTCTCATAGTTGCGAATGATGTTTTTATTATTTTGTTGATTTGTGGTTGCATGGTACAGCCTCTGTCAATCAGTACTCCAAGAAGTTTTAGCGTGGTTTGAAAGGGGTATGAGATCGAGTTTATTACTAGGTTTGTTAAGGTTGATATTTTGCTGTTTTCTAGGAGGATGAAGTTTGTTTTGTCAGAGTTAAGTTTCAGTTTGTGTTCTGTCATCCAATTCTGTTCTATTGTTCCAAAGTCACTCACCCATAAGCCCAATGCCTTTAAGAGGATACCACTACCCAGAAAATGCCACTGTGACTGAGGAGGCAGTGCCCTTTTCACTTCAGCATCTCCAGGCTGTTGTATAGTCTGCCTGATAATCAATGTAGGTCTGACGTGATAAGCAGAAGCTTTTTCTGCTGGAAGTGTTGCCCAGGATCGCTTCCTCTAGATCAGTGCCTCTCAGAACTGTATGCCAAGGCACAGTGGTTTGCCCCGAAGAGATTCCGGAATTTTACTTTATTTTAAAAAATTCCCTTCATAAGTATTCACTAGAATAGATGACATGTATGTTGCATACAGAAGAGTTTGTCAATGTTATGAGTGTCCATGTGCATAAGGATACAACCACCCAGACAAGCATCGTTCTTCGACGTGATTAGTCCTTGAAACTAATGGCAAGTAAATCTAGTTTTATTTTTATTTTTTATGCAGCAGTTATCCTAACCTGAGCAGCAAAGCAATCAAGGCTTTGTTACCATTTGGATCTTCTCATCTTTGTAAACTTTGATTTTCAGCTGTGACAGAAATCAAGGGCTCCTTTTATGAAGCCGCGTTAGCGGTCTAACGCGCGTAACAGCGCACGCTAATTTGCTGGCCGCACTAGCTGCTATTACCTTCTCTTGAGTAGGCGGTAGTTTTTTGGCTAGCGCGGGGGTTAGCGCACGCTAAAAAGGTGCGCGCGATAAAGCCGCTAAAGCGGCTTCGTAAAAGGAGCCCTAAATCGAAAAAAAAAAAAAGAGAACAACTGCAGATGGTGGATGATGAAATGCATGTTTGCTTGTCAACTATCGAGCACTCAAAAATAAGCACATTTATCGCATTGATTAGTAATTCTATCTACTTTAGTTTCACCATTGTCACAATTGCCCATACGTAGCTTAAAGAACTTTAAATAAATAACTCTCACATTTAATTTTTTGTTGGTTTTGCAATTTTATGATTTCAGTTATAATGTGCCATGAAAAACATTTGCTCTGCTTAGTGTTCCAGAGCTAAAAAAGTTTAAGAGACACTGCTCTAGATAATTAGTTCAGGCCCAGTGTCAGCCAGAGTTAAAACCTGTTGGTAACCCAGCACTTGCGAGGAGGGTGCCACCGTTTCTTAGAAAGCAGCACATTCACCATCTCCTAACTAAATGCATTTTCCAGGCTGTGTAAATAAATCTGATGCAGTGAGTCCTGGCTCAAATTATTTACAAGAATTCCCCACAGTGCTTGCTCTTTCTTACCAAACTGCTCTTGAGTAACTTCCTAGGGCCAAATAGCATGAATTATTGGCCGCAATGGAACAGTACTTGCACTCCATACCACAGTGAAGCACCAATGGGAAGCTAAGTGAATTTGCCTCCAGAGTTGTCTTACAAACATCACCCAAAAAGCATGCACAAGCCAGGGTTGGGGGGGGCTTCCGCCTGCGTCTGGGGTTATTTTACCTCATACAGTGCTGTCCTGTGAGTTGCATAAATAGTGCCTACAGTTTGTGTCTCATGAGCAGGAATAGCATGGACTGTACTGAGAGGGACTTCACAGGGAGACAAGTGCTATGTGGAGTTTCCTGTTCCACTTTGCGGGGTGCAGGGGGCAGATATATGCATTGCTCCCATTGGTCTTCTTTACAGTGCAGTTAATACTGAGTGCTGTGTGTGCATCTGACCTTTGCCTTCTGTGGCCACCGAGAAACCTGTTTGTGTGCATGCTTTTTGGTAGGGTTACTATATTTGTCCACGCAAAAAAGAGGACACGGGGCCCTGCTCCATTCCACCTAACCCTGCCCTGTTCTGCCCCAGCCCCGCCCTGGACCGCCTAAGCCCTGTGCCCACCCGAACCTCTTCTCCTCTCCTTAAGTGAGCTCAGGGGTACATTCTTCAATGAGCTCAGGGGTGCTTGTGGATGCAACATGATGAAGTCACGTGCATGCGTTGACACCCTCCAGATGCTGACCTGAGCTCCTACACCCAGACAACTGCCAGGTTTTCAAAAACTACCCAGACAGTCCTCTAAAAAGAGTACATATCCAGGTAAATCCGGACTTATGGTAACCCTACTTTTTGGCAATTTTTGATAAGAGAATTGTGGAGGAAGGCAGAAAGCCGCAGATTTTTTAAAAACAAACCAAAAAGAAAACAAGTAGTCATCAAAGACTACCATGTTCAAACCTGGCATCAGGATCCATGTTGTTGTGTATAATCTGGACCTGTTTGGTCATGGTGTGTGTACAAGAAGTGTTTCACAATACCTCTGATAGCTCACCCTAACCCCCTTTCCCAATGTTTATTAGATTCCTGATATACCATTTTTCTGTGGTACAACTAAAGCAGTTTATATATTATGTAACCCTGGTCTTGCCTCGTGAGCCAGTCCGCAGACTCTGGCCAGCTCACCAAGTCGGTGATCTGCAACCAGAGCTCACCAAAAGAATTTATCTGGAATGGTCTTAAAGTCTCTGAGCTGAGCATAGGTCGGGGCCGGTTTATTCCCCTAAACCGAAGGATCCCAATCCCGGGCTTCAGTCACATTCACTCAGTCCTTCATTTAATTACTGGACAAGAAATCAAACTGAGCCCAGGATGCAATTGATAACAGGAACTTTTAATCAAAACTTGTTTGAAGAATCAATGAAGAACTTTTTAGAGCTTCTTTGGGTATGTAAAACCCCCTAGTGGCGATGTGATGTAATTACATTACAATTTTAATTTTTACAATTTAGGGCTCCTTTTACAAAGGCGCGCTAGTGGTTTAATGCACGTAATAGCGCATGCTAAACCACCAGATGTGTTAGTCGTTACTGCCTCCTCTTGAGCAGTTTTTGGCCAGCGTGGGGGTTAGCGCGTGATTAAAAGTCGCACCTTTGTAAAAGGAGCCCTAAATGTATGAAATGTTATAATCATGGTCAGATGTTTCAATAAGTTTCCCCTTCAATTCACACCAACACAGAGGTTAAACATTTAAATATTTGTATTTATTTGTTGCAACTTTAAAAAAAAAAAAAGCATTATCAATTGAGAGTGAAAGAAAACTAAATAGGCATGTCGAACAATTGTTATCAGATGTTGTTTAACCAAGGTCAATTAAATTTAAATATAAATGAATAGTAAAGCTAATCTACTATTCACGTGTGATCAAATTTACATTGATTAAACCATTATAATTAGTGATAATATTCAAACCTCAAACAAACATGTCATGCCTTTCAGCTTAATGCCAACTATGATCCAGGATATCCAGAACCACAGGTAAGTATTTCTCTAGGTAACTCTTTTAAAAACAGAGTGTTTCTCAGTCCCAAACTTCAATAAAATACAAAAAGAGTATATATATATATGTGCACACAAAAATAAAGTATTCAAAACAAACCTGTTTCACCAGTATTGCCGATTTCTTGCATTAGGTACCATTGAGTTGTTCTCCTGCCACCTGTCCAGAACCAGCAGCTCCTTTGACGATCCGGGTGTTTGCTACTATCCTATCTTTAAACAAATGAAAGAAAGCAAAACCCTAGCCTCCCTAGATGAATGCAGATGTTCTTTCAATTTTTCACAATCCTCTTGCGATTTAACAAGGCAGAGAGAATAGAGTTGTATGATGAGACAGTCTCGTGGACAGATTTGGATAACATAGTGGAGGCGAGGAGAGGGGAAACAGTGGGGGGGAGAGCGTGGAAGGATCAAGGGCTTGAAGATTTCAAAACCTGTTGGTGATGTCTGAGGGGGAGGAGGAGTAATTGTGATGGTTATCAGATGATCAGAGACGGGGAGCAGTTAGAGAAGGTCGAGGCAGTGGCCATTCTGGTGTGTAGGGATCGTGGAGCATTGCTGAAGGTCGAATGAGGTGGTTAAGGCAAGAAAGAGGCATAAGTGTCAGAGGGATCACCAGCATGAATGTAAAAGACCCAAAGAAGGAGGGAGGGAGAAGATGAATCAAGGAAGACAGAAAGCCAGGAGTCAAACTCAGTGAGAAACAGGACTTGTTGGGGGGATGATAAATGACCGCTACCCGGAGAGGTAGAGGAGTTAATAGGCATACAGAGTGGACTTTAAATTAGGAAAGGCGGTGCAATTGGGGTAGAAGAAGAGGTTGAAATCTTCAAGAAGGAGAGAGAAGAAGACCAACATCTCCGTCTTGACGGGTGTGGTGTATGGGAGAAGTGGTGACCTCCTTGGGAAAGGGAAGCAGCTACAGCAGAGTCCTCAGTTAGAGCAAGCAGGTGGAGGGACTGGGAGATAAAGAGGTTGTGAATGTAGGGCAGTTTGTTGGAGGCAGAGTGAACATTCCACGAGGCACATGAGAAAGGGAGAGAGGTGGATGGAAGGAAAGGAATCGGAATAAGGATGGGGGTGGTTACACATATGGCGTGGAGGGCAAGGGTTGGGATTAACATCCCCATAGTGAGCAGGAAAGTGTTTTGAAGCAAAGAGGAATAGAGACGGCAATGACAAAGCGGAAAGGTGCTCAAAGAGAAAGGAGATGGATGAATGGAAGGGAGAGAATGTTTGAGCTTGAGAGTGAATAAGGTAGATGACAAGATGGTTGGTGTGGAGATAGGAAAAGGAACAGGATAGTGAGGCTTAGGTGCAGTAGAAGGGGATATGGATTAAGGTTGGGGAGAGTGAGTGTAAGAAGCAGAAAGTGAAATGGAGCCATAAGGAAATGAGTAGAGAAAGGAAACAGAACCAAAACAAAACTGCAGGACAATGTACGGGATGCAGGAATTTATTTATAATACAAAAATCTTAAAAAGATATGCAACACAACATAAATAAACATATCCAAAAAACTGGCCCTGTTATACAGATGGACCGGACCCAACACGGTCCGTGATTCGAAGAAACACTCCTTCCTCAGGGGTCCCCACTGGTGGCACGTGATATGTCAGAAAACCAAATTGTGCAGCGATTTAGACAGGAGAATTCTTTCTTGTGTTCATTTGATCTAATTTGCCACCAGTAGGGACCCCTGAGGAAGGAGTGTTTCTTCAAAACACAGACCGGGTTGGGTCTGGTCCATCTATATATCAGGACCAGTTTTGGGGATATGTTTATTTATGTTGTGTTGCATATGTTTTTAAGATTTTTGTATTATAAATAAATTCCTGCATCCCGTACATTGTCCTGCAGTTTTGTTTTGCATTTTTACTGCAGGTCCTGTTTTTCTTGTTTGCCTAGAGAAAGGAAACAGAACATACAAAAAATTATGGCTGTGAAAATAGGGAGGAACCCTCAGGATGCGCATGACGGGGCGCACTAAGGAGCACATGCTCCTTGTTTGCACTCCTTTGTCATATGACGCGTCACGCACCACCCTGAGAGGGCTTGGTTTAAATAGGTCACTTGAGTGCTCGACTGGGAGGGGCTAAAGCCAGCCTGTCAGAAGCAGCAAGAGAGATGGGGGTTAGGGAGGTTGGTTTGCAGTCACTCCTGTTATTTGTACATCGCTTCTAAAACCATCACACGCATTTCTGCCGATTTGCACCATCCCTGCCCCGAAGCCTGACTTCTATTCCAGTACTGAGAACCCCCTCCTTCTCTTTCCTCAGCCCTCTCCCCCATGCATCTCATTCCATTTCATTCTTGCCCTGCTATTTCAATATTGAAAGTCTCCCCCCCCCCTCCATCCATACACCCATGCATTTCATTCCTGTCTGCAACAGTCCATTATTCCATGGCTTGACGGATTTTAAGAAAAAATGGGATACTCACGTGGGATCTTTTTTTTTTTGTATAAACTGTTTATTCACAAGAGCATTGAAATACACGCATAACATAAGAATCACAATTTTCGGTACATAACCAAATTCCAACACCCAACATGAATCCCTAGAAATATTGAGAGTCCAGGCCTGTGACGTGGGATCTTTAAGGGAGTAAATTCAGGGGGGGGATACTTGGAATGGGCAGACTTGGTGGGCTATAGCCCTTTTCTGCCGCTTTTTTCTATGTTTCTATGTTTTCTATGTTTGGGTCAGGTTTCTGCCTATCTTCCAGTGTTCATAGAAATGCTTAGTAAGAACTCTTGGTATGACTCAGCTATAACTGGAGCTCCAGATGTTATTCATAGAAAATGCCCTAAAGTGCCCTCTGTCCCAGCTCCTGAGTACATTTGTAAGGGACACTTGTGCTAATCAGCTGCGTGTGCTTTTAACACCCTCCTCTCACTGGCGTTTAAGTGGAAAATTTCCTGTTTCCTGTAATAAGTCAGAAGAAATTTCCCTTCACTCACACTTTAATAATTCACTCTTTTGTAAGAAAGGAATGCAAAAAAGAAGGGATCCCCAGACACAGAACTGTCTCTGCAGTAGATTGAACGTGACAATTTATTAAATTTACTGTAACTGGCACCGGCATAGGCTTTGACTGCCAGATGTGCACACAAGCCTCTGGAGCTCAGCAGAAGTGTGTGATGACATGTATTAATGTGTGTGTGCTGGGGTCCTGCAGGAGAGGGAGATGGTAGCAGCGGCAGGCTTGCCATTTGCTGGAAACCCAAGTATGGAGTACCAATAACCCTGTGCCAAGCAAACTCCACCCAAAAGCCATTTAGCAAGTGGATTCTGCTGGAAATTTTGGCCAGGTTTGTAAAGAAAATTTAACCCCTCTTTTATCAAGCTGCACTAGAGTTTTTAGGGTTCACAGTCATAAGCCCGTGAGACAAACGCGCGCTGACATTTGAGAGCGGACAATTGAGCGCAAGACTTCAGCACGTCGTTCTAAAAGCTTATTGTAAAGGGCTCCGACAGGGGTGGGGGGAAACCCACACACACACTTTATTTAATAGTGTTAGCGCTGCCATTGGGGGTGGTTTTTGGGGGGTTGTAACCCCCATTATACAGAAAACTTAAATTTTCCCCGAAAAAATAGGTAAAAAGTTAAGTTTTCTGTATAATGTGGGGGTTACACTCCCCACACCCCCGTAACACGGCAACGTGAACGTTATTAAGTAAAGTGGGGGGGGGGGGTCCCCCACACACACCCCGTCGGAACCCTTTAAAATAAGCTTTTAGAGCGGCGCGCTGAAGTCTTGCGCTCAATTGTCCCCTCTCAAATGTCGGCGCGCGCTTTTGTCCCTACACCATTTTTAGCATGGGCCGGTGAGGTAAGTGCTCCGAAGCTCATAGGAATTCTATGAGTGTCGAAGCATTTAACGTGCTGGCCTGCGCTAAAAACCTCTAACGCAACTTGATAAAAGGGGCCCTAAATTCCTTTATTTTTTTACCCCAGTTAATGCAATTTAGAATGTGCAAAACATGCTCACCCAGACTCCATGCAATAGAGAAAGAGGAGATGCACTGAGGTCAAAGCCGGATATTGCTGTGTGGGTCTTTGAGCTTCAGAACTAAGGGCCCCATTTATCAAGCTGTCACTCGCTTTTCTGCCCCCCAGCCCGGCCCCCAGATGGCATCCGCGCATGCAATGATGTCACCGTGTTGCATCCACACATGCGTGGATGCCCCTTCCCGACGCGATTTTGGCGGGAAGCTTTTCAAAACTCGGACATCACTTCTGGGTCCTGCACCTAGGAAGTGGCGCCAGAGGGAGAGCCGACACCGACGCGGGCAGCAAGTTCATGATGTTGCTTGTGCCGGGAAAATTAAAGAGGTACGGGGGAAGGGAAAGGATGCGGCAGGAAGGTTAGGAAGTTATGGGGGGGCGGCAGAGAAGAGGGTGGGGGAGGGGCGCCACTGCCCCGAGCACCACTCATCCTAGCTACGCCACTGCTTGTTCCTGCTTCTTAGTGCAAAACTCAAAGGTACCCTGCTCCCCTTTTTTTAGTGTAATACTCACTAGTACCCTCCTTCCCCTTTCTTGGAAGACTGTGGATGCAGGACATGTTTCACAAATAGATCCTCAAGACCTGAATATGTATAAACCAGTGGTCTCAAACTCCATCCCTTTACAGGGCCACATTTTGGATTTGTAGGTACTTGGAGAGCCTCAGAAAAAAAAATAGTTAATGTCTTATTAAAGAAATGACAATTTTGCATGAGGTAAAACTCTATAGTTTATAAATCTTTCCTTTTGGCTAAGTCTTAATAATAATATTGTCATTTATAGCTAAAGAGACATTTGACCAAGAAACTGTTTTATTTTACTTTTGTGATTATGATAAACATACCGAGGGCCTCAAAATAGGACCTGGCGGGCCACGAGTTTGAAATCACTGATATAAACCAACCACCATTGGTCTATTGGCTTATAGTGAGTACAGCAGAATTGCCAAGTTACGCAGTTCTAAGACGTAGATTTTAGGTCAATCTGGAGTAATGCGCAGTATGGGCAGACTAGATGGGCCGTGGGCCCTTATCTACCGTCTATTTCTATATGTGAATATAGCAAAATCGTCTTTCTCTATTGCTAGTCCGATTTTATGGAATGGTATTCCTGGAAACTTGTGTTTCTGTGAGGATGTGCTTAGTTTCAGAAATTTATTGAAGACATATCTTTATGTCCAGGCATTTCATTGAAGTAAGGGTTGACTGAATCTAAGAAGACTTGTGTATTATTAGATCAATCTTAAAGATGCTCTGTTAATTTTATTGATGTCTATTGGTGATTGTGGATGTTTTTGGTTTTTTTATTGTAAGCCGCCTAGTTTTTAGGTGGATAATAAATGTTTTAAATCGAGGCTGCCCAATTCCGGTCCTCGGGATCTACTGGCAGGCCAGGTTTTCAGGATATCCACAATGAATATGCATGAGAGAGATTTGCCTGCACTGCCTTCTCGGTATGCAAATCTCTCTCATGCATGTTCATTGTGGATATCCTGAAAACCTGGCCTGCCAGTAGATCTCGAGGATCAGAATTGGGCAGCCCTGTTTTGAATGAATAAATAAATAAATTTTGATTTCCTTTTCCTGGGATCTGCAAAACTGATGTCAGAGGATAGAATCAGGGCCTACAAGTGTCACGCTGCTTTGAAATGTAAGTTCAAGGACTGGTCAAAACATTTCCCTCCTGGAACTGGTAATTTCGCAGCTGTGGCGCAGTGCACTCTGCTTTATGAAAGAACTTGGGTTTGATTCCTTGGTTGGCCCATGGCACACACGCACTGTAATCTCCCATCTCATTTATGGACTTGTAGGCCTGTTTCCCTGAAATCGGAGCTGATAATCCCTACAGGCAGTGGCATAGTGAGGGCGAAGTGGCGCTCGGAGCAGTGGCACCCCAACTCTGCCTTCTCTGACCCCCTGCTCCTGCGTGTGTGTGCCCCCCTCCTCTCCCCCATACCTCTTTAATTTCCCCAGCGCGAGCAGTATCGTGAACTTGCTGCCCGCATCGTGTCAGCTCTCCTTCCGACGTCACGTCCTGGGCGCAGGACCCAGAAGTGATGTCAGAGAGAGCCGATACCGATGCGGGCAGCAAGTTCGTGATACTGCTCACGCTGGGAAAATAAAAGGGGTATGAGGGAAGGGAAAGGGTGCATGCGCATGGTAGGAGGGGTGGGAAGGAGCGGGGGGGGGCGGAGGGGAGGAAGGGTTACAGTGCCCCCACCAAGATGGCACCCTGGGACATCAAAAACGAATGACCCGACCCTGGTTTTCTTGCAAATTGACTTTTTATTGACAAGAAAGTGAATAACAACCAGAGATTTCTATCAGTTGTCAGAATAAACTACAATATGTAAGACGCTGAGTGCTACAGCCTCGGTCAATGAGTTTTCCAAAGCTTTAGTCAAAAATGAGAGAAATGAAAAGAAAGAAACATAAACAGAAATCAACCTGAGCAGAAAGAAAAAGCCAAATGCTGCAGCTCTGCGGTCAATGCAGGCTAAATTTATGGATCATTCCTCAGTGCCTCTGGCTTTCTCACACTATCCCTTGCAGATCTTAGTTACTCATGAAGATCTGGAGGAAGGAGATAAAGTTTTCCGTCTTGCTGTTATCGCCATGCTGACACCTGATCTGGTGTCCTTATTTAAGCCCTCAGCACTTTCGGTGGTTAAAACATCACTGCTCTCTCGTATGAAGATAAAAAAGGTCCTCACAGTGGTGAGGGAGGCGGGGGGGTCCGCCCCAGGCACCATCTTGGTGAGGGCACAGGCCCCCATCCTCCTCTCTGCCCTTCCATTGCCACTTCCTTTGATGTCACTTCCTGGATCCGTGCCTAGGAGGTGACGTCAGATGAAGAGCTGGCGCAACAGCAGGATTGGAGGTTTGCTGCTCACGCCAGGAACGTTACAGAAGTATGGGGGAAGGGAAGCTACGCGTACATGTGGCAGGAGAGGGCAGGGAAGGAGTGTATGGATGGGTCCTCAAGTACCAAGAAAGCAGACTGAGGCCAGCCTTGGGTGCTGTCCTCAAATCAGCAGTATTTGCAGATAATTAGTTCAGACACAGATTAGTTTACATGAAATCTTCATGGGTCACTTCCTGGTACTTGTGATCTGGCTTGGTCACTGTTGGAATGCAGGATATTGAGCTGGATGGACCTTTAGCCTGACCCAGTATAACAGTTCATTATGTTCCTATGCATATTTTTTTTTTCCTAAAAAGCAAACCTGTTTGCTGCCCTTAATCCAGTGTATCGCAAACTGTGTGTCGCAGCACACTAGTGTGCCTCCTGAGATTTCAGGTATTCCACAAGACGCTGGGGAGGAGGAGGGGCACCGGTGCCAGCTGACTGCCTACAGGACGTACCTCTCGCAGCAAGAGGCACATCCTGTAGGCAATCAGCCGGTGCCAGCACCTCTCCTTCTCTCCACGTGACTTCCCTGCCGACACCCCCCACTGGCGGCTCAGGGCCTGTCTGGAGGGCCTTCGCGCATGCATGGACATCAATGTGATGACATCAAGCATGTGAGTGACATCCACGCACTTCCAGATGCCTCGAGCCGTGGCCACTACGTTTAGGCCCAGGCACCTAAGGCCCCTCCTATGGGAGAGGCACCTGGGCCAGTCAAAACCTTAGGCCCCTCCCCGGTGCATCCCAGGATGCACCAGAAAGGGGAAGGTCTGCCATTTTGAAGAGGCAAGCCTGCTGGCTGAAGGGAGTAGGCATCCCTCTTGCCGGCCTTCGTCTTATAGATACAGGGGGCAGGGGCTGTCTGGGGGGTTGTCAGGGGGTGTGGGGCCCTGGCAGCAGGAGGAAGTGGACATCCCTTTTGCTGGCTTTTATCTTAAAGGTGCAGGAGAGCAGGGGACCTATTGGGGGGTTGTTAGGAGGCTGTTCGGGGGGTTGATGGGGGACAGGGGATCCCAGCGGCAGGAGGAAGTAGTCATCCCTCATGACGATCTTGTACAGGGAGTGGGGGAGGCAGCGGCAGACAAGGGTAGGTGTCAGTGGGAGGGGGAACATTTCCCTCTGCTGCTTTCTCTGTTGGTCAATCAGCTGAGCTGGCAGGACTCGGGGAGACCTGCATTTCAGTTGATCGGGACAGGGAAAGCAGCCTTGACAGGAGGGAGAAGCTGTACCTAGCAATTACTCTTCCAAGTAAGAACTAGACAACTGTTCCTCCCCCCCCCCCCCAATTTACTGATGATTCTCTTCACAAATAGCATGAATATAATTTGCATGCTAATATACTGAGAATCGTCCATAAAAGTCAAATCGCTCCCACTACGGTCACTACATTGACTCGCCAGATTTTACTGGTGAGTTTTGAGAATCTGACCCTGAGTCCTTGCTAGCCATGGAGGTAAAAGTAGGTCTGAATCAGCCAGACCCCAAAAAACTGGAGCCTGTTGGTATCCCTAATACTGGAACAGGAGATCTCAATCCACTCCTCATTCAGAATATCCACAATGAATATGCATGAGATACGTTTGTAGGCATTGGCTGCATTATATGGCAATATGATGAAACCTTCCGCCCAATGTGCAGCGGCAGCCAAAAAAGCAAACAGGATGCTGGGAATTATTTAAAAAGGAATGGTTAATAAGACTAAGAATGTCATAATGCCCCTGTATCGCTCCATGTTGCGACCTTATCTGGAGTATTGCATTCAATTCTGGTCTCCTTATCTCAAGAAAGATATAGTGGTGTTATAAAAGGTTCAAAGATGGTAAAGGGGATGGAACTCCTCTCGTATGAGGAAAGACTAAAAGGGTTAAGGCTCTTCAGCTTGGAAAAGAGACGGCTGAGGGGAGATATGACTGAAGTCTACAAAATCCTGAATGGAATAGAATGGGTACAAGTGGATCGATTTTTCACTCCGTCAAAAATTACAAAGACTAGGGGACACTTGATGAAGTTACAGGAAAATACTTTTAAAACCAATAGGAGGAAATTTTTTTCACTCAGAGAATAGTTAAGCTCTGGAACGCATTCCAAGAGGATATTGTAAGAGCGGATAGCGTAGCTGGTTTTAAGAAAGGTTTGGACAAGTTCCTGGAGAAAAAGTCCATAGTCTGTTATTAAGAAAGACACGGGGGAAACCACTGCTTGCCCTGTATCGGTAGCATGGAATATTGCTACTCCTTGGGTTTTGGCCAGGTATTAGTGACCTGGATTGGCCACCGTGAGAACAGGTTATGGGCTTGATGGACCATTGGTCTGACCCAGTAAGGCTATTCTTATGTTCTTACCCAGTCCTCAGGACACACCCAGTCAGTCAGACATTTTGGGGATATCTACAATGAATATGCATGAGGTAAATTTGCATGTTTTGTCTTTATTATATGTATATTTCTTTCATGCATATTTATTGTGGATATCCTGAAAATCAGACTGAAAAACACTTTACTAGAATAATAATGGCACTCGAGAACAGGTACACAAGTTTAAGCCTACAATCAGTGGCGTAGTGAGGGTAGGAGGTACCCAGGATGATGGCACTCCCCTGTGCTCTCCACTCCATCCCCCCTCTCCTTCAGTGCCTACCTCGCTCTTTCCGCACCCCACACAACACACTCTCACCCTCCCTTACTACCCCCAATATCTCTTTAAATTTTCACCAGCTCAAGCATCTTCTCTGGCCTGCTGCTCGTGCCGGTGTTGGCTTTCCCTCTGATGTCACTTCCTGACCACGCGACCCAGAAGTGATTTCAGAGGGAGCCAGGCTGGCGTGAGCAGCAGGCCAGAGTAATTGCTCGTGCTGGCGAATTTTTAAAGAAATACAAGGAAAAGGGAGGGCACGAGCATGGTGTGGGGGTGGGTGCAGATAGTTGCTGGTGCCCCCACCAAGACGGCACCTGGGGTGGTCTGTCCCCCCTGCCCCCTCTTTAATACCCAACTGTTTATAACATCACTAACAGACCAGGATTTCAGGATATTCCTAATGAATATGCATAAGATAGATTTGTATACAGGCTCTCCTAAAACCCTGACCTGTTTGCACACTCCTGCTATAGGCAGCTTGGAGGCACACAGAGAGCAGGCTAGTTCCTGTTGTAGCGGGAGAGTGAATAACCATCGTATGTGTAGGGATCTGTGTTTTGGTAGATCTCCTTGGTCGAATTCCGAGCTTCCTTAGAGATCTTTTGAAAACGACGTAGGAAGATTATAACAAGGAGAAGTAGAATGGCCTGTAAGATGATGAAGATAAAGAGGCAGAGCTGGCAGATGAGGGCTAGGTTGCAATGCCAGTACTGGCAGGTGGCGAGCACTTCATCCTCGGTCAGGTACATGATAAGCCTCCCTCTCAAAGTGGGCGGGGAGGAGCATACCACATCTCGGTACAGCTTCCGATTCTGTTGCTTCTGGAGCCAGGAGCGCAGGTATAGGATGTTACAGTCACAGGTCCAGGGGTTATGTTGTAGGTAGACCTCCCGCAGGTCCAGCAGACCATCAAAGATCCCATTGGGAAGCGCTTTAAGGACGTTGTGGCTCAGGTGTATGACGTCAGTGGAAGGAGGGAAGGCAACTGGTAGGCTTTCCTCAGTGAGCTCCATATTGTTGCAGTAAACTGTGTTGAAGTTGCAGTGGCAGGGGGAGGGGCAGCTGCACACCACAAGTGACAGGAAACCAAAGAGAGGAAGAAGTAGAATCCAGCATTTCATCTTCAGCCCTGGAACAGAAGAAGCCATAGGACAAAGAGTTAGTTATTGGTCTCAGGCTGTTGAAAAGCTCTAGGCCAGTGGTTCTCAATCCTGTCCTGGGGGACCTCCAGACAGTCAGGTTTTCAAGATATCCCTAATGAATATGCATGAAAGAGATTTGCATATAATGGAAGTGACAGGCATGCAAATCTTTCTCATGCATATTCATTAGGGATATCTTGAAAACCCGACTGGCTGGAGGTCCCCCAGGACAGGGTTGAGAACCATTGCTCTAGGCTACTAAGAGACCAAATTAATCAGGCCTGGCTGTGTTCCAATGCTTTTATAACCTTCTAGCTCTTGAGAACAGAACCGTATACGTCATGAGGGTGAGTATAGGGTTACCAGATGTCCAGATTTACCCAGACATGACCTCTTTTTAGAGGACTGTCCAGGCGTCCAGACGGCTTTTCAAAACCCCGCACTTTGGGTTTTCAAAAGTGTTGAGATCGGGGGCCACATCTGGACGGCACCTGTGCATGTGCAGATGCAACATGGTGGCATCTGTGACCTCATTACGTCGCATCTGTGCATGCGCGGATGACCTCCAGACACAGCCCCAAAGAGATGAGGTTTGTATGAGGCCAGGGTTGGGGGGGCGGAACGAGGCAGGACTGTGGGTGGAAAGGGGTGGGGCCTGGGGCAGGGCCACACGCCCTCTTTTTTTCCTGCAAAAATCTGGTAACCAACCGAGCCTTTCTTGTATAATCTTGGTGGCAACCCTATTGCATTGACAAAGGCAGTGGGTACAGCCTGGAAAGGTCAGCACAATTTAAAGTGAATGTGTGAGAATGATGTGTTATGCGTTAGGTACATCCGGTTTTATAGACTTGGGTTTCTGCTCCAAACCCAGATACTTCGTCTACCTGACATCTTGCTTGTCTATAAGAAGAGCTGCTGGTAGGCTTAGAAACAGAGAGCATTAGGGAAATATAAAGACCATCTAGTTTCACGCATGGTGCACTGTCACTGACCCCAGCTGAGGTCTGGTTTCCTGCTAATATTCAGGGCTATTTGATTGGCCAGAAATGGCACTGGCCAATTAAATAGCACTTAACCGATTAAATATGAATATTCGGCATGAGATAACCAGTTATCTCTACTGAATATTTGCAGTTAGCGGCAAAAACATAACGGGCTATATTGCGCGATAACCAGCAATTTTCAACACTGAGCGGCTAAGTTTAGCAGCCAAATTGGACCACATAAATTGCAGTCCTATAAATTTAACCAGTCAATATTGACATAGCTAGTTAACCTTTTAGTGGCCACAAAATCATAATGATGGATATTCAATGCTGGTCACTGGAAATGGCCCAGCATTGAATATCCACAGTCAGCGCTTCCCACGGGACTTATCTGGCCTGCCTCCCACAACATGCCTCTTTGTGTTTATCCCACAGATATGCATTTGGGGGGGCATAAAACCAGGGTTTTCCAGGCCTATATTTCTGACGCCTCCCTTTGATGTGAATTGCGCCTCTATAAGTGCTTTAGGCCGCCTAAAGTCACTTCCAGCGTTAACCACACCTACAGTGGCGTTAAGCGGCCTAAAGCACCTACGGAGGTGCGATTCTGGCACTGACCTTTTAGGCGCCTTGGAACTCAATTAAAAAACGTTTCAACAATGGTTTTTTTTTTTTACTGAGGGCGTCTTCTGGCACCTAAAAAAATTAGTGCCGGTTAGAGAATCCAGGCCTTAGCAGCTAGCTACTAATTGTGGATATTCAGTGGGAGATAGCCATCCTGTTCCTGGCCGGTTAAATAATTTTGAATATCAGGGGGCAGGTGTGACATTTCCAGAGTAGGAAAAAAAACCTGAGGATGATTATATCAGATGATGAAAGCACATTTTGATAAGGCAGTAGCAGGAGGTGAACAGCATTAGGAGCAGTGGCATCTCCAGCAAAAATGTTTAGGGTGGCGATTGAGGGAGCTTGCAGCTCTACTAGGACTGGCCGTAGTATCTGCCTGCAGCTATCATAGAGAAAGATATGTACTTTTTCATGCAGGTATCTGGGGTTGTGGGAGGGGGTGTCAGTAACCACTGGGGAAGTGTGTGGGGGCCATATTTTCATCTCTCCACTGGTTATCTGGTCAGTTTGGGTACCTTTTTGGCCTTTATTCATTATAAAAACAGGTCTAGCCCAAAACGTCTAAATTCTGCCCTGGACATTTTATAAAATGTTGGATTATCGCTGTAAAACTTCCAAGTGCTAAGCCCGCCCTAATCCCACTCAAAACATGCCTCTAACATGCCCCCCTTAAGATGTAGATGCACTAGAGATAAAACAACCAGAAAGACATCTAAAAGTAGGTTTGAAAATACCTACCTGGACATTTTCACTAGTAAGTCATCCAGTCTTCTGGATGTCTATATTTTTTGAAAATGAGCCCCCGTGTCTCTTGATTCAAACTTGATCAGACAAAAGTCTGCTGTAAGACAATCACCTGAACATATATCATATCCTGCAAAATGTTCAAAAACCCCCATCTGATATTATAACATTAATATAATTTT
This sequence comes from Geotrypetes seraphini, assembly GCF_902459505.1. Classification (NCBI taxonomy): domain Eukaryota; kingdom Metazoa; phylum Chordata; class Amphibia; order Gymnophiona; family Dermophiidae; genus Geotrypetes; species Geotrypetes seraphini. Next base: position 136,382,131 of record NC_047091.1, on the reverse strand, counting down.
AGTTTATTTTGATGTAATCTTAGTAAGGCCAACAGCAAAACGCTATTCACAAACTTGTGCAAAAATACACTCAGAACCTTACTATATCCTAACAGCACTATCTCCCAGGACTCAAAAAAGAACAGACTTATTCATGAAAAGGCAGCACTATAAATATTATACCAGGCCCTAAAACACCAATACACTATCTAGCGAAAAATAAAAACCCCACAAAGCAAACGGGACTGCCACAAGATCTCTACATAGACTCTACATTTTACACCTTGGTCACAAGCACAAACAGAGGTTTTGAGTATTGGCCGGGAGAAACAGTTGTTGGAATTTCCCTCTGGAATAGTTCTGGACAAAGTGGTGGTGTCTGTACTTCAGCAGTGTAGCTATTTGGGTGTCATTCTGGACTCAGCATTATCATTTAAGCCACAAATAAAATTGGTGGTGTCGCATGCATTCTTCAAGATAAGACAGCTGAGCAGATTGAGAGATTTTCTGTCTGTAGATAATTTCAGAACTACTATTGTGATGATGTTGACTCCAGTATTTCATTACTGCAATGCTTTGTATTTAGGGTTACCTAAGTATGTTGTAAAGGCTTTACAATTTGCGCAGAATGCAGCTGCGAGCGTTATTGTACACGTTTTGAGATCTGAGCATATCATCCCAGTCCCGAGCAAATTACATTGGCTACCTATCCAACTGTGTATTGAATTTCAGGTTCTCTGTGTAATTTTCAAGCTGTTGAATGATAATTGCCCTATGGTGTTGCGATCATTGTTACATTTTTATAAGCCAAGGAGGAACCTGCCATCTGTGGATAAGCTGTGCTTGGATGTGCCTCCTTTGAATGTAATGAGGTTGTCTGGGTTTCGTAAAGCTATGTTATCAGTACAGTGGCCAATTTGTTAGAGCACATTACTGTTGGGTTTAAGGCAAGCTTAAAGTGTGTTATAGTTCAAGAAGCGGTTAAAAACTATAATCTATATATGTATATATTTAGTTACCTCTATGTTCAGTTTCTAGTAGAAGATTTAAAATATTCATGATTTTTTAGGTAGCTCGGTGTCATTTTTTGCTTTTGTATGTTTTTAGTGATTGTGGTGCGTTATTTGGGAAAGAGAATGTTGCTATTGGCTCTAGTGAATTTGATGTCAATGTTTTGTTGTATTGATTTGTTTATTGTATGTTTTATGGTTTTTCTGATTTTATTTTGTGTGTTATGGATATGCAGACTATAAATTTTTAAATAAATAAAGCACAGACCCTCAACAAATATGAAAAAAAGACACCACAGATCTGTAACAGAGACATGAAAGTAAAAAGTTGAACTGGAATCCTCAAGAAGTCAGATTCTGCAAATAAAACAAACAAGAGAAGTAGAAAGTAAAATGCCAAGATATCTATAGATGTGTATTTCCAAAACATGGTAGATAGTGTCCCAAGCTTATACAAATTTTTTATATACAGATGTATCAAAATATGGGTGTTCAGGAAGGAAAGATGACCTCAGTGGGTCCCACCACACTGTCTTTGTTTTATTGTCATTAACAATGTGTTCAGTGCCTTTTCTAATGAGGCCATTTTGTAATTTTGTAATTGCTTGGTTTTAATTATTTTGAAGTATAGGTTTAAGAACATAAGAATTTGCCACTGCTGGGTCAGACCAGTGGTCCATCGTGCCCAGCAGTCCGCTCCTGCAGTGGCCCCCAAGTCAAAGACCAGCCCTACTTGCTTACATTCTAGTTCAACAGGAACCCATCCAACTTTGTCTTAAATGCCTGGAGGGTGTTTTCCCCTATAACAGCCTCCGGAAGAGCGTTCCAGTTTTCAATCACTCTCTGGATGAAGAAGAACTTCCTTACGTTTATACGAAATCTATGCCCTTTTAACTTTAGAGAGTGCCCTCTCGTTCTCCCTACCTTGGAGAGGGTAAACAACCTGTCTCTATCTACTAAGTCTATTCCCTTCAGTATCTTGAATGTTTCGATCATGTCCCTTCTCAGTCTCCTCTTTTCAAGGGAGAAGAGGCCCAGTTTCTCTAATCTCTCACTAAGGTTGTTTACTGTATGCTGTTATTTTATAATGTTCTGTTTGTTGTTGTATGTCATGTTTTGTTTTAATTATGTATGTATTCCTCACTGGAGATCCCTTACAATTGAACATGCTGCTTTGGAGCGCCGTGATTTTGTGGACATAGATTCTCCTCAGGGAAAACTTTATTCTGGCACCCTTTGACAGACTATTGAATGGTTAATCTATATATTTACTGGACAACTGGTTGTAGCGTGAGAGATGCCTTTGTTGTATTTTGGTTTGGGGAGGGGGGAACTATAGAACTGGATATTAGTTATGATGCTACAGATGTTTTTCTTAGTAAGGTTTGCTATTGAAAATGAATAAAAAATATTTAAACATAATTATGTACGTATTGTTGTTATCCACATAGATGTCTGATATGTGGGCTATAAGTGTAATAAATAAATATTCCTGAACCCTGTCAACACTGGTCAACATTGGTCAACCCTGTTAATGACAACATAAAAAAGACAGTGTGACTGACCCACTGAGGTTGTTACTCCTTCTAGTATTTCTGGAGTGGCAACTAATATTTGGGGTGGGGGGCAATTGCCCCTCATGCCTACCCTGTAGTAACCTATGATTAGGAGGAACAAAGCTAGCAGAAAAATGGAGGTGATTATGCCATCATGGACATACCAGAAGCTGTCCAGAGAAAGGATACCCAAAGGGTCTGGGGTCTGAATCAGAAGAAACTTACAAATCTAATCAAACCTATATATTCTAGAAGAGGTGAGATAGGGAAGATATGAAAGAGATATGAGATGCCTGAAAGATAATAATAATGGACCAGAAGGAAGCTTGTTTCAAAAGAAAGATCTCGAACAGGGAGTCATGAGACGAGTAAGGGCAGCATGGAATGGACGGATTCAAACAGTGACAGAGTTTTAGAGGGCCTGGAATAAGCATAGAAGTTTCTTAGGAGAAAAGTTATCAAAGTGGGCATAACTCATGCTATTTTAGTACATTTTATACAATTAAACCTTGTTACTAATAATCTGGGTTAACAGTAAAATACCCCTTCTTAATGGTAGCCCAAATTGATAACTCCTCTCACCCACCCACTCCCACCCGCTTAGTCTGTAAAAATGGAAAATAATCTAGCAACATTGAAGCATTCATAGAACTGGACTCCCCCGATTCAATAATAGGTCTAAGGACAAAAATGTATGCCAAAGAGGCTAATGTGAAATGTTAGAAGTCCCAGTGGCAACACAGGTATGCTATCCACACAACCAGGTTGTCTGACAGGCTGCAACAAAGGAATCAATCAGCAGCTGGTTCTGTCTGGCAGGCTGTGACAAGGGAATCAATCAGCAGCTTGTAGCAACTGGTTCTGTCTGGCAGGCTGTTGGTACATTTTGGAATTATTAGTTCTAGTGGAAAGAAAAACACTCAGCCAGGTCTGTTTGGCAGATTGCACAGGGGACTTAGCAGTCTGGATATTTAGGCAATCAATGGTTAATTAATTGGAGAAAGATAGGTTCTGAGGAAACATGAGAAACTATTTCTCTGGTGAGAGGATGATGGAAGCCTGGAATAACCTACCAGCAGAAGCAGTGAAAGCTAGCACTGTGACAGGATATAAGAATACCTGAAGCAGGTTCAGAGGGCAATGGCAAGAGTAGATGTAAAACATTAGGCAAAGAAATAGTGAGGTTTCTTGAGGTTTAAATCCATTTTAGGAATAGCAGATGACAAAAGGAGAAGACAGGGCCAAAGGCTCATTCTACCTGAATTGTAGCTCAGATTGTGAGCCCTCTTAAGCAGAGAAATATATACAGAACCTGAATTCAAGCTCACTGAGCTCACATTTTGGAAAAGTGAGTGATGAAATCTAAAATAATCCTGCAATACCTTCCAGTTCGATGTGGGTAGCAAGATAAGAGAACTGTACAATAATAGTGAATTACAATATCATACCACAGCAGTAAATTATAAGATACAAAGTAGAAACGGACCATAAAATCATTCCCCTAAAAATTTACAAAACAGATAGGTTTATAACATTTATCTTTAAGTGAAAAGATCTGTTTAGAGGCAACAATTCCATTTAGCAGCATGCAGCCTGATAAGAGAGTGTTAATTCCAAATACTTTTTACATAAACAGCCTCTAACTATGCAGAAAACATAAGGGCCCACAACAAGTGAGTAGGTTGACTAAATGTGTTCAACTTGATAGCTTTGAGGTAAGGAAAGCTGCCGGACTCGCAGGAGGAAAGGGGGTAAAAAAAGGAAGAAGCTGTACATGAATGGAAGGGAAGAGAGAGGAGGGAAATGCTGCACATGGATGGAAGGGAAGGGAGAGGGAAATGTGCATGGATGAAAGGGAGAAAAGAGAAACATACATAGATGGAAAGGAAGGGGAGACTTCTGCACATGGATGGAAGGGAAAGGAGAGAGAAATGTGCATAGATGAAAGGGAGAAAAGAGAAACGTGCATAGATGGAAAGGAAGGGGAGAATTCTGCACATGGATGGAAAGGAAGGGAGAAGGAAATGTGCATGGATGAAAGGGAGAAAGGAGAAACGTACATAGATGGAAAGGAAGGGGAGAATTCTGCACATGGATGGAAGGGAAGGGGAGGGAAATGTGCATGGATGAAAGGGAGAAGGGAGAAACGTACATAGATGGAAAGGAAGGGGAAAATTCTGCACATGGATGGAAGGGAAAGGAGAGGGAAATGTGCATGAATGAAAGGGAGAAGGGAGAAACGTACATAGATGGAAAGGAAGGGGAGAATTCTACACATGGATGGAAGGGAAGGGAGAGGGAAATGTGCATGGATGAAAGGGAGAAGGGAGAAATGTACATAGATAGAAAGGAAGGGGAGAATTCTGCACATGGATGGAAGGGAAAGGAGAGGGAAATGTGCATGAATGAAAGGGAGAAAGGAGAAACGTACATAGATGGAAAGGAAGGGGAGAATTCTGCACATGGATGGAAGGGAAGGGGAGGGAAATGTGCATGGATGAAAGGGAGAAGGGAGAAACGTACATAGATGGAAAGGAAGGGGAAAATTCTGCACATGGATGGAAGGGAAAGGAGAGGGAAATGTGCATGAATGAAAGGGAGAAGGGAGAAACGTACATAGATGGAAAGGAAGGGGAGAATTCTACACATGGATGGAAGGGAAGGGAGAGGGAAATGTGCATGGATGAAAGGGAGAAGGGAGAAACATACATAGATGGAAAAGAAGGGGAGAATTCTGCACATGGATGGAAGGGAAAGGAGAGAGAAATGTGCATGGAGAAAGGGAGAAGGGAGAAATATGCATAGATGGAAAGGAAGGGGAGAATTCTGCACATGGATGGAAGGGAAAGGAGAGGAAAATGAGCATGAATAAAAGGGAGAAGGGAGAAACGTACATAGATGGAAAGGAAGGGGAGAATTCTGCACATGGATGGAAGGGAAGGGAGAGGGAAATGTGCATGGATGAAAGGGAGAAGGGAGAAATGTACATAGATGGAAAGGAAGGGGAGAATTCTGCACATGGATGGAAGGGAAGGGGAGGGAAATGTGCATGGATGAAAGGGAGAAGGGAGAAACGTACATAGATGGAAAGGAAGGGGAGAATTCTGCACATGGATGGAAGGGAAAGGAGAGGGAAATGTGCATGAATGAAAGGGAGAAGGGAGAAACGTACATAGATGGAAAGGAAGGGGAGAATTCTGCACATGGATGGAAGGGAAGGGAGAGGGATATGTGCATGGATGAAAGGGAGAAAAGAGAAACGTGCATAGATGGAAAGGAAGGGGAGAATTCTGCACATGGATGGAAGGGAAGGGATAGGGAAATGTGCATGAATGAAAGGGAGAAAGGAGAAACGTACATAGATGGAAAGGAAGGGGAGAATTCTGCACATGGATGGAAGGGAAGGGAGAGGGAAATGTGCATGGATGAAAGGGAGAAGGGAGAAATGTACATAGATGGAAAGGAAGGGGAGAATTCTGCACATGGATGGAAGGGAAGGGGAGGGAAATGTGCATGGATGAAAGGGAGAAGGGAGAAACGTACATAGATGGAAAGGAAGGGGAAAATTCTGCACATGGATGGAAGGGAAAGGAGAGGGAAATGTGCATGAATGAAAGGGAGAAGGGAGAAACGTACATAGATGGAAAGGAAGGGGAGAATTCTGCACATGGATGGAAGGGAAGGGAGAGGGAAATGTGCATGGATGAAAGGGAGAAGGGAGAAACATACATAGATGGAAAGGAAAGGGAGAATTCTGCACATGGATGGAAGGGAAAGGAGAGAGAAATGTGCATGGATGAAAGGGAGAAGGGAGAAACGTGCATAGATGGAAAGGAAGGGGAGAATTCTGCACATGGATGGAAGGGAAAGGAGAGGGAAATGTGCATGAAAGAAAGGGAGAAGGGAGAAACGTACATAGATGGAAAGGAAGGGGAGAATTCTGCACATGGATGGAAGGGAAGGGAGAGGGATATGTGCATGGATGAAAGGGAGAAAAGAGAAACGTGCATAGATGGAAAGGAAGGGGAGAATTCTGCACATGGATGAAAGGGAAGGGAGAGGGAAATGTGCATGAATGAAAGGGAGAAAGGAGAAACGTACATAGATGGAAAGGAAGGGCAGAATTCTGCACATGGATGGAAGGGAAGGGAGAGGGAAATGTGCATGGATGAAAGGGAGAAGGGAGAAACGTACATAAATGGAAAGGAAGGGGAGAATGTAGGGCAGGAACTGAAGAAGAAAGGAGAGAAAAGAAATGACAAAGGGATATAAGCAATCCCTGTAAACAGAATTAAGGGCACAAACAGGAGTGGGTACAGAACCTGAGACTTGGAACAAGATGATCAGAAAAATAAAATCATAAGGTAATAAAAATATTTTTATTTTAGTGACTGAATTATGTGAGTTTGAGAATGTACATTTGCTGGAGCTATTTTGCCGAGTACAGGAGGAAATGCATTTCTTCTTATTTCCCTTGTGTTTTCAGACCCTGGCATCTCGGATTTCAGTTAAATTTGGTCTACTTTAGTACTCCGCCTTTTAGTTTGTGGTCACTTATCTTGTATTTGAATAGGGGCTGTTCAGAATGTGTAACTGAGGCCAGGAAGGGGTGCTGTGGAAGGGTTCAGGTTTATTAAAAAGTTTGCTATACCAGTCTTGAGTAAGAACTTTCTTACACTGCCCTATATTGAATGAAGTTCATTTTCTCTACCCCTCTTTCTTTTTTAATTTTTTTCTTTTTCCAAAATTTAAAATGTAAACCACTCTGAGAGACAGCAATTAGGATAATAAAAGAGAATAATGCTGAAATATGCAGGGCTCTTTGTGTCTCTAAAGACGTTGAGTGAGAGTGAAAATGGAGTTAATATGGTCAAAGACAGGCAATAGGAGATGGGGACAAAGGGAAGAGACAAGGGAAGGAAGGAGGGTAGATGAGGGCTGAGAGGTTGAGTAGTGAGTACAAAGGATGGAAATGAGGACTAGGGCATGGGAAGAAGATAGATGGGGGATGGAAGATTGAGGAAGGAGAAAGATAGATGGGGGCAATGGGATTTGTTGGGCAAGAAATGAGAGGGAGATGAGAAAAGCCGGTTGGTAGATGAAGTAAAAAGGAGACCAGAGGATGAGAGAGAATGAGGGATAAAAATCATGTATGGGTGGATAGAGAGGCAGAGAATAGAAAAGAAAGAAAGAAAAAAAAAGAAACATGAAAAAGTATGTGTCAGGCAGAACTAGAAAAAGAAGGGAAGAAGGACAAGAAGGGAGATAAGAAATGGAAAGGCAGATTGGAAAAGAATTTAGAAGATGGATACAAAAAGTGGGACAGACTGGGACCAACCCAGTTAGGAAAAGTGTTCAGAAGACAAAAAGTGAAAATGAAAAAAAATATATATTTTTTTCATGTAATACTTTTTAAGTATTGGAAAATGTCCACTTTGAGGGGAAATGTACATCATTTCTATTTTTATATTTAGCAGAGCACAGGAGAGAATGCATTTCTGCTTCTTTTGCCAGTATTTTCACTACAGCTTGTGCCAAAAGACGTATGAGTAGAGACTGGAAGCCCTGAATATGTATACACTAGAGCAGTGGTTCCCAACCGTGTCCTGGAGGGTTTTCAGTGTAGCCCTAATGCAGTGGTTCCCAACCCTGTCCTGGAGGAACATCAGGCCAATTGGGTTTTCAGGCTAGCCCTAATGAATATGCATGAAGCAAATTTGCATGCCTATCACTTCATCATATGCAAATCTCTCTCATGCATATTCATTAGGGCTAGCCTGAAAACCCGATTGGCCTGGTGTTCCTCCAGGACAGGGTTGGGAATCACTGCCCTAATGAATATGCATGAGAGAGATTTGCATATAATGGAAGTGATAGACATGCAAATCTGCTCCATGCATATTCATTAGGGTTAGCCTGAAAACCCTATTGGCCTGGTGGTCCTCCAGGACAGGGTTGGGAACCACTGCCTAGAGCAGGGGTAGGCAATTCCGGTCCTCGAAAGCCGGAGCCAGGTCAGGTTTTCAAGATATCCACAATAAATATGCATGAGATAGATTTGCATCTCAAGGAGGCAGTGCATGCAAATCTATCTCATAAATAGTCATTGTGGATATCCTGAAAACCTGACCTGACTCCGGCTCTCGAGGACTGGAATTGCCTATCTCTGCCCTACAGGAAAGGAGGGACAGGAGAGATATGATTCAGATGTTCAAATACTTGAAGGGTATTAACATAGAACAAAACCTTTTCCAGAGAAAGGAAAATGATAAAACCAGAGGACATAATTTGAGGTTGAGGGATGGTAGATTCAAGAGCAATGTTAAGAAATTCTACTTTACGGAGAGGGTGGTGAATGCCTGGAATGCGCTCCCGAGAGAGGTGGTGGAGAGGAAAACAGTGACAGAGTTCAAAGAAGCATGGGATGAACACAGAGGATCTAGAATCAGAAAATAATAGGAAATATTGAACTAAGGCCAGTGCTGGGCAGACTTGCACGGTCTGTGTCTGTATATGGCCGTTTGGGGGAGGATGGGCTGGAGAGGGCTTCAATGACTGAGAGGGTTTAGATGGGATGGAGTAGGATTTAACAGAGATTTCGACAGTTGGAACTCAAGGACAGTACCAGGTAGAGCTTTGGATTCTTGCCCAGAAATAGCTAAGAAGAAAAAGTTTAAATTTAAAAATTTAAATTGAATCAGGTTGGGCAGACTGGATGGACCATTCGGGTCTTTATCTGCCGTCATCTACTTTGTTACTATGAGTCTGACTTTCTTCGGAGCCTCCATTTCTGTTCTTGTCTGCATGGTTTTATTGTGGTTCCCTATTCTGTATCAGGCGATCTGCATGTGCGACTGAGGCGAAGGATTCGGCTAGCGTGTAATGTTTGTGTAGGAATGTGTAACACTCCAACTTGTTCCAGTTTCCCATTAGCAGATATATTGGTGCTCTAGGATCCAGTGTCATATTTATAGCATAAGTAGGTTAGGACTGTTATCGTTTGGTATTTCCCCTTTATGGGTTTTGAATGTCTTTTGACAGCATTTTGTGTTATTCTGGCCTCTTTGAAAGCAGGTGCTGGGTCAAAATTAAAATACAGTCTAAATTTAAAAACTTTCCTGTTTAACGATGCATTCGGAACATAAATGTCCTTCTAAGGACAATTGGAGGATCCATTTCTTTTTTTTCCCCCTTCCCCATGTTTCTTCCCTTTTATGTTCTTTTCTTTTGTTTATATACGTCCAAAATTTACGGTTCTCTCATACAGTTAGCACCTAGTGCCGTCTGTATCTGTTAATCGTAGCTATAATTTATGTATTTTATTTTAACGTATAACGCCTAGAAGCCTGATTAGGCAGTATTTCAAATTTTTTATAAACTTGAGTATCTTGTAGAACCACCACACAAACACCCGTTTGATCCCTGTCAGAGGAAGGATCAAGAGCTTTTCATGAGGTGATCACCAGAATGTGAGTATTTGTTTGTATGGTGAGTTGTAAGAGGGAGAGCTCCATAGTTGGGGAAAATGGAATTTGCAGCATAGAACTGGAACTTCAGGGTTTGTGTTGGGATTTTGACCAATCTTGTGGAGAATCCATACAGAAAAATTTGCTGAATGATGGTATCAATTATAATGCTAATTTAAAAGTAGGGGAAAGAGAGGTATGATGTGTGGAAATGTCGCTTTGACATGCCACCCCCCCCTGCTGCTACTCCAAATATTTCTGTTTAGAGATGCCACTGATTGCAACACAATTAAATTCACAATAGCTATAAAGTTTGTACAGCTGTGAAAAATGATAAATGCAGTGAGCCAGGAGGGATAGCTGCAGCTAAAACAGTGGCGGTGGTCATTCATATGGTCTCACCTGGGTCAAGTTAGCAGATCAGCTGATTGGCATGATCTGTACGTTAACAAAAATTTTGTATTGAACATAGTTAAGAAACTGTTGAATTTTTAATTAATTGTATTTCGCTGATTGTCCAGCCTTCTTCAGTGTAAACCGCCTAGAAATTGTTTGATTATGGCGGTATAGAAGAATAAAGTTATGTTATGTTATGTATCTCCCAATAAAAAAGAACAAAGGAAATAAGGTAATACCTTTTTTATTGGACTAACTCAATGTATTCCCCCCCCTCCCCACACACACACCTTTTACAAAACCGTAGCATGGATTTTAGCGCCGGCCACGACCGTAACAGCTCCGACGCTCAGAGAATTCCTTTGAGTATCGGAGCTGTTGCCGCTGCGGCCAGTGTTAAAAACTGCGCTATGGTTTTGTAAAAGGTGGGGTTTATGATGAGCTTTCAGAGGTAACCCTTCTTCAAATCAGAAAAAAAGCAAATGTTGGCAAACATCACCCACCCCTCCCTCTTCCTATCCCCAAAATGCTTTCATGTTTTCCTTATATATACTGATATTTGTCACCAAACTAGATAGTTAACGAACACTACAGCTGTTTAACTCACATATATTTAAACTTGGACTAGCAGAAAAAGAGTGCAATTATATAAACATGAGAGATAGGAATCGAGAATGCTTACCGTCGTGCAGGTACTGTGTTATTCTAGGACGGAGAGCAAGGAGCACATGGATTCAGTAAAAAAGAGAATGAAGAGTACGGACTGATCGGGGCAGATTTCAGCCTCTGACACTAGCAAACACTTTTCTATGTTTGGAAGTGACGTAAGGAGCTACCAAAAGACAGAAATGCTGTTTTACAGGATAAGAGGCTGTGGTATAGAGATACCAGAACCAAGATAAACATTTTCAAGAGTTTCTTAAAGGATTTCACAATCCAAAGGAGCTCTTATAAATGTATATATACCACCTCTTCTACAAAGCCACGCTAGCTGCTGCCGCGTGGTAACGGCCCTGAAGACCTATCCTCTATAATAAAACCGTGATCCCTGCCACCGTGATGTGTGCCTCCGTGCCAAATTCCATTTGCGGCGTGTGCACCGGCTTGGGGTGCTGATTGAGCGGCAGTTTGTCTCTATAATGGCAGGAGGGTGTAGTGCGGGTGCTGTGAGGTATCCCATGCTGATAAGAAGTGGAGGGGGAGAGGGAAAGGGAAAGGGGGTGGCTTTGGGGGGAGGGGTGTGCTGGGAGCAGACAGCAATCATGCTTTGCTCTGGGAGGGGGGAACAGAAGGGGGGAATTAAAGGAGATGCCAGGGCTTGGAGCATAGGAGGAAGGTATGCCAGTCTAAGGGAAAAGGAAGGGGGAGATGTGAGAGCATGGAGGGGGAACGAAAGATGGAAGAAAAGGAAAGGAGAGAGATGCCAGAGAATCAGGGAAGGGGAGATACCAGACTATGAGGAGAGGTGTGGGAGAGGGAAGGCGAGGAGAGAGATGCCAGACCAATGGGGTGAAAGGAGAGATGGAAGGGGGAGGCATACAGTTTCTGGAAGGGGCATAGAAGGAGAGAAGATGCCATATAGGGGAAGAGAGACGGCAGACAGTGAATGGAAGGAAGAGAGTTACAAGAAGATGAGGAAAGGAGAAACCACAGAAGACAAAGGTAGAAAAAAATTTCTATTTATTTATTGCTTTAGGAGACATGTGTCACTGTTTCTGTGAAGCATTGTATGCAGAGTCCAGCTTCTTGCTGGTTCAATTTAACCTTTGTCTATGTATTTTTATTTTATCCCCCCTTTTACAAAACTGTGAAGTGTTTTTAGCACCAGCCTTGGTGGTAGCAGCTCTGATGCTCAGAATTTTATGAGCATCAGAGCTGTTACCTCCGTAGCTAAAATCCACACTACAGTTTTGTAAAAGAGGGAGGGGTTAGTTTGTGATTACATATTCCTTACTAGGCGAAGGTGTTTTCTGTGTTCTGTGTGTTCGAAAGACATGGTTTTCTGTTAGGATTGACGGTGTAGGATTGATCTGTGCTGGTCTGGCTTGTTTAGTTTTACAATGGGTGTATTGATGTACTGCTCACTGCAATATGTAAGATGCTGCCTTTTCCTAGGTACTCATGTGTGACGTGTGGTTTGTTACTAAAAATCATGTTTTTCTTACAGATGGGGGGGGGTGCCAAAAAATGATGGGCCCCGGATGTTACATATGCTAGGTACGCCACTGTATGTAAAGATACCAGAAAGCTGGCGTAGCAAAAACTTCTAAGTTTTGAGTATTTAACCCTCCCACAATCTCACGGGCACTCGTTTCAAGTTTATTGAGATTTTGATTTAAACGCAATATCAAATATTTTCAATGCGTATAACAAAAATAAATTTGGGGAAATAAATAAAACCATTTGAACCAGTGTTCCCGCTAAGCTGCGCTGGCGTGCGCTGGCGCACAAAATATTACATCGCAGCGCACACGTTTCTCGTCACAGCGCACGATCGGAAGAGGCGTACGGCAGATGGCAGGGCGGCGAGAGGAGAATCGGGCGAGTTGGCTCATAACTTGCTGGCGCCCGATATTTTTGGCTCACGGTGAAAAAAGTTTGCTCACAACACCCGCCCGCTTAGAGGGAACACTGATCAGGACATATATTATATAACATATTAGATAGTCTGTTCTTATGTTCATAGTATATAATATCTTGTTCAACATGCAAAAGTACGGAAGGTCTCAAAACATTTTCAAAATGAACAGTAACTTGTATCTCACGGACCTCAGTGGTACCAACTGCATGCCACTAAACTTTAGAACATGCAGAATCAATGGCACCCCTAATCGTCATTGGTCCCCCCCACCTGCGTAGCTAAAGATAAGTAATACGCTTTTGAAATATAAATTTAAAACAAAATTATCTCTAAAAATGATAAAAATTATAAGGGACCAATGACGATTAGGGGTGCCATTGATTCTGCATGTTCTAAAGTTTAGTGGCATGCAGTTGGTACCACTGAGGTCCGTGAGATACAAGTTACTGTTCATTTTGAAAATGTTTTGAGACCTTCCGTACTTTTGCATGTTGAACAAGATATTATAAGGGAAGGCTTTAAGAGTGTTATAGCCACAGTTGAAAATTTGTATTGACATAGTATATAATATGCAGAGGTATTTTTGATATGATGTCTAAATTTGAGCTTAGACGTTTTGCTGAAAATGTCCAAAAATCCAGTAGGGAAAATAGCCATTTTTAAAACAGAAAAATTTCTCTCTTTTTGTTTTGATAATGGCCATTTCATGGAAATGCCTGTCCTTAGTGCATCTATCTTTTTGAACCATTTTCAGAAAAAAAAAAAAAAGTCCAAATGAAAAATGCACAAAAACCAGCCATTGGGACATTCTCAATAGACTGGCCACACAGACATCCCAAAACCTTTGTGGACACAGACGTAATATATCAACTATGTCAAATGTAAACGTCCTGTTCTAAGTATGGTTGGGGACACCATTCAAACGGAAAAAAAGTGAGACTTGATAAATAATAGAAGACAAAGGGCTCCTTTTATCAAGCCACGCTAGCGGTTTAACGCGCGTAATACCATACGCTAAACCGCCGGCCGCGCTAGCCGCTAATGCCTCCCTTGAGCAGGCGGTAGTTTTTAGGCCAGCACGGGGGTTAACGCGTGATGAAACGTCGCATGCGTTAACCCCGCTAGAGCGGCTTGATAAAAGGAGCCCAAAGTGGAGAAAAACAGGCCTCAATACATTGGTTCTTGGACTCACAAGGTCCTTTTGGACCCCGAATCATCATAGGTCGTTAAAAAAACCTCCACATAACAAGAAAAATAACCTAGTTCACACTAGTTCGTCTTATCTTTTTCCTCAGTACGTATTGTTTTTTATAAGGGGTCCACCACGATAAACTTGAAAAAAATGATGGCAACAAAAATGTATAGGCATAATCTGCAAATGCCAGTTTTGAAAACTTAGGGCTCCTTTTACTAAGGTGCACTAGCGTTTTTAGCACACGCAGCAGATTAGCACATGCTAACATCCCCCCCCCCCCCCGGCTACGCGGCTAAAACTAACGCCAGCTCAATGCTGGCGTTAGCATCTAGCAAGCGTGGCATTGTAGCACGCGCTATTCCGCCCATTAAAGCCCTAACGCATTTTTGTAAAAGGAGCCCTTAGTTCCACTTTTTGGTGGTGTTATGCAGATAAAAAAGTGAAAAATTTCCCCCGAGGTAGCTCATTGAAGCAGCAAAACAGGTAGACCCCTGTCGGGAGAAGGTTTAGGTGGCCTGTCCCAACGATTTTGAAGAACACTGGAAACATTTTGTGAGCTAAGTGAACTTTGCTTTCATTTTCTGGGATAATGCCTTTATGAACTGATTTGATATTTCTGTAGCGCTAACAGCATTCACAGACATATCAATACCCTTTTCTTGCCATCATTTTTTTCAAGTTTATCGTGGTGGACCCCTTATGAAAAAGAATACATACTGAGAAAAAAGATAAGAACTAGTGTGAATGGTTCTTATTCTTATTTGGAGATTTTTTATCGACCTATGATGATACGTGGTCCATAACAAGCTTGTGAATCCATGAGCCAAAGTATTGAGGTCTGTTTTTCTCCACTTTGTCTTTTATTATTTATTAAGTCTCAATTATGTCTGTTTAAATGGAGGTCCCAATCATACTTATAACAGAACGTTTACATTTGATATAGTTCACACAGGCATCCCTGCAGAACGGCGGGGCAATCTAACAGGGGCACCACCGGGAACTTCACATAAAAGATCCAAGATACACATCTCACCATAACTCCCATACATTCAGTGGCGTAATAAGAGGGGGGAGATGGTCCACCCTGGGCGCCATCATGGTGGGAGCACCAGCATCCATACTCCTCTCCACCCTTCCGCTCCTTCCTGCCCCCCTCCCCACGCATGTTCACCTTCCCTTGTACCTCTTTAATTTTCCAGGCTCTCTGGCATCACTTCTGGGTCCCATGCTTAGGAAGTGACATCAGAGGGAGAGCCAACACAACACGGGCAGCAAGCTCGTGATGCTGCTCAGGCCAAGAATATTAAAGAGGTACGGGGGAAGGGAATGGGGGCACGCGTGTGGCAGGGCGGGTCAGGAAGGAGCGGGGAGCGGAGAAGAGAGCAGGGGAGGGACACCATTGCCCCAGGTTCCACTCACCCTTGCTATACCACTGAGGTGAGCCCTCCCAAAAATCACCCAAAACCTACTCTACCCAACTGTATGCCACCCCAATAGCCCTTATGTCTACATGGGTCTCCTACAGAATATATCAGTACAGTTGGTTTTGGGTGGGTTTTGAAGGACTCACACTTTCCACCACAAGTGTACTAGTTAGAGTGGGATATGGGCCTGAGTTCCCTTCTCTGCAGTTCACTACACTGACCACTAGGCTACTCCACAGACATTCATGCTGCTCTAAGAGGACTGGCCATAACATCTGAAGATGTCGTTTAGGCTGGTAGGAACTGTTTCATTTGCTTCTTTGGATAATGGAGGGGGGGAGGCAGTGACCACTGTGCGAGTAAGAGGGCCATGCCTTCAGTGGTCATCTGGTCAGTTTGGCCACTCTTTTAACATTTGTTATTGAAACAGATCACAATTTAAATAAAATAAAAAAGAAGAAAATTACAAATTTGAACTGGACATTATAATATGGATGTTCCTCTGCTGCCACAAAGACATCCACATCAATGAGTGTTAGAATGGGGCACTGAGCCGCCAGTGGGGGGTGGGGGGGTTCCTGGAAGGGAAGAGGTTGACTGCCTACAGCAGGGTTGTCCAACCTTTTGGCTTCCCTGGGCCGCATTGGCCTAAAAAAAATTTTCTGGGGCCGCACAAACGTGCAAATACTGCAGCAAGACAGAGGAGGGAGCCGGCAAGACGGTAAACACCTGGGGGCAGCAGAGGAAAACACTGCATCACCCTCGACCAGGGCTGCACAAAATACTTCATGGGGCCGCATGCGGCCCTCGGGCCACAGGTTGGACACCCCTGGCCTACAGGATGTGCCTCTCGCTGCGAAAGGCACGTCCTGTAGGCAGTCAGCTGGCATCGGCGCCTCTCCTCCTCCCCGGCATCTCGCGGCACACCTGGAATTTTGGGTGGCACACAATTTGCGATACACTGGTGTCGAGACTGAGCAAGAGTGAAGAGACTGCCAGAAAAAGTATGAGATCAGATCACACATCTACAAAGGTGCTTTTAGCAATCTAAGGCCGGGAAGATAGTGGTTAATTCTCAGGATTTATGCTCCTCCGCGGTGCCTCAGAACAGCAGGGCCACCGACCACCATTTTGCACTTGAATTGGTGGAACAAAAAGAAAAGGTTCATTCTTAGGCAGGTTTCTCCCTGGAGACATGGAAAAAGGGATCAGCTCGGCATAGAAGTGGTGTAGCGGCTCTCACTGGTGGTGCATCAGGCATTCTCCCAGAAATCGCAGATAACTGCAATGACTTAGCATGTCCTGTCCCATGCTGCGGCCAGCTGTTTATGAGTCAGATTAACCACATCTATACAAAGCCTACAAAACCAGCCCTATTTAAAGATCCAAGCACCATGATTTACAGAGCACGGGCTAACGAGGAGCTCTAGTCTCTTCTATTCGAGCTCCTGGGTTCCCCACTGTGGATGCTGCTATGAAAGAGTCCAAGAGAGCTATAGTTCATACATGTTTATTTTCATCATCAGTCCCTGTAGCAAACTTTAAACAGTAAGAATATTATTAATGAAATGAATATGATCTTGATGAATTCATTTTGCTCATGAGGCTCAGCAAACAAGTTGTAGGTAAGACCTTTGTACTGGACTAACTTACTGTGTAGGTCATCAGTGATTAGCTGTAGAGAGTTTTGCTCTCTTCACCTATCGCAAGGGTAGGCAATTCCGGTCCTCGAGAGCCGGAGCCAGGTCAGGTTTTCAGGATATTCACAATAAATACGCATGAGATAGATTTGCATCTCAAGGAGGCAGTGCATGCAAATCCATCTCGTACATAATCATTGTGGATATCCTGAAAGCCTGACCTGGCTCCGGCTCTCGAGGACCGGAATTGCCTACCCCTGACCTATCGCAGCAAAGTAGAGACTGTGCTTTTGCTAAGAGAAAGGGATGGGAATCAGTAGCAACCATAGTACAGACATCACACTGCAGAACAACGAGGTGGGAGGGGTGAGGGCAAGAGTGACTATTCTCACTGCCAAGCCACTTCTACCCAGCTCCTAGGGCAGGGGTGTCCAATGTCGGTCCTCGAGGGCCGCAATCCAGTCGGGTTTTCAGGATTTCCCCAATGAATATGCATGAGATCTATTAGCATACAATGAAAGCAGTGCATGCAAATAGACCTCATGTATATTCATTGGGGAAATCCTGAAAATCCGACTGGACTGCGGCCCTCGAGGACCGACATTGGACACCCCTGTCCTAGGGAGATTTCAATCCAGGCCTGAATTGCTAACTCTTGGACAGGAATTAGCTCTGGGCTTTGCTAACTCTGGGCAGGAATTAGCAAGAGCACCAAGGTTTGGGAACTGGTGCATTTGCACACACACCTTGTACACAAGCATGTTGTAGCACATCTTGCACACATACAAGATTCTCATATACAGAGTTGCCAACTGGCTGCAGATTTTCAGGAGAATTTAAAATCCAGTCCTAAGTTTCCCCTTTTGCATAGAGCAGGGGTGTCAAAGTCCCTCCTCGAGGGCCGTAATCCAGTCGGGTTTTCAGGATTCACCAATGAATATGCATGAGATCTATTAGCATACAATGAAAGCAGTGCATACAAATAGATCTCATGTATATTCATTGGGGAAATCCTGAAAACCCGACTGGACTGCGACCCTCGAGGAGGGACTTTGGCACCCCTGGCATAGAAGTACTTGTTTCGATTTCCCCACTGCAGACCTTAAAAAGGCAGGACTGCCAGTGGCGCAGCGAGGGTGAGAGGCACCTGGGACAGTGGTGCCCCTCTCTCACCCTCTTCACCATCTCCACTTCCACACATTCCTTCTTCGTCCCCTCCCACCGCACGCACATCACTTCCCCTTCCTCCGTACCTCTGTGACGTTCCTGGCGTGAGCAGCAACCCTCCAATCTGTTGTCGCGCCAGCATTGGCTCTTCCTCTGATGTCATTTCCTAGGCCGGGCCAAGGAAGAGCCAACACTGGCTTCACAACAGATTGGAGGGTTGCTGTCACGCCAAGAACGTTACAGAGGTACGGAGGAAGGGAAGCAGCACATACATGCGGTGGCGGGGGGGAGGGCAGAGAGGACGGGTGCCTGTGCCCTCATCAAGATAGTGCCCAGGGCAGACCACCCTCCCCTCCCCCCTTATTACGCCACTGAGGACTACAAGTCTTTGGATGTAGCGGGGTTAGAACAGATATGGGCAACTCCAGTCCTTGAGGGCCAGAATCCAATCGGGTTTTCAGGTTTTCCCCAATGAATATGCATTGAAAGCAGCGCATGCAAATAGATCTCATGCATATTCATTGAGGAAATCCTGAAAACCCGATTGGATTCTGGCCCTCGAGGACCAGAGTTGCTCATGCCTGGGTTAGAACCAAGAAGTTCCTGCCCGGATTTACTCTTATCCACTCCTGCGTTTTTCCTGCTCGGTTCCTGAGGAAGGGACTTTGGCCCTGAAACCCCGCTGGGTTGAGCCGTGGTGAAATAGGACTGCACTTTAACTTGGGCCTTGAACTCAAAAGGACTTGGTCTACCTTTGGTACTGTGTGACTACAGGGCTGCATATTCAGCTAAGTACCTGGAGGGACAAGTGATTGTGGTTTACATATTCTGTTTGGGGTTCAGCGGGCTCAGACATTCAGGGCATTACAGGACAGTTGAGTCCCTGCCTTTTTATTGGTATCTCACATATTTAATTATTTATTGGGCACGTGTTTGCTCTGAAAATTGCACTTATTAAGCACACAGGAGCACCTAAATCAGTGGCCTCAAACCCACGGCCCAGGGGCCACATTTGGCCCGCCAGGTACTATTTTGAGGCCCTGGGTATGTTTATCATAATCACAAAAGTAAAATAAAACAGTTTCTTGATCATATGGCTCTTTAGCTATAAATGACAATATTATTATTAAGACTCAGCCATAAGGAAAGATTTATAAACTATACAGAGATTTACTTCATGCAAAATTGTCGTTTCTTTAATAAGACATTAGCTATTTTTTTCTGAGGCCCTCCAAGTACCTACAAATCCAAAATGTGGCCCTGCAAAGGGTTTGAGTTTGAGACCACTGGCCTAAATGATGGTGTGCGGGAGGCGGGAGTGGCATTGCCTGCTCTGCTTTTTTTAAACATCAGAGCAGCTCTGTTGAGCTGCTCTTAAGAGCTTTCAAACTCATGCTGAGGGTGCTCCTTAATTTATAAATTTAAATTTAAGCTCATTCTGTTTTTTAAGTGTGGAGGCTAGGGAACCATATTTCCTGTAATGCTCTAGGGCTGGGCCGGAATCTAGTCAGATTTTCAGGATTTCCCCAATAAATATGCATGAGATCTATTTGCAAGCACTGCTTTCAATGCATATTCATTGGGGAAATCCTGAAAACCTGACTAGATTCCGGCCTTCGAGAACCAAAGTTGCCCACCCCTGCTCTAGGGCATACCCTGCTTATATTACTGCAGGGGTGTCAAAGTCCCTCCTCGAGGGCCACAATCCAGTCAGGTTTTCAGGATTTTCCCAATGAATATGCATGAGATCTATTTGCTTGCACTGCTTTCATTGTATGCTAATAGATCTCATGCATATTCATTGGGGAAATCCTGAAAACCCAACTGGATTGGGGCCTTCGAGGAGGGACTTTGACACCCCTTAAGGAACATTACTTAAAACAGCATTCCTCAAGCCAGTCCTGGAAGCACACCCAGTGGCATAGGAGGGGTGCTGTCCACCCTGGGCGCTGTCTTGGTGAGGATGCCAGCACCTGTCCTCCTCTCCGCCCCCCCCCCCCCCCAACTGCTGCGCGAGCATGCCACTTCCCTTCCCCCATACCTCTGTAACGTTCCTGGCGTGAGTAGAAACCCCCAATCTGCTGTTGCACCAACGTCAGTTCTTCCTCTGATGTCACGTCCTGCACCTGCGCCCTGGGAAGTTACGTCAGAAGAAGAGCGACGCTGGTGCGCAGCAGAAGGGGGTGAGGAAGGAGCATGTGGAGGCGGGGGGGATGGAGAAGAGGGTGGGGGAGGGTTGCACCGCCCCAGGTGCCTCTCACTCTTACTACGCCCCTGAGCACACCTAAGAAGTCTGGTTTGCCACACTGAATATGCCTGAGAGAGATTTCTACAAGCAGGTAAATAAAGTCAGAAGAAAAGTGAGAAGGCTAGTTGGATGCCTAGAGAGCAGGAGAGAGGTGCATTCATTTGAAATGTCATCTGCACATTGCTCATGATGAGTGCACACCATGGAAACACATTTACAACTCTGCCCCCAAAGCAGTCCTCCTGATATTCAGACTACGGGAGATCGCCAGAGATCTCCTGCGGTCCACAGCAAACCCGGAAGTTTAATGCCAGCACCGTATCCAGCCAACAGCATTGAATTGCCGATCTATTTATGGCTAGGCCAATACATATCTGGCTAGGCCGATATTCAGCTAAATTTCAATGGTCAAAGAGAGGCCATCCTTTTAGGTGGTTCTGTCGGGCCGATGAGCCACTGAATATTGGCAGTGACTGGCTATGTCATGCAACATAGCCAGTCACCAGCTAATCCGCTAATAGCCATCTATCTCCCACCGAATATCATGGGATGCCCATTATGTGCGATTTAGCTGGCCAGGAGGTGTTTCTGCTCAGCTAAAGAGGGCTGAATATCAACCAAAATATAAACAGAACAAAAAAAAAAAGTATAGAAACGGGAACCAAAACAAAAAATTTGGGCCTGCACAAACAAGTCTCTGTGAAACCTCATTTAGAGTACCGTATACAATTCTGGAGACTGCACTTTCCAAAAGGATATAAAGAAGATGGAGCTGGTCCAGAGGGTGGCTTCTAAAACGCTCAGTGGGCTTCATCATAAAACATATGAGGACAGACTTAAAAGCTCTCACTATGGAGTCGGGAAAGGGGAGATAATAAATAAATAAATATGGCAATGACATTTCAAGGCTTCTATAGAATAAATGCACAGGAGGTGAGCTTCTTTCAATGACGGGGTAGGATGAAGCTGAAAGGGGATAGACTCAGGAACTGTTTCTGTCCAGAAAGGGTAAAATCCTGGCCAGGGAAAATCCAGACGTCTGGTAACCCTATGTGAGAACAGCCTCCAGGCATAGCTGGTGGAGAGGAAGACTGTATCTGAATTCAAGTGTGCATGGGACAAGCACAGAGGAGAGTGATAGTTGAAACTGGGCACGTAGTTTAGATGGGCCGATTGGTCTTTTTATTGCCCACCCAAGAAGAAAATGATGTGGAGCCATGAAACTTACAAGCTATTCCACACTTTTCTTGATACTTTGTGCTTCATTTCATAATCTTTTCAGTGCCCCCCCCCCCCCCTTGTACATATCATTTCTATAGTACTGGTAGATGTACGCAGCACTGTACATCAAAACATTCAAGGGACAGTCCCTGCTCCGTAGAGCTTACAATCAAACAGATAAACAGGACAAGTATGTATCCACCATGTTCTGTTTCTATACATCCCCTGAGTAAGAAATCTCTCTCCTGCATATCCATTACAGATATCCTGAAAATCAGACTGATTGGGTGCAGCCCCACGACAGGCTTGGGAAGCACTGCCTTACATGCCAGCACTGACGTGTGCAATCATGCCCATTTGGTAGCTACCCCTTGAACAAGTTTCAGCATATAAAACCAGATCACAGGGAGCAGGTGAGAGGCTTCTTGGGTCTGGGTGTGAATAGCTGCCTGTCCTGAGGCAGGCGCATAGATCCCTGAAAGTGCAAAGGCAGGGCCGATGGGCCAGGCTGGGAGCTCTCAGGAAGCAAGGGAGGCAGAATGGTACATGCACAATGCTAGAGGGAAGCTCTTTCTGCTCCTCCATTATGACAGGGTCAGGGCTCCTGCCTGCCCTAGGGAACAAGGAGGGACCAGAGCAGTGGTTTTCAACTAGAGAATGACACAGTGACAAAATTTGTCACCATTCCTGTCCCTGCAGATAACCACGGGAAACAATCTCCATGTCATTCTTTAAGGAGAGAGGGAAGAATCAGAGTATGAATGGGCTCAACCACTGACCCTCAAGCCTTACTTTGAAGAAGTGTAGTAGGACTGAGGTTGAGATAGACACTAAAAAGAATGACAGTCTCTGGTAGCCAGAGCAGATATTGTGATGTCATAATGCCTCATTCCACCATTGCCTAAGAGCCAACCTCATCAGTGATGTCACAATAGGTTCATTATCCTATACTTGGCTCATATAGGAATCAGAGTATGAATGGGCTCAACCACTGACCCTCAAACCTTGCATTGAAGAATACTGGTGTAGAAGGACTGAGGTTGAGATAGACACTAAAGAATAACATGGGATTGTTTCCCACAGTTATCCACGGGGACGGGAACGGTGATGGATTTTGTCACCATATCATTCTCTGTTTTCAACCCAATTCTCAGGGACCATCTGACTAGTCAGGTTTTCAGGATATCTACAATGAATATGCATGAGAAAGATCTGCATACTATGAAAGCAGTGCATGCAAATTTATCTCATTGTGGATTTTCTGGCCTGGTGGTTCCTGAGGATTGAGTTGAAATCCATTAGGGCAGTTACGCCCTCTTCTGATGTTCTCAACAGCTAACATTTTATGTTATGATTTGTGATTCAGCTCATGCCTTGGGAGTTCAAAGTGAGTTTACATTCAGGTACAATATGGACTTATTTTGCCACATGCAGAAATTCCAGCTCATGAGGGATAGAGTGCCAACCCTGACTTTCCATCTCTCTCTGCTAAAAAAAAGTCTGGGATTGCCTCTGCTTTTAAGTAAATACTGCAAAGTGGACCGGGTTTAGCACAGTGTACAGGGCATTCAGAAGTTGCAAAAAGGTGTCCTTTTAATTTGTTAATTGGCATCATATGACTGAGTGGCAACCTCCTGTAATGCACCATAAGCATGTCATGAGATCCCGACCAATAGGAAGGCAGTTTTTGCAGAACCTAATGACATCATAAAGTGCGCTCGGCTCAAAGACAGCTATTTTCAGGAGAAGAGAAACAAAACATTTTCTAAAGGGTGATAACACAGCAAGGGAAGGGGGTGCGCTAAAGGAGTGGCTGAGGCCTAACCAGTCCTGGATGTATCGATGGCTAGAGATGATCTCATATCTGTAGCTAAATGGTGACAACAGAGCTTTACTTCACAAGAGGAAGGCACCTCTACTGCCCAGTTCCCCTCTATCTTGTGAAGATTCATCTTCTCTTGTAAGTCACTCCACCAACATTTGGTTTTTTAAAAAAAATCACATTAGAATTATTCTGGCTTGCAAAAAAGCCCTTGATTAACCTGCTTTCCCCTCCCCTAACCCAATATGACAAGAGCAGGGTGAAGGAGCCTGCTGCAGCAGTTTGGTCCTGTTAAGGAGGGCTGGATCCTGGCTTGAGGATCACAGGCCCAGCAGAGGGTACCAGCAAGACCATATGGGAGAATTGCGGGAGATCATTAGTGCACGAAAACAAGGATTCTCATGTCCAAAGTCAATCTGTAACAGAACTTAAATAAGTGCACAGTTAAAAAAATACAATTTCTAGCAAAACTGGAAACATGAAAAAAGGTGAAGCATGGATCTTGGCAACGACAAATGATTTCGGTAAACCATTGAACTCTCCTGTTCCCTAGGCAGAGTGTGAGAGAGGCTGCCCTGATCGGCAAGCTGTGCCCCAGCTAGGGTCAGCACAGAACCAGGAGGTGGCCTGGAGGGTGAAGATCCCCGAGGAGGATCGGCCTTCAGCCTCTTACTGCTCCTGCATCTGCTCCTTCATCTTCTGAAGCATTTCCTGCATCCGCCGCAACTGAAAAAAAGAGGTTCCACATCAACTCAGGTGTCAGAAACATGGAGCACAGATACAAAAGGGAGAGAGACTTTAGCCAAGACAGCGGAATAAAAGCAAGTGTGGTCTGACCCAGCAGCGTCAATTCTTATGTTCTTATGGGCTAGTCTCGGTTAGGGTGCTGTTCTTTGACCAGAGGGCCGCCGCATGAGCAGACTGCTGGGCATGATAGACCACTGGTCTGACCCAGCAGCGGCAATTCTTAAGTTCTTATGTTCTTACTAGTCTTTAAGCCCGTTATATTAACGGGTGCTAGAATAGATTTGTGTGTCTGTCTTTCTTTCTTTCTTTCTCTCTCTCCTTGGCCGCTGTATGTCTGTCTGTCTTTGTTTTGGTGTGTCTTTTAATCTGTCTCTGTAGCCCCCTGTCCTTCTGTTTGTGTCTTTTTTTTTCTGTTTGTCTCTCTCTCCTTGTCCAAAGTTTTTTTGGGGGTTTTTTTTTTTCTTTAAATCTGTCTTTTTAGACCCCTGTTCTTCTGTGTGGTTTTTGACTGTCACCTTCTGTCTATCTCTTTGGCTGCTGTCTGTATTTCTTACTTTTGGTCTCTCTGTCTGTGTTTGTTTTGGTGTTTGTCTCTTTGGCTGCTCTATGTGGGGGGGGGGGGTTTCTGTGTCTCCTATTATTAACCAGCATTCCCTCCCCCTCCATTTCCCTCCCCCAACACTACTTCCCTGTGCAGCAGCAGCAGCATTTCCCCTACCCTACCCCCCCTTTCCCTTCCCGCAGTCTGGCCGGCTCCCTTTCCGCCCCCTTTCCTTCCCACAGTCCCAACAAACCTACGACTCCAGCAGCATCTGCAGCACTGTACACACGCTGCTTCGGGGCCTTCTAATGCCCTGATTTGCTCTGCCGCGTCTCTGATGATGTCATCAGGGACGTGCCAGAGTAAATCAGGGCAGTAGAAGGCCCCGAAGCAGCGTGTGTACGGTGCTGCAGATGCTGCTGGAGTCGCAGGTTTGTTGGGACCGCAGGAAGGGAAGTGGGAGCGAGAAAGGACTAAGTGAGCCGGTCGGATCGCGGGAAGGGAAGGGGCGTCAAGGAAGTAAGTGAGCCGGTTGGATCGTGGGAAGGGGAAGCAAAGAAGTAAGTGAGCCGGTCGGATCGTGGGAAGGGAAGGGGCGGCAAAGAAGTGAGCCGGTTGGATCGCGGGAAGGGAAGGGGCGGCAAGGAAGTAAGTGAGCTGGTCAGATCGTGGGAAGGGAAGGGGCGGCAAGGAAGTAAGTGAGCCGGTCGGATCGCGGGAAGGGAAGGGGGGCGACAAGAGAGTAAGTGAGCCGGTCGGATCGCGGGAAGGGAAGAGGGGGTTGCAAGGGATTAAGTGAGCCTGAAGCTGCGAGTGTGGGGCCGTTTCTGCAGCCACGCAAGGTGGAGAGGTGGAGAGCAGAAGGGCTTCTCTGGCGCGCATGTGCACTCTGCCGGCCAGTACTTATAACAAACACGGCCCAGCCAAAGGGAAGGAAGATACTGGGGAACCTTAAAGAGCACATCTGGAAAGGGTGGTACAAGATGGTGCACAAGGGATGCTTGTTCAAATTCACTCTATGGGGCTCTTTTACCAAGCAACGCTAAAATCTAATCTAATCTAATTCTTAGTCTTATATACCGAATCATCTCCTAAAAATAGGCGCTCAATTCGGTTTACATAATTAGATCACATAAGAAAGATCCATTAACATTCATTGGAGCTATTGCCTAAAAAGCGATGAAACATACCCCCTCCTTTACTCCCGCATAGCGCGGGTTTTAGCGCCGGCAGCGGCAATAACTGCCTTGATGCTCATAGGAATTCTGAGCGTCGGAGCAGTTACCGTTGCTGCCGATGCTAAAACCCGCGCTACGCGGGAGTAAAGGAGGGGGGATTGTGGGTTTTAAGGTTTTGCGAAAGATCTGACGAGAGAAACACGATCTAATCTGAGGAGGTCGTCCATTCCATATCGCAGCTGGTAAGTATGGAAAGGAGTGTGAAATTTTACTAATGGACTTGATTCCTCTCAATGATGGAAATGTGGCCTGTGGTAGTTCCAACATGGGCCTTTCCTGTGTGCTGAGGCCACTTTTAGTGCTGTTGGCAAAAGGCACATTTTTTTCTTTGTCCAGTAAAGGCCATGTGTTGATTTCTCCACTACATAGAAACTGACGGCAGAAAAAGACCACGGCCCATCTAGTCTGCCCATACCAATGTCCCACCCCCTAACTCCCTCCGTGAAGAGATCCCACGTGCCAATCCCATTTTTCTTAAAATCTGGCACGCTGCAAGCCTCAATTACCTCTAGTGGAAGACTATTCCAGCGATCAACCACTCTTTCGGTGATGAAATATTTTCTGGTGTCTTCACTAACTCATGAGCCCCTCCCACCACCTATTTTGTAGGCAGTAAGGGCTCACGTGCTAACCATGTTACCCCCCCCCCCTTTTTTTTAACTAAGCTGTGGTAGAGGGTTTTAATGCGGGTCAAGAGCACTAAATGCTCCAACGCTCACAGAATTCCCGTGAGCATTGGATCATTTAGCGTTCTGGGCCACGGTAGGGGGGGGTTAAATTGATTACCATGAGGCGATATAGCTGCGCTACTACTGCGCTACCTACTCTCTGCCCGTGTCCCGCCCCCAGCGCTATAAAATAAAATTTATTTTTTAGTGTGTGCAGATCCCAGTTACCGTGGGACACCTCAGCATTTTAAGGTTTGGCCACAAGAACAGCAGTGTATATGAAAGGCACTTGGGCCTGATCCAGCCCAGCACTGGGAAAGATAAGTGTTTATCATAACAGTATTAGTAACATTATATACTGGCACACAATCCGGACGCGGTCCAATTACATTAGCGGGAAGCGATTTTATGGTCGCTCCCGACACAGCTGTTCTTTAGGAGTTTAGAGTAGGGCTCCCAGCGCATGTGGATGGAAATTTATTGAAATATTTGAAAAGTATTTATTATTGAAAAAATATTTATTACTGAAGATAGGAATACTTGGAGGAAGGGGTTTTTATGCCGATGAGGTAACTCTAATAGTAGCCTGAATGCTTATAAAATTAGCAGCAGGCACGAGTCAGACTTTTTCTCCCCCTTTACAAGATTCCTGAAGCATAGTAGTGGCTTTTTGAGTTTTAAGTCCACAGTGCGTTGTTGAGCCTTAGGAAGAGGTTTAAAATTATGCTATTGTAAAGGAGTAAAAAGTGAAATCTCTTTTTTTAAGAACAGGATTTTGCACTAAGGGTATTTGAGGTTTTTGTTAATAAAAAGGACCCCTTAGTTCTACAAACAAATAAAGCATTATTGCTTTGGAAGTTAATTACATCTATCATCTCATTTGTTTGGATTTTTTTTTTTTTTTTAACCTGTTTTCTCCTACTCCTTTGAGCTTCCAGTCCATATCAGAAGCAACCTCTAGTGGGCTCCTAATTCTTGCCCCAGCCCTGCCCCCTTTCCAGCTGCACTGGGTTATTCAAACTGTTAATCCCTTTCCATTTAATCTGGGCACCCTAGTGCCAGACTCTTGTTGAGGAGCAATAACTGGTTTTTCCTAGACCAGGACAGATGAATCCCTAAGCTAACTCAGGGGTGAAACTGTTGTGCAATAGCACAGACTTTCTCTCCCACACAGCAGCCCCTCCGTGGGGTCACTCCAAAGTATGGTGTCCTGGAACCCTGCATCTCACCTCTTCATCTTTCATCTTTATGAGCTTCTCTGTCTCTGCATCAGGAGTTGGTAAGGGCAGGATGGGAATAGGACTCTCTATCCTTTTATCCTGTGTCAGCTTACTGCGGTACAAAAATACAGACATTAATTTCATTCCTCATACATTAACATTTGCCAGTAGCTACTGCTTAGTTTACCAGTTACACATTGTACTGTATTTACCAAAGCTCTGATATTCACTAATAAAGCTTTAGTGTCTGATATGGTGGCATAAATATTGTCCTTTATGATCTAGATATACAGGCAGTCCCCAGGTTAAGAGCATCCGACTTACGTTGGACTCATACTTACGAACCAGGGTCCTGCCTCTCCCTTCCTGTGTCAATGTGCCTTCCTCTTCTTCCCTTCCTATCCAAATGCAACCCTCCTGTGTCCCAATACGCCCTTTGTCGTCTTTCCCTCTGTTCTGTGTCCCAAATTCATGCCACCCTCCCTGCAGGTGTTTACCTCCTCTGGTTGGCTCCCTCCTCCCAGCCCCACTTCTCTTCACAAAGTCATGAGCAGCGGTTCCTGCATACAGCCAACCCAAAAACCTTCCCTCTGATGTCAGAAGTAAGGCTTTCAGGTCAGCTTCTGCTGCTTCATAGCTTGAGGAAGGAAGGGAGAGAGGAGGGGTTTGTGGCTCAGGACCGCTGCTATGCTGGTGCTTTGGGGTGGGAGGGAGGGGGGTTCACGGCTCAGGACTGCTGCCGCTTCTACTGCTTCGAGGCTTGAGAAAGGGAGGGGGGATTTGCGCTCAGGACTGCCGCTGCTTCTACTGCTTTGTGGCTTGAGGGAGGGGGGAAGTCACTGTTCAGGACTGCTGCCGCTGGTGCTTCAAAGGACATTTCCCCCCCCCCCCCCGGTGATTTTTTTTGTCGGTTGGGTGAGAGTGCCGGTTAACTGAATCCCGGTTAACTGAGATGTAATAACAAGACGTTTTATAAAAACAAATCAATAATTAACACTCAGAAGGAAAGCAAGATTAGGGCTCATCAGCTTAGAGAAGCAATAGCTGAGGAGAGATATGAAAGGGGTCTATAAAATCCTGAGTGGAGTGGAACAGGTAATCACAAATTGACTGTTTACTTTTCCAAAAACTACAAAGACTAGGGGGTCACTTGATGAACTTACACAGTAGCACATTTGAAATAAACAGGAGAAAATATTTTTTCACTCAATGCATAATTAAGCTCTGAAGCACATTGCCAGAGCAAGTGGTAACACAAGAAAAAAACTCCAAAAACTGCCACCAAACCTAAACAAGAAACCCAAGCAAGTGGTAAAGCAGTGAATGTAACTGGGTTTAAAAAAAGTTTGGATAAATTTCTGAGATAAAGAAAAACACAATTCAACAATGAATGTAACTGGGTTTAAAAAAAGTTTGGACAAATTCCTGAGATAAAGAAAAACACAAATCTAAAACTAAGAAAGATCTTCCTTTTAGTGAACAACAAATCTATAATTTCCTGATGTAGCCGGATAGGAATTGCTTCCTACAAAGTTAAGCCTACAGATGAAAACTAGAGTTTTGGCTGTAGGAGACATTTTTTTCCTTAAATTCCCTTGTTAACCCCATCTTCTACAAAACCGTAGTGCAGTTTTTAGTGTCGGCCAGAGCTATGAGAGTCAGAGCCAGAGCATCAGAGCCGTGGCCAGCACTATAAACCACGCTAAATACTTTGCACTGCTCCCAACACTCACCCCCTCTTCTACTAAACCACGCTAGCGGTTTTAACATGGGGAGCCATGCTGAATGGCCCGCGCTGCTCCCGACGCTCAAAGGAACTCAATGAGCATCAGGAGCAGCGCGGGTCATTCAGCGTGGCTCCCCACGCTAAAACCACTAGCACGGTTTAGTAGAAGACGCCCTCAGAGTTCCTATGAGCATCGGAACCAGCGCAGAGCATTCAGTGCACCAGCCTGCACTAGAAACCGCTTTTGCGGTTTTGTAAAAAGGGGGATATTTTTGTGGATCCTTTCCATTTAGAATCTTTTTTCGTAGATAAACCTGTGCTTCAAGGAGAAATTATTTAATATATTTTAATTTATTTATTGGGCTCAGTTGGAGGTAGAAATGTATTTAAAAACATCATTTTCCAGTCCATTGCTTATATAATATTTTCTTTCAGTTCTATATTTCTCTTGGATGTCAGTCTTTGTCAGCTTCCAAGATGTGGACTAAATGATTGATTGATTGATTTTAAAAATTTATAAATCACTTAAATCTAAGCAATGTACAACATTTAATTTTTTATTCTTTGTGAATTTGTTCCCAATATATATTTCTTCCTACCTGATTACATTTTTTTAATGTATTTGATGGGAAATTTTGGAAATGTAAATTAATTTAAAAAGTTTGAACAAGTTCTTGGAGGAAATATCTATAAACCATATTAAGGTGGACGTGAGGAAAATCTACTGCTTACTCTCAAAATAAGCAGCATGAAATCTATTTTACCCTTTTGGGATCCTGCCAGGTACTGATAACTGAATTGGTCACTTGTGACAACAGAATACTGGGCATGATTCCTCCTCCCGTTACTGAACAAGTATAGTATAGTCTGTCCCAGTATAGTAATGCTGTTCCTGGAATATTATCAATAGAATGATAGAACTAAAGAGGGACAGCTGCTAAAGATTGTTATATTACATATTATTTAAATAGTATGTGGAGATTTTCTTTTTATAACCAATGATGAAACAAGCTCCTTCATTCCACTGAGAGGTTGAAACAATAGTTGTTGTGAGGTCTTTTCCTCCACTACACCCTCTTTTTTTTTTTATTACAATTTTAGTATTGTATTTTAGTATTGCTCTCTCTTAGGTTCTAATTTTTTTTTTTTGTACTATTTTGTTAAAACTAATAAATTTCAGATATTTGCCTTTTGGTGATCTTCCTTTGGCCACTAGATGATGCTCTTTCCACATACTAAAAGGCAGATGAAATTTAATGTGAACAAATACAAACACCCCCATTCAGCATGCCGGCCTGTGCTAAAAACTGCTATCGCGGTTTTGTACAAGAGGAACGAGCTCCCAGTGCAGGTGATCGAGGCAAACAGCATGCAAGAATTTAAGAGCAAATGGGATGCCCATGAGGGATCCCTTAGAGGGTTAAGCCAAGGGAACCTGTCACCAGGAGTGGGATCCCTAGGATAGTAGACTTGGGGGTGGGTCAGTAGAGTGGGCAGACCTGATGGGCTATGGCCTTTATCTGCCGTCATCTTCTATGTTTCTATGTTCTATGGGAATAATCATCCAAATCAAAGTTACTTGATACTAGGGTCCACCTTAGGAGTTGGCATCCAAGAAAAAGATCTAGGTGTCATTGCAGACACTACACTGAAATCTTTTGCTCAGTGTGCAGCAGCAGCAGTTAAAAAGCAAACAGGATGCTAGAAATTATTGGTGGACTGCCCTGTTCCCAATCAGGTCAGTGAACCCACCATTTACAGTCACACTGCAGACTTCAGAGCATACCCTGAAAAAAGCCACAGCATGATGGCTGAAACATCGGTTTCTTCCTGACAAAGACACAGCGAGACCCGGAAACCTGTAACAAGCACAATGCCAGCTGCAGAAACCCTGAGAGAACAAGATTACAAAATATTATAGATTGACATTGTCCATAATTAGGGCCTCTTGCAGCTGTTTAGACGATAATAAGTCTTGATCAAGCTTTTGAATTGAGGATTTTGAAGCAGTCAGATCTTCTTTTAAATTCTTAAGCTCCTTAGTATGTTGAATTAATTTACCCTCTATATACTGGAAATTGGGGCTGAGTCTTATCAAAGTTTGCCACCAAATTCCATAAAGACTCCAGGGTCACTTGAGCAGGCTTTTCCCAAATTGAAACTTTTGTTGGGTCACCCTCTGAAGAAAATTCTTAGCTTTGCTCCATCTGGCTTATTCCTCCTCCCGTTGCTGAACAAGCCCCTGATTCTCCTGCATAAACTCCCTGAACAGGGAGTTCTGCCTCCATACTCTCCGTTGTAATGCTGACTACCTCAGGAGAAAGGACTTCCTCCAACTGCGGGGTTTTCTCGCCCCTTGGAGAACTGGTGATCTGAGGCAGCGGGGATAGCGCTCGCACGTCGGGGCTGAGGGTGGTATCCGGCCCAAGAGGAGCAACTCCGGTCTCGCCAAACCCCGGCGCCCTCAACGGGCTGACCTCCGACATCAACACTGCAACTCCCTGCATCCACTGCACTAACTCCTTGATGTTGCTGAAAGTCGGCACACCGGAGC
Source organism: Geotrypetes seraphini (assembly GCF_902459505.1). Taxonomy (NCBI): domain Eukaryota; kingdom Metazoa; phylum Chordata; class Amphibia; order Gymnophiona; family Dermophiidae; genus Geotrypetes; species Geotrypetes seraphini. The sequence continues at coordinate 136,349,732 of NC_047091.1, read as the reverse complement.
GCCGCAAGGCGCCAGCAGCACTCCTGCCTCTCCTTTTCAGCATCAGGGAAGATTTCGGGCTGCAAAAGCCACCAACAGAGATAAGGAAAAAAAACCAAGAGTAGAGCGGTTCAGGTGCATACTTCTCAGCACGTCTATGCAGCAGCCATCTTGGATCTCTCATCATCCGATTACAAAATATTATAATATCTCTGTATTGCTCCATGATGTGACCTCATCTTGAGTATTGTGTGCAATTTTGGTCACCATATCCCAAAAAAGTTCTTCCAGAATTAGAAAAGGTTCAATGGAGAGCGACCAAAATGATAAAAGGGATGAACTCCACTTGTATGAGGCGGTGATATGCCCTGCCAGAGTTACATGATAAGTCTAAATCTAATTTATTATATATTAGTTAAAATATTTAAAGAAACAATTGAAAAATGAATGAAACTACTTACTTGTTAAAATAAATTATTCATAAACACGCCAACTAGCCTATGAGGAAGTGCAGCGGCCAACAAAACCCTATACTGTTTTGTGTTTGATACACAATAGAGTGCCACTTATGATAGCTTTGGTGGTTTAAGAGAAAGAACTAGGTATTAAACAAAGAATGAGAACTGTGTTGTTCATATTTATACTTCTATAACAAAATTGTGTTTAGAAGATGATAGGATTGGTCTAACACCATTATATTAAAATTTTTTAGCTCAAAGCATTACACAACTAAGTTTCATCAGCAGGAAGCTGGGATCCAGTGCCACACTCCTAATATAATCCCACCATAAAATTTACCCCTACTATCTTGGCCCTTGTGCTTTGAATTATCTCCACGTACTTTGATAAGCTGCTATAAATTGTATAAAACCACTACCCACATTACTATTCTGAGGTCCTTAGTTCTAATAAGTGGGTGGAACCGATGCACCAGTCAAATTATCCCTGCCTTTAACTGCTTCTCTATCTTTAAAAAATAAAAAAGACTATGGAATTGATGTTCTTGATGCTAGTTTAGAGTTAAGTCCTCATAAAAGTACAAATACGTCCACTTGGGAAAACAATGCCAAACCGTTTCTCCACATGGATGTATTTGTACTTTATAAGGACTTACTCTACACTAGCATCAAGGACATCAATTCCACAGTCTTTTTTGTTTGTTTGGGACTCCAGTTTTACTGTGGAATAATTGGGTTGGTTTGTTTTTATTTCTGTCTTTAAAACACAGTCAAGCCTCTCTCTCAGGCTTCTAATAGAACTTAGGGTGGCATTTCACAAACCATCCTGAGATTGATACCTAGAAGAGCAGAGCTTTCTCTACCCTTTATACCTCAATCTTCTTGGTATTCAGATTAAGGTGGATTCTTCCCCCCCAATCTGCAATAGTAGCCATACATCTATCGAACAGGTTCACTGTTGGTCTTCCATGATGGTTTCAGTGGCAAAAAAGATCTTAGACCCTAGGTCTGTAATGTGGCTTGGACTTTGGGCTCTTACTTAGTCATCTGCTGTATGCAGTGAGCTCTGTAGTTCTCATAGTGAACATCACAGGTCACATCCTTCAAGTCATGCATGTGGGTTCGGATCAGCATGTTTCTCAGCTTCACAAAGTCGCAATGGGCCTGATTTTCCACTGTGGAGAGAAAGAGCAATAACATTAAGATAGAAATCAGAGGCTATCACAGAAACCATCACCCCTCCCATAGCAGAAGATGACCCATCAAACAATACCAACTCAATCCCAAATCCACACGATCAGAGGCTGTCATGGCACTTATCACCCCTTCCACATCAGAAAAAGACCCATCAAATAGTACTAACCCAATACAAGGTCCACAAGATAAGAGACGATCATGGCACCCATCACAACTTTCACATCAGAAAAGAAACTAACCCACCAAATGAAACTAACTTTATCTCAACTTTATTTTATTTTTATTTTATTAGGTACTTATATATTGCCTATCAGGATTATCTAAACAGTTTACAATCAGTTAACTCAAACATTTTCTCTATCTGTCCCAGTGGGCTGACCGCCTGACCCATTCCCAAATCCATAAAGTCCTACCCAATTGTCCTATCCCTCATACTACCCCATCCAATTATCCCTAACCAAATTCCAAGCCACATAACATTTCACCCAGTTAGTCCTAACCCAACCCCAAATTCACAAGATTCCCCCCATTTTCTCTAGAAGCCCCTTCAGATCCATACAGTTTTACCCATTTCCCCAAACTAAATACACTGGGTTTATCAAAATAGTCACTTATTTCTACTTGACAAGAATTCTTTCCAATCCAGCCCTCCTCCCCTGCCCTACAAAATGAAATCTAGAGAGATGAATAAGATATCCCTTTCCTATTTCACTCTAAATATTATATAATCATTCCTCTTCCAAAGAAAGATCTATTCACTCATCCACAGCTATTATCACTTCATTCATAATGAGCAGATAATTAAGCCTTCTCTCTTTCCTTAAAATAGAAAATAAGGAATTCCATACAGCTCCCTCTCCACCCCAGGCAGTAAATCCCAAGTATTCTCTACCACTATGCTATGCAAGTCTGTAAACGAGGCTGTCTCTTCCCATAACACCACTCTCTCCTCTGTTCTAAACACCCTCGCTCCCCCTACCTCACACTCTGTAAGGCGCCCAAAACCCCAGCTCTGCCTAAATTCTAAAATCCGCTACCTAAACTCCTGTGTCAGGTCTGCTGAATAGCTCCAACTCAAATCCCATACTTCATTCATTTCAAATTTCTCCTGACCTCCTTCCAATCTGCTCTCTCACTTGCCAAACTAGATTACTACACCTTTCAGACTGACCCTCGGCTCCAACCCTTGTCGCCTCTTTCCCTCACTGAACTTCTTATTCAAGGTCCCCCTCCCTCACTTTCCCCCAGACTATGGCTGAGTACTTCTATGACAAGTTTCACAAAATTAACCTTGAGTTCTCAACTGAGCCACCTCCCCCAGCCCGCTCTACCAACTCCCCCTCTGCTCTTGCCCATATCTTCCTTTCCTGAAATTACTGAAGAGGAAACTGCATATTTTCTTTCCTCCTCCAAACTCACCACCTGTTCCTCTGATCCCATCCCCAGCTATCTACTTATCACTATCTCTCCTATTGTCATCCCCTCTATCTACCATATTCTCAGCTTATCACTCTCCATCGTAACTGTGCCCAACACCTTCCAACAAGCCGTTGTTACACCACTCCTCAAAAAACCTTCGCTGGACCTTATCTGCCCTTCCAACCATCATCCTATCTCCCTCCTCCCCATCTTATCCACCATTGTTGACTTTCTTTCATCTCAAACTATCCTTGACCTGCTTCAATTGGGCTTTTACCTTATTCATTCTACAGAAACTGCCCTTACAAAGGTCTCCAATGATCTGCTCCTGGCAAATTCGAAAGGCTTCTACTCCGTCCTCATCCTTCTTGATCTATCTGCAGCTTTTTGACACAGTAAATCACCACCTACTCATCGATACGCTGTCCTTGCTTGGATTTCAGGACCCTGTTATCTCATGGCTTTCTTCCTATCTTTCCCATTGCATCTTTAGCGTATGCTGTACTGGATCCTCCTTCACCAACATCCTGCTGTTCGCCAGTGTACCTCAGGGCTCTGGGATCATTTCTTTATTCTATCTACACTTCTTCCCTTGGTGCTCAAGTTTCCTCCCATGGTTTTCAGTATCACCTCTATGCTAGAGACTTGCAGATCTATCTCTCTGCACCCGAATTGGTATTTTATGTTAATCAGGTTTTCTATTCCGCTTTTTCCTTCCCTACTTTCCATTGTGTTGAATGGGTTTGTCATGTTAGTCTTTAGTCTTGCAAGATTTAGTTTTTGTCATTTGCTATACTGTTCCCTAAATTTTGTAATTTTTAGTGATATGTACATCGCTTAGAATTCTGATTAAGAGATTAATCAAATCTTTATTAAACTTGAAACTTGATTCAATCCCGGGTTTCAACCTGCTTGTCTGACATTGCTATCTAGATGTCTCACTGCCATCTAAAATTAAACAAGATCAAGACTGAGCTCCTAATCTTTCCACCTAAACCCATCTCTCCTCTTCCTCTATTCTCTATTTCTGTGAACTATGCCCTCATCCTCCCTGTCTCATCGGCTTGCAACCTCAGGGTAATCTTTGACTTATCTCTCTCCTTCTCTTCACATATCCAAGACTGCCAAAACCTGTCATTTCCTTCTCTACAATATCACTAGAATCAGACCCTTTCTGAGCGCACTTTTAAGACCCTCATCCATACCCTCATCTCTTTTCACCCAGACTACTGCAACCTGCTTCTCACTGGCCTTTTTCTAAACCATCTCTCTCCCCTTCAATCTGTTCAGAACTCTGCTGCATGCTTCATATTCTGCCAGTGTCGCTATGCCCACATTACCCCTCTCCTCCAGTCACTTCATTGGCTCCCTATCCACTTCCGCATACAGTTCAAACTCCTTTTAATGACCTACAAGTGTATTTGCTCCACAGCTCCTCAGTATCTCTCTTCTCTCATCTATCCCTACACTTCCCCCCCCCCCAGGCACTCTGCTCATTGAGTAAGTCTCTCTTATCTGTACCCTTCTCTTCTACAGCCAACTCCAGACTCCATCCCTTCTACTTTGCCTGGAACAAACTGCCTGACTCGGTACATCAAGCTCCATCTCTTGCAGTATTCAAATCCAGACTTAAAGCCAACTCCTTTCAATTCCAAACTCCAATTGCCAAGCACCAATATCTGTCTTATCATTCCTTCTGCAATTCCCCCACCCGAGCACTCTGTATAGATGCACCTTCTTGTCTAGTTTGTCTGTCTTGACTAGAGTGTAAGCTCTTTTGAGCAGGGACTGTCTCTTCTATTTAATGTACAGCGCTGCGTATGTCTAATAATGCTATAAAAATGATGAGTAGTAATAGTAGTAGTATAATATGCTCTGCACTTCTTACTATGGGAATGCCATAGGATTGTAAAACCCTTATTGGCTGCTGCTCTGTGATGTCATCCTGCAGGATACCCAAGGAAGATCAGGGATGGAGATACTGGAGATGCAGTGCCCATCCATTCTGGGAAATCCCTTACGATGACACTTCCACTGCAGTCACGCTAATAGCTACCATACTGGCAGAAAAGGGGAGGTATCACCAGCTGGCATGGAGACATTACTTGTGAGCCCTCTTGACTCCGACATCTCTCACTGTGCTTATTGCCTGAGCAGCAGTTTGGTCTTTGAGATCTGCACAAGATCTCATCTGGTCCCTTTCGTCTAACCAGGAGATAAGATTTGCAAATCCTTGACTGGACTCAGCCTTTGTAATTATATTGCAAAGGAAATTACGTTTACAAAAGACCATTTGACATTTTGAAAATCATCAAAAACTTGGTCCTTTGGAAAGGTTTTCAGTTCACTGATTGACAACGATACTGTATTTTGGTTTCTTTTTGTTGTAATTAAATTATGAGGGTTTTTGTATGCATTTTTGTGTTATGTGGTTTTAAATGTGCCGTTTTGGAATATTTTTATGGGATAAGGATCTGACTTTCTTAATCATATTGACTGACTCTTATCTTCAATTTCAACGTACCTTAAAAACATCTTTTTACTGAATAATTTGATAATTAAGCATGCTCTGCCATTCTTCTCATCTTTTGTATGCATAATCTTTTGTGAACTGCATAGTTAGCAGTATTTGCAGTATAAAAGTGAGTTTATGTTATGTTATATTTTATCTTATGTTGCTCAGAGTTCTCTGCTGACTGTATGACCAATAAAGAAATTAGAAAGCCAAGTCGTACACTTGCATTGACATTCAGTGACTGTCTAGAGAACCTCATGAAGCGATGTGCTTACCTTCCACGATACCCCACGGGTACAAGCGACCCCGAACCCTCTGACCTTTGGCTTCCACCACTGTATTACTGCCAATGACTGCAAATGGTGCACTTTCCTGAAAGCAGAAGTGAAGTGCCCTAAATCCTGGGGAAGATCACCAGAGGTATCCATGTTGGAACAACATTAGCACAGCATCTCCTTACCTTCAGCTCCCGATCCTGCTGTTTGAACTCATCATCCTCATCAGAGTCACACTCGGGGAACTGATAGACTTTGATTCCAAACTTGTCAATTTCTTCTCTAATCTGTCCCCCAAAGGGAAAAGAAGAACAGAGCAAAATTCACAAAGTTTATTTATGTGATTCTCCTCAAGCCCAGTGATATGAAACATAGAAATAGACGGCAGATAAGGGCCACAGCCCATCTAGTCTGCCCACCCTAATGTCCCTCCCCTACCTTTGCCCTGTGAATAGATCCCATGTGCCGATCCCATTTGGCCTTAAAATCAGGCACGCTGCTGGCCTCAATCACCTGTAGTGGAAGACTATATGCTACATACTGATTTAATTTCAGGGATCTCATCAGCTCTAATCTACAAGGAATTTCATGGAGCCCTCGGAGACCTTCTTTACTATCTGTGAGGTCCTGGAAGGTCATCTGAAACCAGAGGTTCTTGGGTCTTGAGGGGTAGTATGGAGATAATGCAACAGGATTAGCAAGTCAAGGTCACATCTCACCCTCTCTTTGAGTTTGCGGATCTCATTTGGGATCAAGCAGTCAGCTTTTGCAATGAGTGGTACAATGTTCACTTTCTCGTGTGTGGCCTTCATAAATGCCACATCCACCGGCCGGAGCCTATAGGGAAGGGGGAGAAAAGCAGAATGAGAAGGTCTCAATATAACACCGCAAAGGTACTAAAATGGTTAACAGTCATTGTCATAAAGAATATGGGAACAGAAAGCACCTGCATATAATATATAAGACAACCACGTAGATGGTTTCACAGAAAGGCAGTATACCTGATCCATGACCCTTTACTTAACGATCTAAACATATATCCTGGAGGAAAGGTGAGAGAGGGGGAGCTATGACAGATAAATTTAAATATCTCCAGGATATAAATGTACATGAGGCAGGGCTCCTTCAACAGAAAAGAGGTTCTGGAATGAGGGAGTCATAGGATGAGGATGAAAAGGGATAAATTCAGGAAGTAATCAAAGGAAATATTTATTTTTAAAAAGCACGGTGAATGTGTGGAATGGCCTTCCATTGCACGTTAGAGACAAAGATGGTATCTAATTCAAGATAGCATAGGACAAGCACAAAGTATCTCTGAGGGAGAAAGGGGGATTGTAGAGTTGAGCAGTGGCTTTGGGTGGGCAGAGTGAATGGTTGTATGGTCATCTACCTTCGAGTACTGTGTGTAATGTTTCTTTGTCAACGAGGTCCCACTGCTTCCTTACATGCAGTGTTACTCACTTCAAGCGATGTCATTTCCTGGACCCATGCCTAGGAAGTGACATCAGAGGAAGAGCAAATGCAGGTGCGAGCAGCAGGCTGGGGTTGCTGCTTGCGCCCCCAAATGTTAAAGAGGTACAGGGAAGGGAAAGGGTGCGTGCACGCTTGGCAGGAGTAGAAGGAGCAGATGGGGGTGGAGGGCATAGAAGAGGGCAGGGGAGGGCCGTCACCACCCCTGGCGCCTCTCACCTTCACTACGCCACTGCACAGGATGAAGAACTGTGTAGGGCAGGGGTGTCAAAGTCCCTCCTCGAGGGCCGTAATCCAGTCGGGTTTTCAGGATTTCCCCAATGAATATGCATTGAAAGCAGTGCATGCACATAGATCTCATGCATATTCATTGGGGAAATCCTGAAAACCCGACTGGATTCCGGCCCTCGAGGACCGACTTTGACACCTGTGGTGTAGGGCAATAGCAAAAATACCCCCCATTCCTCTAAATGACAGAGGACAATCACTATCAGCAAGCCACTCACTACATCAACTGGATTAGCCAAGCCCCCGTATACTGCCATGAAAGAAAATGATCCTTAACATGCCCTACCCATGTCCAAAGGGTGAGATAAAGTACAAACAGCAGTGTACACGATTGTCCTGGATGTTCTTGCGATTCAGGCCACTCTCATCCCGGAAGTACTGCTCAAACTGCTGGTCTATATAATCTGTGATTGGTTTCCAGCTGCAAGGGAGAAACAAGGCAAAGAGGAAGTAAGGTGAGGTGTCCCCCTAAACTCCCACCCCCTTTGAGCCACAATAATCTCTTTCAGCTAGAAACAGTGGTAGCCCCCTTCCCAAGCTACATTTCAGTCCACTAAAGTCAAAAGAAGGCAATCCCTCTCCCCAATGAGGAAAGGATAACAAGTCATGCCAAATACAAAGAACACCTAATGAAGGAGCCCCTATCTCAAGATACAAGGATTCACGGCAAAAGCAGGCCCTGGAAATCCTACGTACCACTCAGTGTTATTTACAGCATCTCCAAAGCCAGGGGTGTCCACAATGGTCAGTTTCAGCTTCACCCCCTTCTCCTCAATGTCCACAGTATGTTTCACGATCTCCACAGTCTGGTTAATTCTCTCTATGATAAGAGCAATCACAGGATGAATCAGGTGGGCGAGGAAGGGTCTGTCTATGACATAGGACAGTTTGAACGGAAAGGGATGGTCAAGATATTGCAGGGCTAGCTCCAGGCTGTCCTCCCCTAATCCGGGCTGGCTTTACCATTAGGAGGTTAGGTGCTTCCTAGAATGGCAAGTTCTGGCAAACAACACTAGGCTATGACAGGCACATAACCTCAAAGAATCATCAGCTCCTCCTTTTACCTGCAGGGAGGGTGGGCAATGTTCAAACAGCTTATTTAACCAGTGAATAATTTTTGGAAAGTACCCTCATGAAGGGTAACAAGTCATCTAGCTCGGGAGGGAAAGTAGGCACTTATTTTACACCTATTTTTAAGGTGCCTATGAGTCTATAAAACTGCTACACACAATAAAGGTGATAAGTGGGACCCACTGGAACAACTCCAAAATAACAAATAGATCCCACTGTTCAAAAGCATAAGGTGTGAAAAAGGGGAGGAAAAGGATCTCAGAAACCTGTTTGGTGACAGAGAAAATAAACCTCAGCCAAGTCTGACAAGGCTCCACGTTTCATTCCTTGATCCTGAAAAACCTCCCCTTTCCTTTTTTTTTTTAATTCTATTTCTTATGATTCTTTCTTCCTTTTAATTTAAAATCTTCTCCACCGAGTCTTCTCTTAAAACTATATTCGTTTGAATTACTGTTCAATGTATCTTCAAAATTTACTTATCTTATCTCAAATGGAGAAGATTTTATATTAAAAGGAAGAAAGAATCATAAGAAATAGGAATTTTTTTTAAATAAAAAAGGAAAGGGGAGGTTTTTCAGGATCAATGAATGAAATGTGGAACCTTGTCAGACTCGGCTGAGGTTTATTTTCCCTGTCACCAAACAGATTTCCGAGATCCTTTTCCTCCCCTTTTTTACACCTTATGCTTTGAACAGTGGGATCTTTTTGTTATTTTGGTGTCTTTATAAAACTGCCTCAAGTAATCAAGCTTGATTTGACAGGATTGCAGGTTCCTGGTTTTCCCGCTCTGTTTGGGCCCAAGCGTGGAGTACAAGTATTTAGTAGAACATATGAGCATTTATATGATTATATTTTTGTTTTTATAAGGAATGTGAGTATTTTTGACATTTGCTTTTCATTCATTTTTTTGTTTTCTGGTTTCTAGTTATTACTCCTCCTGAGGAAGCCTTTGTCGACGAAACTCAGATCTGAAGTAGGGGAATTTGGAAATGTAATATGGAAGAGTATTGGAGTTATTAATTAGAGCACTTTGAAGAATCCTGCTGAGCCACATTGAATTGAAGTGGAAGAAAACACCCTGTTAGAAGAACAGATAAGTGCTGCTTTAATACTTGCGTATGCAGGTGTTATGTATGGCACAAGTTAATCTATTTAATGGGGTGAAACAAGGGACAGAAAAGTGTTATGATGGTCCCAAATTTGTTCTCTAAGCGGCTCTGTTGCAGGAGACATGGACACTGAGCACTTTTCAAAGATCACACATTTTTCACAACGGTTTTTGTATTATCATTTTTTTTTTTACATTTTATTGAGCATGAACTATGTCATTGATGATAATTTGGTCATAGGGCATAGAAATGAAGAGAAATTGATTTACTCCTTGATATATTTAGTTTATAAAACTGTCCCATAAAAGGAACCAAACTGCAACTAAAATTAAGTCACGGATTTTGGGCATACCCAGACATCCAATTTTGGGTGGGCTGAGCACATGCACCCCCTCGCTGCGCCATGCCCCCCCTCGCACTCTTCCCCATCACGAGCATTCCAACCCACGTACCTCTTCAAAATCTTCAGCAGCAGCAAGCAGCGCCTTCTAGCTGCTCCTTGCGCCAGCCTCAGCTCTCCCTCTGACATCACCTCCTGGTCTCACAACCAGGAAGTGATGTCAGAAGTAGAGCTAAGGCTGGCACAAGTAGCAACAAGAAGATGTTATTTGCTGCTGCTGCAGATTTTGAAAAGGGGAGAGGCTGGAGAGGAGGAGAGGGGTCAGTGCCCATGCAAAGACAGCGCCCGGAGCAGTCCACTCCCTTCGCCCCCCCTTGCTATACCACTGGCTGAGCATGAGAACCCTGCCCCCACCCAGCATCTTTCTCTCCTTTCCCTCAAGTGATTAGGAGTCTCTTAACTCTATTCTCCCAACCCCTGGTACCTTTTAGTTCGTTGCCAGCAGCAACTCATACCTGCTGATTGCACCGGCCTTCCTTATGATGCAACTTCCTGGTTCCACAAACAGGAAGTCGCATCAGAGAGAAAGCTCAGTGAAGCTGCATGCAGTGGGTATGAGTCGCTGCTTAGAGGACTGGGGAAGTGGAATTAAGATACCTCCAATCACCTGGGCGGGGAGAGAGATTTCAGGAGTCTTCAGATGATAAAGGTTGGCTGTGCCACTGCTGGGTGAGACTGTGTCTGCCCAGACCCACCCATGGCTATGCCACTATCATGGACATTTACACCTACTCAGGCACAGGAAGCACAACGAGCTATGTATATGGACTTCTATACCGGGGGGGAGGGGTAATTTTATAAGCAACATTTTAAACACATGTATGAAAACGCCTTTAGAAAATTACCCCATAATGTTTATATATGTAGATGAAACAGACTTTAAATATTAAAGTCTGATGTCTAAAGATGATCTTTCTGGGACAGATGGTATTAAGTGATTATGATCATTGAGTTTAGTTATCAAAATCTCAGGGGCTTTCTAGAGGTGGGGGAGGGAGAATGCAAGGTTGAAAGTTTTCTCTACCCCAGCCCTGCCCCCAGTCAGGGCAGGATTAACCAATAGGCCAAGTAGGCACGTGCCTAGGGCCCGAAATGGTCATGGGGGGCCGATGAAGGAGGGCATCAACATAGTTTTTTCCAAAAGGTGATGGGCCCCTCCAGCATCGATTGGCAATGCCCCCCCCCCCCCCCAATCGATGGAAAGTAAGACAAGCAAGCAATGTGGGTAAGAAAAGCAACAGGAACTGTAATTGTGCAAGCGGTGCTGCTTGCCCAAAGCTTCCCTCTGACACAGCTTCCTGTTTCCGCCTGGGCACATGGTGGGGTGGGGTGGGGTAGGGGGCCCAGTGTACTTGTGTGCCTTGGGGCCCTCGACGAATTAATCCTGCCCTACCCCCAGTGGTCATCATACCCTTGTTACCATCCCCAGTGCTCCACCTACCCTCAGCGTTAAGAAGTTTCCTATCTTTGTAAAGGTCTGTGAGGAAGAGACTGTTCACTAGAGTAGATTTTCCCAGACCCGATTCTCCTAAAAGATAAAACATTGAATGAAAGCATTTTTTCCAAAGTGATGAAATACAGTAGGACATTGATGATGCTTTGAGGACAAAACAGTATCTCAGGCCCTCATACTACTTCATGTGGTAGTATGTATCCATGATACCTATTTAGAAAGAAACATCCCCTAATCGTACGTTTATCTTAGTATAGAGAAATGCCAGCAAGCAAAACAGAAGAGCCCCTCATCTAGGGATATAGGCAAAAACAACAAGGAAAGACAAGGGGGATGTCTTAAACAATCAAAATAAGTCTTTATTCAAAACTGTAAATCCCTTATTCAAAACAATAAGTCCCAACAAGGATCCTAGTTTCAGTGTTTAGAAGACGCCTTCGTCAGGGGACACTATTGGAGAACAGTAACATAGAAAAGAACATATTAAAACCATAAAATCTTACATAAAAACAAAAAATGAATGGTATTAGTGGAAAATGTAATTGTACTCATAGCACCAATAAAAAGCCAAAAACAAAAGATCAAACGGAAGCATATTTCAAAATGTCTTATGCTTCCGTTTGGTTTTCAAGTTGAAGTTTATTATGGATTTGATTAATCGCTTATTCAAAATTCTAAGCGATGTACACAAACAGTAAAATTACAAGTTTCTGGGGGAAACAAACCAAATAAATACGACTAACCTGACAAGACATATAATACAAAAGGAAAAACTGGGGAAAAATCAATTTACTGTTTTGAATAAAGACTTATTTTGGTTCTTTAAGACATCCCCTTGTCTTTCGTTATAGAGAAATGCCACCCTCTCTACTGAACTCAATCCAGCAAAATGTCACCTCTACATAAAAGCTTGTGGACTCACAAGAAGGCACAGAGAGACAAGACTGGATTGGAAAGGAATAGAAAGCCATTCCCACAACCTTCCCATGAAGGGAGAACACAGGCAAAATATACAAAAATTCTCTGGTGCTCTGGGATTTTTTTGTAAATGTATTTTTATTATCGAAAATATCAACAAATAATGCATAATGCTCAATTCAGCAGGTGCAAGGGTTTCTTCAATACACCTGCCCATCACAGTTCAACAAGAACAAAACAGTGAGGACTACACCCCCCCCCCTCCCTTCCCTTCCCCACTTTAACATCAAGAGAAAGAGATCACAACAGCATATCCCCCTTATCAATTGCAGGAATGTCGCCACTCCTGAAAGCACTGCCAGGTACTAATGTAATAAAGGATCCTATAGAATGGTGCTGCCTGGCAGTTATCCTATAGATCTCATACCAAGCATCCAATTTTTCAATTACCACGTTCCAGTCAGACACACTATCCTGCTTCCACATGGATGCTAAGACTAATGTAGCAGCAGTAAAGTTTAACCTACTCCATTGGTCCCCTCCTTCATCCAAGCCTGCAACGGGCCTGTTCAATAATGCCACGCCTATCGTGGGCTCCACCCGTTTTCCCAGATTGGCTCTGGGATTTTTTAAATAAATTTCCACAGGCTGCCCTGAGGCCTTACACTATGCCAGAGTGGCCCAAACTGGAAGCCGAGACCCCAGATTGGATGACTAAAACCACATTTGGGGCATGACCTTGATGGACTCTCTTATCTCATTATTCTGTACTTCCAAGGGAAGGGGAGGTCACATAATTTTATTTGCACTTTATCATGGGGGTCATAGCCACACAGATTGACAACCACTGCTCAAACCAAAGGAAGGGCTTAAGGGTCTTACCAGCCACCATCAAGGTAAAGTCAAACCCCTTCTTGACTGATTTTCGATGCACCTGATTGGGCAGGGTAGCAAAGCCCACGTACTGCTTCTCATGATCCTGGGGACAGAAAATACGGAGAAGTGTTAGAAGACAAAAAAAAACAAAAATGTGGAAACCAACAATGTTAAAAAAAAACCTTTATTTTTCTTTTTCGAAAAGGCTTACAAACGCTATCCATAATTTGTGTTCCACGGACCCAACACGGGCCGTGTTTCAGTGAAATACCTTCCTCAGGGGTCCTAAAATAATAAACAAGTAATACACAATAAATAATAAACAAATAAACAAAGAGCAAATAAATGGTGTCAAAGAATATAAGGAGAAAGGTATAAAGGAAAACATGCATAGACAGAGAGAAAAATAGATAGATGAGAAAGACAAATAAATAGAGAATGTGCATGCCATTGAAGAAGAGGAGAATGTGGCAGAGCAGTAGTGAAAAGAAAGACATGTGTGTGTTTTTTCATGGGGTCAGTGGCAGTCCGCCCCAGGTGCTGTCTTACTAGGGGCACTGGATCCTCCCTTCTGCCCTCCTCCTCCCCTCCCCCACTACACACATGCGCTCCTTGCCTTTCCCCGTACCTTTTTTACTTCTCTAGCATGAGCAACGATGCTGTCAGCCTCGACACTCTCTCTGACATCCCACACCTAGGAAGTGACATCAAAGAGCAAGCCTACATGGACATGGGCAAGCTGCTCACGTCGGAGAAGTTAAAAAGGTACGGGGAACGAGAAGGTTTGCACGCGACAGGGGGGCAGGGAAGGGGTGCCACCGCCCCAGGGTGCCTCTCACCCTCACTATGCCACTACTTGGGGTGTATTCTCCAAATGGTTAGCTTTGCACAAACCATAACAGGAATGGGCCTCAATACTAATCCAGAGTAGTGAAGACACAGGGAGATTGCGAAGATCTGCAACGTAACGACATGGCAGATGAGGTTCAACGTGGATAAGTGCAAAGTGATGCATGTCGGGAACAAAAATCTCATGCACGAATACAGGATGTCTGGGGCGGTACTTGGAGAGACCTCCCAGGAAAGAGACTTGGGAGTTCTGATCGATAAGTCGATGAAGCTATCTGCGCAATGCGCAGCGGCGGCGAAAAGGGCAAAAAGAATGCTAGGAATGATCAAGAGAGGGTTATCATGCCTCTGTACCGGGCCATGGTGCGCCTTCACCTGGAGTACTGCGTCCAGCACTGGTCGCCGTACATGAAGAAGGACACGGTACTACTCGAAAGGGTCCAGAGAAGAGTGACTAAAATGGTTAAGGGGATGGAGGAGTTGCCATACAGTGAGAGATTGGAGAAACTGGGCCTCTTCTCCCTTGAAAAGAGAGACTGAGAGGAGACATGATCGAAACATTCAAAATACTGAAGGGAATAGATTTAGTAGAGAAAGACAGACTGTTCACCCTCTCCAAGGTAGGGAGAACGAGAGGGCACTCTCTAAAGTTGAAAGGGGATAAATTCCGTAAAAACGTAAGGAAATTCTTCTTCACCCAGAGAGTGGTGGAGAGCTGGAACGCTCTTCCGGAGTCTGTTGTAGGGGAAAACACCCTCCAGGGTTTCAAGACAAAGTTGGACAAGTTCATGCTAAACTGGTGAGACTGGACTCATTTGGAGCATTGGTCTTGACCTTGGGGCTGCCACGTGAGTGGACTGCTGGGCAGAATGGACCATTGGTCTGACCCAGCAGTGGCAATTCTTATGTTCTTATGCATGTGGAGTATGATCTCAATCATGAGGGCAACACTATGACTCCTGGCCCAAATAAAAAATAATAATAAATAAAAATTAGTGGATTTCATCACCATGGCCTCAAATGAGTCAACCATGAGGTGACAGCCCTGTGCCTTCGGGCTCCGTTTTCACCCCAGAGTATTCTGGAACTTGTGCTTATACTTTTTTTTTTTCCTATTGAACCCAGAGTGGCGCTGAACAAATGTCTCACCTACTTGTTCAATAACTGTGCTCTGGGGTAAATGCTGCTCTGCCATTTTGCATATCGAAGGCAGGAAATGAAAAAGAAAATGCGCTGAAGGAATCTCTGGGGCTGAGAGTCTGATCTTGATGCCACATAATGTATATATAAAGGCCTGCAAGAACGTGCTGGGTGCAGGCGAAAGTGATGGCACAGAAACCCCTCACCCCCATTGCTGGGATGAAGGCAACTCGAGTGAGGGCTCTGGCACACGTTCCTGCATGGAAGGGACATCTCAGCCCTATTACTGGAAGTTTCTCGGCGCACACAATTTGACTAATCATTCTCAGCTCATGAGCTCCTGCTCACAAATTCCTAGCTTGTATACCACTACAAATAGTGTTCCTCCCACACACAGGAAACTGGAACTGGAGTGACTGGGATGTGCTTACAATCAGATTTTGCACTACCAGAGATGAATAACTTTGAAGTCAGAAACCATCATATCATAGTGAGTGGGCTACAGGTCCTTCAGATTTTATCCATAAGAAGCGGAACGGAGCTCTTATCTAGGGTTACCATTTGGCTCCCGAAAAAGTAGAACGGATTGAGATATCCGAGTTTTACTTCCATTGCCTTCAATGGAAGTAAAACTTGGATGTCTCAATCCGTCCTCCTTTTTTCTGGAGCCATATGGTAATCCTATCCATACTCAGGACCCAGATGTCCCTTAAAACGGAGAAGGGGGTGGGATTTGATATACCACCTTTCTGTGGTTAGAATCAAAGCAGTTTCCATGCTATAAACAGATACTTATTTTCTACCTGGGCAATAGAGGGTTAAGTGACTTGCCCAGGGTCACAAGGAGCTGCTGTGGGAATCTGGTTCCCCAGGTTCTTGGGCTGCCACACTAACCACTAGGCTATTCCTCCACTCTAGATGCCAGCACTTGCAAAAAAGATATTCAGTGCATAGGCAGCAAAGAGTAGCAAAAGCATTAGAATTTGGCCTCATCTTTAAACCCCCCAATAACAATGTAATCATCCTCTTTTCTTGATCACTCCTCCATTAATATCCTGATTCACTCCCTAGTAATTTCAACCATAGATTACTGTAATGCCCTTTATCAAGGCATAACCCAGAAAGAAATTCGCCGTCTACAACTTTTGCAAAACACAGCTGTTAAATTAATCTATCACGCAAAAAAAATTTGACCACGTCACCCCTCTCCTCCGTAAAGCACATTGGCTACCTGTTACTCATCGTCTTTCCTATAAAATACTCCTCCTCACTTTTAAAACAGAAAACACTAACCAACCGGCGTTCATAGATAAACTTTTGATCCCTTACTCATCATCAAGGGCCCTCCGAAAGTCATAATACCGCTTTATAGAGCAATGGTCAGACCACACTTGGAATACTGTGTCCAACATTGGTCTCCCAACCTAAAGAAGGATATAAAACTGTTAGAGAGGGTGCAGAGACGAGCAACGAAGTTAATAAGAGGTATGGAGAACTTGGAATATGAGGAACGACTCAAGAAACTAGGACTGTTCTCCCTTGAGAAGAGAAGGCTGCGAGGGGACATGATCGAGACGTTCAAAATGCTGAAAGGCATCGATAAAATAGAGCAGGAAAATAAATTATTTACATTGTCCAACACGACACGGACAAGAGGACATGGTTTGAAGCTAAGGGGGGACAAGTCCAGGACAAATGTCAGGAAGTTCTGTTTTACGCAGCGAGTGGTAGACGCCTGGAATGCTCTCCCAAAGGAGGTTATCAAGGAATCCACTGTGCTGGGATTCAAAGGCAAATTAGATGCACATCTCCTTATGAGAGGCATAGAGGGATATGGGTGACTAAAACTACATCAGGTGTATACCTGACTGGGCCTCCGCGTGTGCGGATCGCCGGACTTGATGGACCATGGGTCTGATCCGGAGATGGCAGTTCTTATGTTCTTATGTTCTTATGTACTATCTATACCGTCAATACGGGAATTGTTTTACGACACTACTCGCAAATCCATCTTTTCAGTTACCGCTCCTTCTCTGTGGAATGCCCTTCCACTAGACATTCGATTAGCAAACTCACTCGGAAAATTTAAAACCAAACTTAAAACTTTCCTCTTTAAAGATGCTTTTACTCTTTAGCATCAGCCTCTGCCTTTTAATTCCTTGACTCATGTGTAGCTTTGAAACATCTAATACTTCTTTTGAAGTGATTCCCCCCCTAATGTCTTTACCACTCCTCACTTACCGTCCTTTTTTATTAATTTTACTTCGATGTATTTTAAACAACCTATCCCTCCTCTTCTTTCCTTCTGTTTCATGTATGTTAATCTGAATTTGTCCAGTATTTTTAATATTTGATAAATTATTGTTTTTATTTACTTATTTTAACTCTTTCCTATAATTTTTTTATAATGTACACCGTCTAGACATGTATTTTGATAGACGGTATATCAAAAATAAATAAACTTGATCTATTTACAGGGAAACTGCTAACAAAATACAGAGAGCCATTGCTCCAACAGTGCCTATCAATAGAAGCCAGGCCACACCCCTCAGGAGCCCCCACCCACCCTGCAAAGCCCCTCCTACTGCCATTCTCTCAACATGAATGACTCCACCCCTAGGGTTACCAGACGTCCAGATTTCCCCAGACATGTTCTCCTTTTCGAGGAAATGTCCGGGGGTTCCAGACAGCTTTTCAAAACCCGGCACTTTGTCTGGGTTTTGAAAAGCTTTCCAGGTAAGGACAACATCTGCGCATGCACGGATGCAATGCGGTGACGTCTAATCTAATCTAATATTTGTGAGTCGTTCAAACCTAAACAGGCTCTAGGCGACATCATCGCATCACACCATCACATGCGCATATGCCCTCCCGACAAGCAACCAGGTTGAGGGGGCGGGGCTGGGGCGGAGCAGGGCGTGACTTGGGCAGAATGGGGCATGGCTTACTTGGGTGGAATGGGGCGGGGCCATGGATCTAGATTTTCATTCCTGAAAATCTGGTAACCCTTCCCCCCTCTATATAGCCAGCCCCTCCCAACCTGTAAACTGTATATTATGTATAGGGGCGGGAAACTACGAGGTGACACCAGGAAATTCTTTTTCACTGAAAGAGTGGTTGATCGCTGGAATAGTCTTCCACTACAGGTGATTGAGGCCAGCAGCGTGCCTGATTTTAAGGCCAAATGGGATCGGCACATGGGATCTATTCACAGGGCAAAGGTAGGGGAGGGACATTAAGGTGGGCAGACTAGATGGGCCATGGCCCTTATCTGCCGTCTATTTCTATGTTTCTATGTTTCTTATATTGGAATTAAATCCCTACTATGTGTCGAGTTAGGATAAAAACTTGTACTGGAAAAAACTTGTACTATAACTATGGCAAATTGTAACCTGTTAACTGTATATTATATGTTAGCCTGAAACCCGTTCTGAGCTCTTTGGGGAGGACGAGATAGAAAATGAAAGAAAGAAATAAATGAATCCCTTACAGACATTCCTCTAAACCTCAGGACCAGTTAGCCAGTCTCACCCTCCCAGCCTGTGCTTCCCCCAACACACTTCCCTATGTCTAGCATGAGATCTGAGAGCTTAGCCTTAGGATGTCCTGTGGGTGTCTGGCTTACATGGTTCTGATAGACCTGTCACCGTTTACCATCAAACACTAGCCACTCACAGTGCAAAGCACTTGTTGAAACAGACTGCGATGTCAGGAAACATATTGCAATGGGGAAACATCTGTACTGGGCATAACATCATCAGGGTCATATGCTCTAAAGCCACTCAAAATCAGTCTGTGTACTGAGGACAGAAACGTCCAAGCCAAACACTGGGTTTAAACCATACGTAAAAGATACCAGAGGCAGAGACTTTACTGCCCCACTACAGCTTTTCTGGGCAGCCGAATCTGACAGCTGCTCTGAGCAGGATGGAAAGTTAAACTAGAATAGAAAGCGAGAGTCAATATTCCTGCAGAATGAACTCCTGCTTCTTTCAGATTCCATCTCGCCCTGTCTCCCAGCTCTCTCGCTTTCGCCTCCCCTTGCAGCCTCGGTGCTGCCTGGCCCTCCGCCTCTCCCCCACCTCTACCACTACCTTGATTTTGCTGGCATGGTTTCTCTGAGACAGGGTCCGGGGTGAGAGGAGCCGCTCCACTAATCGGGTCTGAATAATGATGGAATCCATGGCCAGGATGGGTAGGGGCCGTGTGCAAGGGGAACCGCCTCAAGCCAAAAAAAAAAAAAAAATGTCTGAAAGCCAATCCCTAATGTTCACGGGGCTGTGCTGAGTGAAGCCATATGTGCCGGGCCTCCCCCTCCTCCCCCCTTCTAAGGAAGGAGTTCACAGAAGGAATCATTCTAGCTGCAACTTCCTTAGGGAAGGGAAGGGAGGAACAAAGAGCAGGAACTGCTGAGCAAAGTGTCAGGGCCTCCCAGAGTTCCTTGTCTAACATCCATCCCAGTGCATTGTGGTATTTGCAGTCCTGCTTCCACTAAAGTTGGAAAAACTGTGTGAATTGACGTTTTTCCCATGAATTTGATTGCGCTCGATCAGAAAATATTTTTGTAATTTTTTTTTTAAGCCCATTCTGGGGTCCCTCAAAGCCACTGATTACATAAAGCTCAATTTTTCTTAACATTTAGTAATAGTTTTGCTCAATGGAGCAAATTTCTTGGCATTATAGCTATGGGCTCCTTTTACAAAGCCGCGCTAGCGGGTTTAACGCGTGCAACTTTTAATCAGGCATTAACCCCCCCGCGCTGGCCGAAAAACTACCGCCTGCTCAAGAGGAGGCGGTAGTGGCTATTACGCGCGTTAAACCGCCAGCGCGCCTTTGTAAAAGGAGCCCCGTAACTTGAGTTTTCACAATCAGCAATGGTTCATTGATAAAAAGACATTATATGTCAAAGTCTGTGGTATTGAAAATGAACAATAAATCGGTACAGAAATAACATGTCTCCAATATGCTTTTTATAACAAGTGGGGTCGGATTCCTTAGAAGCCACTAATACAGTTACAACCACAAAATAGGAAAACATTCTCCAGTCATCAAATGATGATAAAAAGACATTTCATGCAATAATCCCCCTCTTTTACTAAGGCGCGTTAAATCAGCTAGTGCGCCTTAGTAAAATGACCCCTAAATTTGGCGGTATTTTATTAAACGAACCTTCAATTTCTGCATTGTATTGTGGAAAATAACAGAAACTTAACTTACTTCTCCAATAGCTAAACACATACACTGTGGTGTAGTCATCTATCAATGGTGTTCCAAAAACTCAAGCATTCAATGCCTTCTTGGAACATCCCTCCTCTTCAGGATCACCGAGCTGTGGAACAGCTTCTCTGCCCATCTTCGGAGTTCGACCTCCCTCCAACACTTCAGAAAACATCTGAAAACCTGGCTTTTCTCCAAAATGTAACCACCCCCCCCACCTCCATTATTCAAAGCCCCCTCTTTCCTTCCTGTTTAGCAGCCCTTCTTCCTTCCATTGGAGTTCCTTTCTCTGTTTTAATTCCTGTAAACCGTGTCGAGCTCCACTTCCGTGGAGATGACGCGGTATATAAACTTAAGGTTTAGTTTAGTTTAGTTTAGTTCTTGAGATAGGATTAAGCCTGCGATGCTGTTTAATTCGTTGCCACAAGTTTCAGATTTCAAGTTTATTTAAAATTTGACGAATCGCTTAATCTTAGTACATAGCGATGAACAAAGCTAAAAATAATATATTACAGCGTTCGTGGAAACAGTACAAATAACACGCAGGACACACAGTACATACAGGACCACGCTGCATGAATATACCGCGTATGAGTTGAGCTACTAGCGAATTATCCCCCTCCTTTACAAAGCCACGCTAGCGTTTTTAGCGCCGGCTGTGGCAGTAGCAGCTTGGACGCTCATAGGAATTCTGTGAGCGTCGGGGTTGTTACCGCAGCGGCCAGCGCTAAAAACGCTAGTACGGCTTTGTAAAGGAGAGGTTGTGTTAAATTTCCACAATAAAGTGCAGATATCGATGGTCCATTTAATAAAATACTGCTAGATTTTTTTGCATAAAATGCCTTTTTATTATTATTTGATGGTAAGAAACATGTTTTTTTTAGTCTCCATCTGTTGAGAAAAATGAGATCCTGTTTCAATCAACATTTTGCTGTCCTTGTTCAATCAATCATTCATTCGGGGCTGGACTACTGTAATTCGGTCTATTTAAGCTTGACCAAGAAAAAGCTTTCAAAGACTTCAACTGATCCAGAATACTGCTGCTAGGCTGATCTGTGCCCCGAAGCCCATAGAAATTGAAAGGGCTTCGGGGCTGTTGCTATGCGGCTTTGTAAAACAGGCCCATAGTGGCGCTAGAAGGTAAAAGGGATGAAACTCTTCTCGTATGAGGAAAGACTAAAATGGTTAGAGCTCTTCAGCTTGTAAAAGAGACAGCTGAGGGGAGATATGATTGAAGTCTACAAAATCCTGAATGGAGTAGAATGGGTACAAGTGGATCGATTTTTCACTCCATCAAAAATTACAAAGACTAGGGGACACTCGATGAAGTTACAGGGAAATACTCTTAAAACCAATAGGAGGAAATTTTTTTTTCACTCAGAGAATAGTTAAGCTCTGGAACGCATTGTCAGAGGATGTGGTAAGAACAGATAGTGTAGCTGGTTTTAAGAAAAGTTTGGACAAGTTCCTGGAGGAAAAGTTCATAGTCTGTTATTGAGAAAGACATGGGTGAAGCCACTACTTGCCCTGTATTGGTAGCATGAAATATTGCTACTCTTTGGGTGTTGGTCAGGTACTAGTGACCTGGATTTGTCACCGTGAGAACGGGCTACTAGGCTTGATGGATCATTGGTCTGACCCAGTAAGGCTATTCTTATGTTCTTAGGATGAGCATTAGCAGTAAATATGAGAGGCTGAGCTCATACTCTGGCTTTGGAGAGAGATTCATTACTGTCTAGGTACATGCAACACTAACCCATTTGGAGACATTGCCCTGAAGAAATGGTTGAGTCAGGCCCAAGATTTATGAATGTCTCAGAGCTAAAGCAGAGAGAGAGAGAGAGGACAAAAGCCCTGGGTCTTTTATACCGTAATGACTAGACTGTATCTAGAAAAGTTGTAGCCGTTAAAGACTTTCATGCAGTGTATTTTATGTGTATATCTAAATTCATATGACTTTATATACATGTCAGTACATTCTATATAGTTCACCCTGATGGATCCATGTGCAAATTAATAATTGGCACTAACAATTAGTTCCATGAATAGGCACTTATTAGTATTAGAGGTTGTGCACAGGCTTCTCTAACAACCGTGTCCAACCGCTCTCGCTTGCATCTAAAAAGGGGGAATACTAATGAGAGATGGCATAGGCACATCAGGAGTCATCCAAGCTATGTTTAAATCCTAACCCTAACTCCCCTTTTGTCCTGTGTGTCCATCATAATTAGATTATATGCTCTTCTGAGTAGGGACCGTCTCTTACATGTACAATGTGCATCTCTGCGTGCACCTGGTAGCAATATAGAGATAATAAATTGTGCTATTGTTGAATTCAGGCCCGGTGTTAGAAAATAATGGCCATCTGTCCCACGCCCACAGTTAGGCATGACTTGTCAGCTGAGCTCCTATTCTGTAAAGGTAGAGCACCCTTTATAGAATAGGGACGTCTTTCAGTGACTAACATTTTGCGCTATATATAGAATTCCTTCTGGAAAGGCAGTAGACACATATAGAAACATAGAAAGATGACGGCAGAAAAGGGCTACAGCCCATCAAGTCTGCCTACTCTACTGACCCACTTCATTAAGTCTGAGTGCTAATGACCCAGTTCCTTAACTCGACCCTCGTAGGGATCCCACGTGAATGTCCCACTTATTCTTAAAGTCGAGCACGCTGGTGGCCTCGATCACCTGCACCGGAAGTTTGTTCCAGTGATCCACCACCCTTTCTGTGAAGAAATACTTCCTGGTGTCACCACTAAATTTCCCTCCTTTGAGTTTGAGCAGGTGCCCCCTTGTGACCGAGGGTCCCTTGGGAAAGAATATGTCGTTTTCCACCTCGACATGACCTGTGACGTACTTGAATGTCTCAATCGTGTCACCCCTTTCCCTGCGCTCCTCTAGAGAATAGAGCTGCAATTTGCCCAGTCTTTCTTCGTATGAGAGATCCTTGAGTCCGGAGACCATCCTAGTGGCCATCCGCTGGACCGACTCAGCTCAGTATACTAAATGCAATAAACAAACCATAAACTATATCTTTGACCCAACCCATACTAGCTATGGCTGATTTAACAAACAAGTCATTCATGTCACATGACTTTTTTCTAGCCCAGAACTTTCCAAGGTGAAAGGTACAGACAACAGTTATAAATATTCACCTCAACTCTGAGGAAGAATTCTCCTCATCTCCCTCAACCTTTCCTTGGTATTTGATCCAGTGGATCATAGTCAATTACTTAACAAATACAGATAGGTCCTGCCTTACACAGAGGTCGTACGTGGTCTCTTGGCAGGACACAGCTCCTTCTGCATACTCATTTACCTGTGATGTCCCTCGAGTCAATTTTGAGTCCAATCTTATTCAATACTTTCCATACCATACATTTTCTTCTATACCGCAAGTTTCGACAAGGACTCAATGCGGTTTTCAACAAGATTTCTAATCAGTGGTCATGAACAGTGAATTACAGGTTTGAAGAAGAAGAAATGTCTTTGCATTTTGAATTATAGGTTTGAAGAGAAGAGATGAGTCTTGGGCCCTTTTGGCAGTACTCCTACAAATCTTGGCTCTAGCGTCATTTATCTACACAGATGATATTCAGATTAGAGCATGAGCCGGGGACAAATTTGTTTCCATCCCTGCGGGATCTATCTCCATCCCTGTCCCATCCCCACGAGTTGTCACTGTCCTTGCACCATCCCTGCCAGCTCTGTCCTCATCTGCACAAGCCTTGAATACTTTAAGAGGCTTGGGCAGATGATGACAGAGCTGGCAAGGATGGGGCAGGATCCCAATATAAACGACTGGGTTAGGTCAAAAAAGCCTAGTTCCAAAAAACGGAATCACAAATAAACAGATAGAGGAACCAGTTCAAAAAATACTTTCCACTTTCAACGGTGCTCAGAATCCAAGATGGAATGTAAGAACTCAGAGTGGGGGATTAACCCCTACCAGAACTCTTGTGGTATCTATCATTGCACCATGACTGCTGTGAAAAGTTGTTTTGAAACATTGAATAAAATAAGTGATACTTTGTAACTTGCACACTTTCAAATTGCTTATAATGTATGAATGATTCAAAGGTTAAGTAACTTAGCTGAAGATTGCTGCTAGCGTTAGTTTGGCTGGGTCCTAACTAACGCTAGCAGCAATCTTCAGCTAAGTTACTTAACCTTTGAATCATTCATACATTATAAGCAATTTGAAAGTGTGCAAGTTACAAAGTATCACTTATTTTATTCAATGTTTCAAAACAACTTTTCACAGCAGTCATGGTGCAATGATAGATACCACAAGAGTTCTGGTAGGGGTTAATCCCCCACTCTGAGTTCTTACATTCCATCTTGGATTCTGAGCACCGTTGAAAGTGGAAAGTATTTTTTGAACTGGTTCCTCTATCTGTTTATTTGTTGTTAAGGATGGGGCAGGGACAGAACTTGTGGGGATGGGATGGCGATGGAGATAGATCCCAAGGGGACAGGGACAAATATGTCCTTGTGTCATTCTCTAACCAGAAGTTAGCACCTAAAGAGCCATTAAACCCAGATGATATTCTTGCCCTGTACTCTTATGATAACCTCAGTTACAGGATGGCTACAATCGCATAAGATGAAGTTAAATCCCAAAACTCCAAGTCTATGTTCTTCTCATGAAACTTGTTTCTTTGTTCTGTGCTTTTTACTATGTCAGGTACAGCTATTCCCTGAAACCACTTGGTCAAAATTTGTCAGTCTAGGAGTTGTCATTGATAACAGCCTGACCTTTCAATTCAATATTTGTTCAGGGGTTAAGAAATACTTTTTTAGGCTGAGGAAAATTTGTTCGATCCAGCTTCTCCTGGACATTGTGATCCTCAGAACCCTCATTCATGCTTTTGTTCATACTAATTTAGGCTACAGTAATACATTATTTCATGATCTATGGGGGTAGATATATTACAGATGCAAATAATACAGAGTACAGTTGTTAAACTCATCACTTGAGCTTGTAGGTCTGATCAAGTAATGCATTTACTCCTTAAAATTTTGGCATTAGAGCACAAAATGTATTTTTCAGGGTTTCCACTATTCTTGTTCCACATTTGCTCCCCTGTTCCCCATCCAGAACCTCCCTTAGGTCCACATAACAGTGTCTCTCAAACTGTGGTGTTCCCCAAAGAGATTCCAGGTGTGCCACAAGAGATTCCAGAATTTTACTTTTATTTTAAAAAATTCCCTTCATAAGTATACACTAGATGACATGTACATCACATATGAAAAAGTTTGTCAATGTTATGTCTGTTTGTGTAAGGATACAACCGTGACTGGTCCTTGAAAACTAAAGGCAAGTAATTTTAATTTTATGTTTTTTTATGCAGTAGTTATCCTAACTTGAGCAACAAAGCAATCAAGGTTTTTTTACTGTTTGGCTCGTCTTATCTTTGCAAACTTGAATTTTCAGCTTTGACAGAAATTAAATTGAAAAAAAAAAAAGAGAATGACTGCAGATGGTGGATGATGAAATGTGTGTTTGCTTGTCAACTATCGAGCTGCATTTTGAGTTAATTTGCACTCAAAAATAAGCACATCTATCGCATTATTAGCAATTTTATTTATATACTTTAGTTTCACCATTGTTACAATTACCTATACATATTTTTTGTTGGTTTTGCAATTTTATCATTTCAATTTTAATGTGCTGTGAAAAACATTTGCTCCGTTTAGTGGTCTGACCCAGTAAGGCTATTCTTATGTTCGTATGCGTCTCCATAGGCGCAAGACAGATGCCTTAAATGTAGACCTGTAAAAAGCTGGCCTACTTTTAAGGCATCTGTTAGAAAAAGAAAGTTGTGATTCTGTAAAGGATGCCGTTGCATGACTGACAGATCGGCGGCTGCCAAGATCAGCGGCCTTTAGAGAATCAGACTGAAAATGGTTTGTTTTTTTTATCAATAAATTAATGCAGTGTGAAAACAGAAAAGTTATAGCTATAATACCAAGAAATTTACCCCCTCCTTTACAAAGTTGCGCTAGCGTTTTTAACGCCAGCCGCGGCAGTAAAAGCGCAGATGCTCCTAGGAATTCTAGCGTGGCTTTGGAAAGGAGGGGGTTACTCCATTAAGCAAAAATAATAGGAAACTTTAAGAAAAAAAAGGAGCTGTATGTAATCAATGGCTTTGAGGATCCCAAGGATGGGCTTTAAAATAATTTTTAAAAATAATTTTCTGATCAAGGACAATCAAATTCATGGGAAAAACTTCAATTTGCACAATTTTTCCAACTTTAGGTTTTTCTGGACACCCACCAGGATTGCAGACTTGTAGTTTTGCTTTCCCATTTTAGGGCTAGATTCACTAAGCAAACCGATCATGTACCAATCGGTTTGCGACCCCTTTGGGACCCGATTTCCCTCCGACCTGATTCACTAACCTCTGTCCCGATCATCCTCCAATCCTGGGGGAATGGCATTCAAATGTAGGCAAGCAGCGATTCATTAAACAAAATGAGGGACACTGACTGGGCTGACCAATCCAAAAATAAGTAGAGAAAGAGAGATTGTTCACCCTCTCCAAGGTGGAGAGAATGAGAGGGCACTCGCTAAAGTTAAAAGGGGATAGATTCCGTAAAAACGTAAGGAAGTTCTTCTTCACCCAGAGAGTGGTAGAAATCTGGAACGCTCTTCCAGAGGCTGTCATAGGAGAAAGCACCCTTCAGGGATTCAAGAAAAGGTTAGATAAGTTCCTGCTGGACCAGAACATACATAGGTAAGGCTAGACTTAAATAAGGCACTGGTCTTGGACCCAAGGGCCGCCGCGTGAGCAGACTGCTGGGCACGATGGACCACTGGTCTGACCCAGCAGCGGCAAATCTTATGCTCTTATGACTGCTGAGGACCAGTCGCTCAGGTCCTTTCTGACTGCCCTGCCTTCTGCCGCCCTGCTCTCTGCCCTGCTTCTCTGCTCTTTGCCCCGATCTCCTGCTCTCAGCCCCCGACTTTCCAGCTCTGTCTGCCCCGATCTCCTGCTCTCAGTCCCCAACTTTCCAGCTCTGTCTGCCCCGATCGCCGCCCTACTTCTGCCCCAATTTCCTGCTCTCAGCCCCTGACTTTCTAGCTCTGTCTGCCCCAACTCTCCTGCTCTCTTCCCCCCCTCCCCCTCCCTGACTTTCCAGAGCTCTGCCCAGATCACCTTCCCCACAGTGCAAGCCTGTGGTTTTAACCCACGGGTTTAAAACGGTGTTAAAACCACGGACTCGCTGGGCTTGGAAAAGTTAGAAAAGTTAACAGTAAAAAAAAAAAAAAGGTCGCTGCTGCATTAAGCATGCGCAGACCATCTACAGATGGTCTGCGCATGTGTCAGGATTGCTACAGAGCGATCCGGGCATTTGGTTGGGGGCGTGATTCCGATCCCCCTCATTTGCATGAAGGCAATTCATGAATCAGCCCCCCCCGGACACGGATCAGATTCCTCATGGATCGGATCCAATCCATGCTCTTAGTGAATCTAGCCCTTAGTCCAGACATGAGCAATTCCGGTCCTCAAGTCCAGTCGGGTTTTCAGGATTTCCCCAATGAATATGCATGAGATCTATTTGCATGCACTGCTTTCAATGCATATTCATTGAGGAAATCCTGAAAACCCAATTGGATTCAAGCCCTCAAGGACCGGAGTTGCCCATGCCTGCCTTAGTCCCTACAGAAAGCAAGGCTACAAGTCCCTGCATGCAATGGGGGTAAAGTCAAGAATGGATGAAAATTTGGAGTCAATTAGCAACTCTGAAGGAGCTACAATTTAGCAGGATAAGAACATAAGAATCGCTATACCAGGACAGACCAAAGGATGAGGTATTAACCTCAAAAGTGAAAAAATTCACTTCCAGTCTATATATTAGCTGTCTCCTCACCCCCTCCCATCTGCTTTAGCTGATATAGAAAGTAAGTTCAATAAAGGACAACTTTCAGATGGGCCAGCCAGGCAACCCCTCTGTTTTAGCTAATACACCAAAAATGGTAGATAAATAATACCCAAGACCATAGAAAGTAATAGAGGAAGTGAGAAGTGAAGTTAAAACCAAAGGAACAAGGAGATAAGAACAGACAAGGGGGGTGGGGGGTAAGAAGGGAGGGATTTCCTGAGGCTTTTTCTTTTCACTGATGCTCACAACTCAACCTTTACTATGATAGATAGGGAACACCTCTATGTTTCAGCTGGGGGACTTGTTAAAGTGGGGTGCAGACTTCCATATTACTGCAGAGATGCCTGAGATTTTTAGGTTCTGTTATTCAGCTGAATGCAGTCTGGGGGTGGGGCACTATAAAGAACATTAAAATAAACAGGACAGGAAGATTCTGAAGAAGCTGTCCCATGACCCACAAATCCCCCTCCAAGCCACAGCACCAATGTCTGCTTCACATTCCTGCAGAGAAGAGTCTGCACTGCCCTTTTGGCTCCCAAAATACAGATTTCTGCTACTGACTAAAAATAAGTTCCCAGAAACAGGAAATAGGGGAGGGGGGTCTGAGATCCTTGTGATGCAGAGAGCGAGTCTCCACCCCTGTGGAGTGAGGCTCACTTCATTCTCCACATCTTCTAAACTGCAAAGCTTGCCGGTATTACTCCTAAAGATAACACTTACATGTGGAAATGGGTGCAAAGCACAAGTGATGTAAGCAGACACCTGATTTTGGGTGGGTCTGGTTCCAAACTGGGTGGGCACAGAATTAGGGTTACCATATGGCTCCAGAGAAAGGAGAACAGATTGAGACATCTGGGCTTTACTTCCTTTGAAAGCAATGAAAGTAAGGAGGATACAGTGAGACATCTGTGGGGATAAATGGACAATACTCGGACTGGAAGAGAGTCACCAGTGGGGTGCCTCAGGGCTCGGTGCTTGGACCCGTGCTCTTCAACATCTTTATAAATGATCTGGACATTGGTACGACGAGTGAGGTGATTAAATTTGTGGACGATACAAAGTTATTCAGAGTAGTGAAGACACAGGGGGATTGTGAAGATCTGCAACGTGACATAATCAGGTTCGAGGAATGGGCATCGACATGGCAGATGAGGTTCAACTTGAATAAGTGTAAAGTGATACATGGAGGTAACAAAAATCTCATGCACGACTACAGCATGCCCAGGAAAGAGACTTGGGAGTTCTGATCGACAAGTTGATGAAGCCGTCCATGCAATGTGCGGCGGCAGCGAAAAGGGCAAACAGAATGCTAGGAATGATAAAGGGGATCATGAACAGATCGGAAAAGGTTATCATGCCGCTGTACCGGGCTATGCTGTGCCCTCACCTGGAGTACTGCGTCCAGCACTGGTCGCCGTACATGAAGAAGCACAGGGTACTACTCAAAAAGGTCCAGAGAAGAGTGACGAAAGGGTAGTTAAAGGGCTGGAGTTGCCGTACAGCAAAAGATTAGAGAAACTGGGCTTCTTCTCCCTTGAACAGAGGAGATTGAAAGGGGACATGATCAAAACATTCAAGGTACTGAAGGGAATAGACTTAGTAGATAAGGGCAGGTTGTTCACCCTCTCCAAGGTAGGGAGAACGAGAGGGCACTCTCTAAAGTTAAAAGGGGATAGATTCCATACAAACGTAAGGAAATTCTTTTTCACCCAGAGAGTGGTAGAAAACTGGAACGCTCTTCTGGAGTCTGTCATAGGGGAGAACACCCTCCAGGGATACAAGAAAAAGTTAGACAAGTTCCTGCTGAACCAGTACGTATGCAGGTAGGGCTAGTCTGAGGGCGCTGGTCTTCGACCAGAGGGCCGCCGTGTGAGCAGACTGCTGGGCACGATGGACCACCGGTCTGACCCAGCAGCGGCAATTCTTATGTTCTTATGTTCTGTGTTTTACTTCTATCAAAAGCAATAGAAGTAAAACCCAGATGTCTCAATGCATCCTCCTTTTCCTGGAGCCACATGGTAAGGCAGCCTCTACCTCCTGCTCTCTGTCTAGTATCTCTCCTTTCCCCACCCTCTCATGCAAGCAATCCAGGCTTTCAAAACCCTCCCCCCATGTACCTTCTTCACCAGCAGAGAGCAGCGCTGCTCAGCACCAGCACACAGCCCTCCCTCTGAACACCTTCCTGTTTTTACATAGGTGGGCCTACATCAGAGGGAAGGCTGTGAGCCAGCACTGAGCAGCATACATTAGTTACTGCTCACTGCTGACGAAGAAGTGGCATTTCAAAGGTCCTCGGGGGAAGGAATGCTGGGAGTTCTCAGCTGATTGGGCTTAGGAATCCCCAGGAGCTCTTAGGTCTACAGCAATTGGGAGGGCCCAAGGTGACACCACAGGCACACAGGTTCCTTAAACATCTTTCTGCTCACATCACACTCATCCTCTCTCCTTTGAGTTCAAGTGGTGAAAGAGGCATAGGCAGCAGAATGGGATGAGCCACAAGAGCCCCGGACCACATCAATATTTTCCTCAAAGACAGCATCAGTAATGAGAGATCTGGGAACAGAATTCAGAGGTTGGTTTGTTTGGCTCCTCCAGCCAAAAACATGCTCCACTGCCTCCAGTAAGTAGAGTTTCCATCTCTCAATCAATTATGGATAAAATTGCTTCCAGTTCGAGACATCCAAAACAAAAAATAACCAAACAGGGAACCCATCAAACTCAGTGTACAGAATTGGTATACCGGGCAACAATATTAAAATAACACTAAATAAACTCACATACAAAGATTTTTTTGTAAATGCTCTTCGAATAAGGAGTTTAAATACCAAGCTAAGAGTCTGATCTAGTAGTTTCGAGAGAGGAACTATCCCGAGAGGGCTATACAGCAGGCATACTTGAGGGCATTATATGATAATCCAGGTCTCCTTCTTCAACCACAACAAAAATAACTTATGGATAAACAAATTTGTGTACTGACGTATTCAGATAAAGAATCTCAAATAGCTAAGATCATATGCAAGCTTTTGCACATATTGGCCATGCATGCAGTGTTTAGAGAAGGTCCATGTATGGTCTACGCTAAACCTAAAAATTTAGCCAATCATCTAGCAATTGCACGAGATGTTGAATCTACTGGGAGTTGTCAACAGGCTGGGGGTCATAACCCTTGCAAACAATGTACTATATGTGCAACATCTTTGAGTTGTGATAGTTTGATTCACCCTAACAACAGAATATACAGATATCATCGAACTACCTGTAAATCTTTGTGGATAGTGTATGCTATACTCTGTCCATGCAACTTAAAAATGGGTTGCACTACAAGTCAAGTGAAGACAAGATTGCTGGAATATAAGAGCAGAATACACAAAGCCGTGATTTACAGCTCCAATGGTATCATACTGCAGGGCCCATACATTTGATGACCTTAGGTGGTTCATTATTGAACAAATTCCAGAAACATATGTAGGAGACAGGAAGGCTTGAGTCCAATTAAGGGAGCAATATTGGATATTTGAGCTGAATACAGTCATTCCCAATAGTTTAAATGAAAGTACTGAATGGAATACTATAATTTAGACATTGGGTCTACATGCTGTGTGAATTAGATTTGGGGACTTGCCTTATATGTCATCTTTTGTAATTCTCAGGGTCCCTAGGTTCTCCAGTGGACGGACATTAAACTAAGAGTATGTTTTTTTCACCTGACTCCTTTTGGCTGATTGAATTTAATTACTATTGGTAAATGTTCTTTTAGGAACAAAAAAGTTTGTTGAAAATGATGTCACTGCAACGTATTTGAAGCAGTCCACGGCACCCTCTCATCTCAGGCTGCACAGCGCTAACAACTACTCCAGAACTGTGTCCTCAGGGTGAACTTATGATTGTGGAAGTCTGCTCCGACTAATTGCAACAAGGGTTCCTGAAGAAGGGAGGACAATCCCGAAACTAAGCTTCATTGAACCTTAGGAGCACTATGATAGACAAATAATGATAGTGAGAGAGTTATTCATTAGTTTGGCTGTTCGGAGTGCCGTCCACAGAGGAGCAAATTGGAAAAGCTGGAGATTAGTACACACTTTGTGCAAACTGTTTCAGCATTAGCATATTGGGAACATATAAAAATATATATTCACTGATAAGCTAATTGAATTCGCATTATATCACTATTTAAAAATAAAAAGCATATGGTATACGCCCATGATGGTGTGTAACTGAGGACTGGGATAAAGCCTCGGTAGAATCTTGACATGTAAGCCTTTGAACTCTGATTTTTCCGGCGTTCTCATAGCTTTTGTTAGCACATTTACAAAAAATTCTGTACATGTGGGGGATTACAGTATGAGACAGGCACTGGTCAGTCAGTATGCAGCTCACAGGTTTAGTGGGAAGGAAGCAGTAAGTGGAATGGGGCAATATTCCACTAGCAGGAGAAGGATATAGACTGTTTGTGACCTGTAGGCACCCATAGGGGAGAATGGAAGGAGAGGGACATAGATTCCAGATATCAACAACAACAACAATTTATTATTTCTATAGCGCTTCCAGATGCATGCAGCGCTGCACTTTGTACATGCAAAGGTGGTCCCTGCTCAGAAGAGCTTACAATCTAATTATGGCAGACACACTGGACAAAAGGGGATTCAGAACAATGCTCTTGCAGGGAATTAGAGGGGGGGCTGGAGAAGGGTATGGTTTGCTTATGATCTATTGATATCCATGGCCGTGGGGGGAGAGAATAGAAGGGGAGGGGCTTAGATCCCAGATATGTCCCAATCATGTGATGTCAGGGATGTACGATGCACTATACCCCTCAAGTCTGAAGAGTGACTTACTTACTTGAGGGAACCAGATAATGTTCATATGATTGATTGTATCATTACGCTATCTCAGATGATGCCAAGGGGTCAAAACACTGTGAGAGGTGCACACCACAGGAAGCAATAGTGGCGTGTTATTGATTGTCACTCCTTTCCACTTCAATACACTTATTGTTCTAATCATTCAGTGTACACATATTGGAACACAGAATTCACAATTGAAGACAGAATAGCCAGACAAACATTATTTCGTCATACATTCAGACTCCTGAGGTAGGCCTGCTTAGGGCCGAAACACGATCGTGTCGAGTCTTTTAATTCAATAAACGAGATTGAACACCAATCAGTCACCTTCGTTGTTTTTCTTCTGCCAAGGGGTTAAAACCCATGAACCTGTCACATCATCATGGATATATAATACCACAATTGCTACCTACACAGGTGACTTCAGATGCTACCAGGGTAACTTCAGATGCTACTGTTGCGCAAAGTGGTATGGTAGCTGTGTTAGTCCACTTTTAATGGTAATAGATAAAAATAAAACAAAACAAAGAAATGAAGAGGTTACTTTTTTATTAGACTAAATCCATTTTTTGATTAGCTTTTGTACGTAAGAAGGTATTGTCTTCAAAAACTAATCAAAAAATGTATTGTTAGTCCAATAAAAAGGTATCATATTATTTTATTTGCTTTGTTTTATTAGTATTTATTACCCTCTATAGTTCTAAGTAACATCCCAGCATATCCAGGTAGTCTTTTCTCAAAATCCTAGTAAGAAGGGAACAGAAGGTTAAGGAGTCACACTACCACACCCCACATAAACACCCCCAACTGCATCCCAACACACATGCACAACACCACACATTCCCACAGTGGTTAAAGCTACAGCCTCAGCACCCTGAGGTTGTGGGCTCAAACCCATGCTGCTCCTTGTGACCCTGGGCAAGTCACTTAATCCCCCCAATGCCCCAGGTACATTAGATAGATTGTGAGCCCACCGGGACAGGCAGGGAAAAATGTTTGAGTACCTGAATAAATTCATGCAAACCGTTCTGAGCTCCCTTGGGAGAATGGCATGGAAAATTGAATAAATAAAGTATGTCAGATTTAAAATACTTCCTTCTAGAAATTACACTGAACTGCTGGCATAAAGCGCAAACCTCATCTGAGCAAAAAATCCAGTAAACAAGGAAATATAATCAGACTGAATCATCAAGGTTCTGAACCACAAGACCAAGAGACCTAACCCTCCAGGAATGTAAAAAAAAAAAGTAAAACAGCAGCAAGTAACCTTTGTTGTTAGTTTATGGCAAATGCCCAGTACCATAAACTCCCTGCTGTCATAGTCTAGTCCCAACTGGCTCATGCCCTTTGCTGGTACCTAATTCTGCCACAAGAGGGAGCCAGTGGTGAGAACAATGGACAACTGTAAAAACTGAAAAGTACTGCACTGCTCTAACCCATGGCACTTTTAATTATATTAGGTTATAACATTCCAATCCCAAGCAATTTATAGGGCAAAAAAAATAAATGTTTCATTTCTAATGTATGAGAGCACAATCTCAAAGCCATTTACATGGTAAATTGTGATTTAGGGACATGACTTGTGGCATAAAACTACTTTCCCTCTAAAAATCTACCTGCACTAGAAGCGAGTGCAAATCTCGTATTATCTCTGTTCTTTATATAGTGAGTTAAAAAGTAGAGATGGACAATGAAAAATTAGACCCATTACTACAATGGTTCCCTGATTACCTCCTACTTTAGGGCCTCTTTTACAAAGCTGTGGTAGCGATGCTTGCTGTGGTAAATGCACCAAAGCCCACAGGAATTGAATGGGCCTCGGTACATTTACCGAGGCAGCATCGCCACTGCAGCTTTGTAAGAGTGGCCCTAAAGTAGGAGGTAATCAGGGATCCATTGTAGTAGTTGCATTGCATGCCACCAATCCAGGGAAAGCAGTGGCTTCTCCCATGTCTGTCTCAACAGCAGCTTATGGACTTTTCCTCCCGGAACTTGTCCAAACCAGCTATATTAACCGCTCTTACCACATCCTCTGGCAACGCATTCCAGAGCTTAACTATTCTCTGAGTGAAAAATATTTCCTCCTATTGATTTTAAAAGTACACTTCACCCTCCGTATTCACAGTGATTGGGAATGAACAGACCCGCGAATACGGAAAAACCGCGAATAACTTTCTCATATGTTATTCACGGTTTTATCATATTCTCGAGGGTTTTTAACAGAAAACCGCAAATAACATAGGAGAAAACCTCTGGAATCCATACAACAATGTCCAAGTTTGCACTTATACCCACAGAAATTGGCCATGGATGACCCAACTGCCCCCGAATAGAGGGAGGACCGGCGTGTGACCCTTTGCCATTCTATGCCTCAGTTGCCTCCCCGCACCCCCGTACAGGCTTAAATGGACCTCGTCCGATGGAAGGACTGAAGGTTTAGGGCACCGCTCAGCTTATGATCGATCCTTTCCCCGCCTGCTGGTGGCCACCCGTCGTCTCCCCTAGCTCCTGCATAACATGGTATGGTCGGGCGGAATGTTCTGTTCTGCCGTTTTGGGTGTTTCGAGACGTCATTGCTGAGTTCTTTGCATCCAGGCTGGTGCGAGGCTGTGGCGGCGGCAGGGCAGAATCGTTGAAGTCCAACATATGATGTGTCTTCCATTTTAACTTCAATTCAGTCTCTTCTGGATGAACCAAATCCAAATAGTCCTGCAAACAGCCAAGCAGCACAGCTGTACCAGGAAAATAAGCTTGAATATGAACAAAGCTAGAACGATTCCTAATAGATAATATAATCTGGGGGGAGGAACCAGCAAATTAAAAACTGCGAATAATCAAAATCGCGAGTGCAGATACTGCAAATACGGAGGAAGAAGTGTATCACTCTATAACTTCATCAAGTGTCCCCTGGTCTTTGTAAATCTTGATGCAGTAAAAATTGTTTAAACATAATTGCTTTTTTTTTTTTTAAGATATCTCTGTATGCTTTGTTTTTGTCTTTAAGGACAACGATCATATACATTTGATATGATGTTTGCACATTGGAGATTATGGTGCAAAAAGATTACAATAATGGAGATCTCTCTAAAATTTGGCACTGCTGTTTGACGAGTGCTTTAGTGTGATTGATTGTGTGATAGCGGCTGCTGTTGTGGCCTTTCACGGATTTGATTTTAGTGGGAAAATGAACCTTTAAAGACTTCAGTCAGGTGCCCTCTTAGCTGCTTTGGTGAATTTTTCACAATGCTGTGGTTTTTCATGTCACAGGAGTCCTTTTACTAAAGTGCAGTAATGGATTTAAAGCGAGATTCCATATTTATGTATTCGATTTTTTTAGCTCATCCTCCCAAAGGAGCTCAGAATGGGTTACAAATCAGGTAAACATGGAAACATAGAAACATAGAAATAGACGGCAGATAAGGGCCCACGGCCCATCTAGTCTGTCCACCCTAATGTCCCTCCCCTACCTTTGCCCTGTGAATAGATCCCATGTGCCAATCCCATTTGGCCTTAAAATCAGGCACGCTGCTGGCCTCAATCACCTGTAGTGGAAGACTATTCCAGCGATCAACCACTCTTTCAGTAAAAAAGAATTTCCTGGTGTCACCTCGTAGTTTCCCGCCCCTGATTTTCGACAGATGCCCTCTTGTTGTCGTGGGACCCTTGAAAAAGAAGATATCTTCCTCCGCCTCGATGCAGCCCGTAAGATACTTGAACGTCTCGATCATGTCTCCCCTCTCTCTGCGCTCCTCGAGCGAGTATAGCTGTAATTTGTCAAGCCGTTCTTCGTATGGAAGATCCTTGAGTCCCGAGACCATCCGGGTGGCCATTCTCTGCACCGACTCCAGTCTCAGCACATCCTTGCGATAATGCGGCCTCCAGAATTGCACACAGTATTCCAGGTGGGGCCTCACCATGGATCTATACAATGGCATAATGACTTCCGCCTTACGACTGACGAAACCCCTTCGTATGCAGCCCATGATTTGTCTTGCCTTGGACGAAGCCTGCTCCACTTGATTGGCAGACTTCATGTCCTCACTGACGATTACTCCCAAGTCTCGTTCTGCTACCGTTTTTGCTAGGATCTCGCCATTAAGGGTATAAGACTTGCATGGATTTTGGCTGCCCAGGTGCATAACTTTGCATTTTTTGGCATTGAAGTTGAGTTGCCATGTCCTAGACCATCGCTCCAGTAGGAGTAGGTCGTGCATCATGTTGTCGGGCATTGAATCTTCGTCTGTTGAGCATTTGCCCACTACATTACTCAGTTTGGCGTCATCGGCAAATAATGTTATTTTACCTCGAAGCCCTTCTGCCAAGTCTCTTATAAAGATGTTGAATAGGATTGGGCCCAAGACTGAGCCCTGTGGTACTCAAGCATTTTCCCTCTCTGTCCCGGTGGGCTCATAAGCTATCTAATTAGAGTCGCCAGATTTCCTCTTTAAAAAAAAAAAAGGACACCTAGCCCTGCCGCATTCCGCCCCCAGCCCCACTGTTCCACCTCCAGTTCCACCCAATTCTACCCCCAGCCCTGACCCCAGCCGAACCTCCTGTCTCCTTCCAGAGGCCTGGAGGGCCTCTGCGCATGCACGGATGTCAAAACAATGATGTCCTGTGTATGCCTGCGCAGGTAGGACATCATCACATCGACGTCCACCCACGTGCAGAGAGCCTCCAGATGCAGCCCCGAACTCGAGTACTTACAAATCCCAAACAAACTGCGGGATTTGGGAGATCTCTCTGGACACCCAGACAGTCCTCTAAAAAGAGGACATGTCCGGGTTTTTCTCGGATATCTGGTACTACTACTACTGCTAATAATAATAATCATTTCTATAGTGCTACTAGACATAACACAGCGCTATACATCAAAACTTTGAAGAGACAGTCCCTGCTCAAAAGAGCTTACAGTCTAGTCAAAACAGACAAACTAAACAAGAAGATGCATCAATACACAGTGATCAGGTGGTTCGGAATTTGGAATTGAAAGCAGCTTCAAAGAAGTGGGCTTTGAGTCTGGCTTTGAATACTGCCAGAGACAGAGTTCCGGGCATATGGAGCAACACAATAGAAGGGGCACAGTCTGGATTTGGCTGTAGAGGAGAAGGGTATAGATAAGAGAAACTTATCTGATGAGTAGCACTGATAAAAGAAAACATCGATGAACATTTTGAAAGAAACGAACTTCTGATAACCAGCCAACATGGTTTCTGCAAGGGGAGATCGTGCCTAACGAACTTATTGCACTTCTTCAAAGGAATTAACAAACGGATGGACAAAGGAGACCCCATAGACATCATATATCTAGATTTTCAAAAAGCCTTTGACAAGGTGCCCCATGAACGCCTACTTCGGAAACTGAAGAACCATGGGGTGGAAGGAGACGTACATAGATGTATCAGAAACTGGTTGGCGGGTAGGAAACAGAGGGTAGAAGGGAAGGGCCACTACTC
Organism: Geotrypetes seraphini; assembly: GCF_902459505.1. NCBI lineage: Eukaryota > Metazoa > Chordata > Amphibia > Gymnophiona > Dermophiidae > Geotrypetes > Geotrypetes seraphini. The sequence continues at coordinate 136,310,903 of NC_047091.1, read as the reverse complement.
GGACTGGAGGAGGGTCACGAGTGGGGTCCCGCAGGGCTCGGTGCTCGGGCCGCTGCTATTTAATATATTCATAAATGATCTAGAAACAGGGACGAAGTGTGAGATAATAAAATTTGCGGACGACACCAAACTATTTAGTGGAGCTCGGACTAAAGAGGACTGCGAAGAATTGCAAAGGGACTTGAACAAACTAGGGGAATGGGCGACGAGATGGCAGATGAAGATCAACATTGAGAAATGTAAAGTATTACATGTGGGAAACAGAAACCCGAGGTACAACTATACGATGGGAGGGATGTTATTAAATGAGAGTATCCAAGAAAGGGACTTGGGGGTAATGGTGGACATGACAATGAAGCCGACGGCACAGTGCGCAGCGGCCGCTAAGAGAGTGAATAGAATGCTAGGTATAATCAAGAAGGGTATTACAACTAGAACGAAAGAAATTATCCTGCCATTGTATCGGGCGATGATGCATCCGCATCTGGAGTACTGCGTCCATACCTTAAGAAGGACATGGCGTTACTCGAGAGGGTTCAGAGGAGAGCGACGCATCTGATAAAGGGGATGGAAAACCTTTCATATGCTGAGAGATTGGATAAACTGGGTATCTTTTCCCTGGAGAAGAGGAGACTTAGAGGGAATATGATAGAGACATAGAGGGGCATAGAGAGAGTAGAGAAGGAAAGATTCTTCAAACTTTCAAATAATAAAAGAATAAGAGGGCATTCAGAAAAGTTGAAAGGGGACAGATTCAAAACGAATGCTAGGAAGTTCTTCTTTATCCAACATGTGGTGGACACTTGGAATGCGCTTCCAGAGAGCGTAATAGGACAGAGTACGGTACTGGGATTCAAGAAAGGATTGGACAATTTCCTGCTGGAAAAGGGGATAGAGGGGTATAGATAGAGGATTACTGCACAGGTCCTGGACCTGTTGGGCCGCCGCGTGAGTGGATTACTGGGCACGATGGACCTCAGGTCTGACCCGGCAGAGGCATTGCTTATGTTCTTATGTGGTGGGGGGGGAGAGAGAAGTATGGAGATGAGAGAGCAGAGATACTGAGGAGCTGTGGAGTGAATACACTTGTAGGTCATTAAGAGGAGTTTGAACTGTATGCGGAAACAGATAGGGAGCCAATGAAGTGACTTGAGGAGAGGGGTAATGTGAGCATAGTGACTTTGATGGAATATGAGGAGTGCAGCAGAGTTCTGAACCAACTGAAGAGGAGAGAGATGGTTTTAACGGAAGGCCAGTGAGAAACAGTTTGCAGTAATCTAGGTAAGAGGTGATGAGGGTCTTGGCAGTGTGCTCAGAAAGGGTGGGTCCAAATTTTAGCAATATTGTAGAGAAAGAATGACAGGTTTTGGCAGTCCCATTAGATATGTGAAGAGATGGAAAGAGATGTGTCCAAAAATTACCCCAAGGTTGCAAGATAGGGAGGATAAAGGCATTGTTCACAGAAATAGAGAATGGGGGAAGAGGAGAGACAGGTGTAGTAAAGGGGGGGGCAGGGGTATGGACCGTCCCAGATGCCGGCACCTTTCCACCCCCATCACGTTCGTGCCCTCCCTTCCCCTCCCCATACCTCTTTAAATCTACACCAGCGCAAGCAACTTCCCCGGCCTGCTGCTTGCACTGGCCTGGCTCCCCCCTGAAATCACTTCCTGGTCGCGGGGCCAGGAGGAGTCGTCAGAGGGAAAACCAATGCCAGCGCAAGCAACAGGCCAGAGACGCTGCTCGCGCTGGCGATTTAAAGAGGTACAGGGAGAGGGACGGCATGAGTGTTGCTGGGGGGTGGGGAAGGAGCGGGAGGGTGGAGAGGAGGGGGCGGAGGGGGCACCACTACCCCAGATGCCTCCTTACCCTCGCTACACCACAGTTTCTATGGCAAATTAAACTATTTTAAAATTTCCAAATTCAAGCTCAAGTCCAAGAGGATTTATAATCTGAGTGAAGTACCTGATGCAGTGCAGGGTTAAGTAATTTTACCAAGGTCTCAAGGAGTGCCACTGGGAGAAGTGGGATTTCCCAGAGTACTCAACTGTAAAGAAATTGACCAATATTGGTAAACCCCAATTTTCCACATCTTTCAAAAAGATTCCAGATGTAAAGACTAATTCCTAGCTGAATGGTACAAACTGAGAGAATGTTTTTTTGGCTTAGCAATCTTCTTCCAAGGGCATCCCATGTCTAGGGTTTTGGTGAGTTTGCGGGACACTGGCCTAAATTCTGGCGCCTAAGTCCATTTTAGGTGCCTACACGGAAAACACGCCCAAGATCCGTCCTTAACCACATCCACTTTCTGATAGCTGCCTCAGGCTAGGCACCTATCTGAAATCGGAAGGTGTCTACCGAGCTAGGCGTGCACCACCCAATTAATTTTAATTTAAGCTAATTACCAAGCCAATTAGGCTTGTTATTGGTGCCATGTAAGCCTTTTAAATAATTAAGTTTGCCGCCAAAATCGGCTAGGTGCGCCAAACTAGGCGCCTAACGTCAAATGCTGTTTATAAAATCTGGGCCAATGTGTCTAACATATGTAAAGTGCAGAACTGAGAGACTGAGAACTGGGGAGGTCCATGACATACAGAATGAAGAGCAGAAGAGAAAAAGAATCTTACCATGGCTGAGGGTAGCGAAGGGGGCAGACTCTCGGAGGAGCCCAGTGAAAAGTTGCTTCGGACACTGTCATATCCCACGATCTACAAGAGAGAGAGAGTCAGACAAGTCAGTGGCAGGATGGTTACAGATTGGGCAGAGTGCCAAGGAACACTCAGCCCCTTGCTTCAAAACGTCTCTTACTTTTCAGACTCCTTAGTGCAGGGGTGTCCAATGTCGGTCCTCGAGGGCTGCAATCCAGTCGGGTTTTCAGGATTTCCCCAATGAATATGCATTGAAAGCAGTGCATGCAAATAGATCTCATGCATATTCATTGGGGAAATCCTGAAAACCCGACTGGATTGCGGCCCTCGAGGACCGACATTGGACACCCCTGCCTTAGTGGATCTTTATAAAATGATCCACCGAGTGTCCAAAATTTAAAAATAAATGGACTTTCTTGAGTACATTGGGGCAGTTAAATGTAATATTCAGAACTTAACCGGCTATGATGAACTTTATAAATACTGTACTGTGTTGTATGTGGTCATCGCAGCCGGTCAAGAGCTGACTCCGCTTCTTGGATAGGGTTACCAGATGCTGCATTTACCAGATAGGGTTACACTTTGTCCAGGTTTTGAAAAGTTTCCAGCTTGGGACGGCATCAGGAGGGCATTTGCGCATGCAACGCGCTGTCAAACCCGCATGTGCGCAGATGCACTCCCGACGTGGCTCCAAGCGCGAGAACAGATTGAGGGGGTGGGACGGAGGTGGAACAGGGTGTGGCTTGGGCAGAATGGGGTGGGGCAGAGCTGGGCTGGGTGGAACTGGGAGGTCCTGGGGGTGGGGCCAAGGGTCTGGATTTTGTAATAGCGCAATCTGGTAACCTTATTCTTGGAATGCCCACAGAGTAGCTGGTTTCAGCTTGGGTGCTAACTGGACATTTTCAACAGCACTATCTGGTAAAGTGCCTCTGAATATACCCAGTTAGCTGCAGATGAATGATCTTAAAAGCAAGGAGCTATTTCTGGCCATTTACTGCAAATTGCTTGGAATACTCCCACCACCACCACCACCCACAGTTTGTAGAGCATGTTTGATAAGAATCTCTTTCTACAAACTCAAATGTTAGGCTCTGGTAAGTAAATCTGGGTGAACCTGTTTTGTAGACACTATTTCAGCAGCTCCATCTGTTTCAAGAGTACATTTCACATGGATAGGGTTGCTAGATTTTTACATGAGTAAAATCTGGACCCCTAGGCCCACCTCCAGGCCCGCCCAGTTTCACCCATCCCAGCCCTGTTACGCCCCAGCTCTGCCCCCCAGCCCCGCTGCTTGTTTGTCGGGCAGGAAGGCACCCGCACATGCGTGGATACGACCTGATGACATCCCCGCATTGCCATAAGCGCCGCATAAGTGGATGCCCCCTCCCGACGCAATTTATTTTCAAAACCTGGACAACGTACCAGGTTTTTAAATGCCATTCAGACCCCTGGACATGTCCGGGGAAATCCAGACGTCTGGTAACCCTACACGTGGACCATTAGCAGAAGGCCCTCACATTTTCAGCTTCTTAAAGTCATTCAATATTTCTCACTGATCTCACTAGCACAACTCCTACTTATATGCCACCACCTAATTCAAAGAGAAACCAATTATGTGTTATGAGGGCACCCAAACATAAGATGATTTTCATGAGGCATTTGAAAAATATATATTGAATCTTTAACGAATGTTTATAAACATTTTGCCATTATAAGAAGCCATAGTTTGAAACCAAAAAACTTTGTACAGTTTCTATACTCCCCGTATTGAGAGAATCACATGTAAGGACACGATTGCTGTCCCCAGAAAGGGATACACTCTTTATATCAGTGTTCTTCAATGCAAGGCCCAGACTCCAGTGGTGGCCCCTGGAGACCTCTGAGGCAGCCCACATAACTTCCAGAGTGTGTGTGTGTGTGGGGGGGGGGGGGGGGTCTGATACTATCTGCCTCTGTAAGCTCACGACAGAAAGGAGGAAAGGGATGGGAGAAGAGCTGTATAGATGAAGGACAAGACATTTCTCAGTAGACAAAGGGGATTAAAAATTTGATGGATGTCATGGACACATGCTCGTCAAGTGTTGCGCCCTCACATGGGAAGATATTTGGAGGCTCTTAGTGCTGAGGCAGCAGCTCTAACCACTAGTCCATGCCCTCCTTCTAAAACCTGGCCATTAGAAGGGTGGTCCAGGGGCAGAGTCAGGGAGGAGCCAGCAGGTATGCAAGTAAGGGCAATATTCGGTGCTGGCAGACAGGACTGCACAAAAAGTGCTCCTAAATTTGCCCACTTGGCTATGTATTATGTGGGTAAAATATTGACTAGATTTCATCCCCCAGGACAAGAGGCAACCCTTCTCTGCCCCCCCCCCCCTTATTTATTTATTTATTCAATTTTCTATACTGTTCTCCCAGAGGAGCTCAGAACAGTTTTACATGAATTTATACAGGTACTCAAGCATTTTTTTTCCTGTCTAATGTAATGTACCTGGGGCAATGGGGGGATTAAGTGATTTGCCCAAGGTCACAAGGAGCAGTGTGGGTTTAAACCCACAACCTCAGGGTGTTGAGGCTGTAGCTTTAACCACTGCACCACACTCTCCCCTCCTGGGTAATAATTCCATGACAGTGCAGCTAGAGGTCACAGCAGAATTCATGATCCCACCCCATCTCGTCTAACCTTCATTTGCTCTTCTGTCTAAAACACTAATCTCACTAGCACAACAACAAATCATCAGGTCTCTCACACACGCATCTTCCAGCGCTTCTCTCACGCCAATGTATTCTGACCAATAGGCATCTCTCTCATGTATGGGCACTCTCTCACACTCACAGCTCACAAATAAGTTTTCTATGCATGCAGCTACCAGAACCACAATTTAGAGAACGACACGTGCCAAAATTCATCACCCATCCCACGGATAACCGCAGGAAATGATCCCTTGTCATTCTTTAGAGTCCATCTCAACCTCAGTCCTACACCAGCATTCTTCAATGCAAGGCTTGAGGGTCATTGGTTGTGCCCATTCATACTCTGATTCTTATGTGAGCCAAGTATAGGATAATGAACCCATTGTAACATCACTGATAAGGTTGGCTCTTCGGCATTGGTGGAATGAGGCATTATGATGTCACAATATCTGCTCTGGATACCAGAGACTGTCATTCTTTAGTGTCTATTTCAACCTCAGTCCTTCTACACCAGCATTCTTCAATGCAAGGCTTGAGGGTCAATGGTTGTGATTCTACCCTCCTTAAAGAATGACATGGAGATGGTTTCCACAGGGATGGGAATTGTGATGAATTCTGTCACTGTGTCATTCTCTACTTTAGACCATAAATCAATACATCAAACTTCTCCGTCTATCAGAGACCCAAATAGAACAAACATGTAAAGACTCTCAGTCTCTCTCCAGCTGCAGACCTCTGCATGCTAGCATCTGCCTCTGGCTTTCTCTGCCAATATGCAATTAGTTTAAGATTCAGAAACTTGCAGAACCACGGAGCTAGTAGCAGGTGTAGGCACCTGAGTTACATGCCCAGGCGGTTCAGTATGCTTTTTCTTCATGTATACTAGTCTGCCATGGACTGGGGATTAAACGGCGGTGACTCACTGTACAGGATGAGTGAAAAACTTTTATTATACATATCAAAGCAGCAAGCCCAAGGTTTCCAAAGAACATCAGGAGAAGAAACGGTGAGAACCATGCAAAGCCTATACCAGCAACTGTCAAAAATTCCCCCCTCCCCCCTCCAAAAAAAAAAGTGTTAGATCCACATAAGTCTCTTTTGCAATCAGTCAAGTGGACATGGTTAAATATTCAATTTTACATACTGAAAATTGTTTTGTGGCATGAATGCTCATCCCATCCCAATGTGACCTCAGAGTAACTGACAACCCCTCCTTCAGAACTGCTCTTCCTCCTCCCCTGGACTGGGTTTTACAGTGTCCCCCTGTGATGAGCTCCCTCTAATGGTGGGACATACTTAGTACCACTCAGAAAAAGAGAGCAAATGTTCCACATTGTGACTGCCAGGAGGCACTCTTCCCTTTAGGATGATGGCTAGAGTGGCTGCTTCTACTGCCAGAGGGGGAGGGGGCCTTTTCTCACAGCTTCAGGAGAATTATAGCACAGGGATTCATGAAGAAGAATGCTAGCTCTGGCAGGATGCTTTTAGATATGTGTCGGTGCTGTCAAATGTAATCCACATTGCCAGAAGATCTGGCTCTAACCCTGACTTCCTGACTCCCATCCTAAAGCATTCTGGGATTTGTTATTCAATGAACTCTTTACAGCCATGTAAAATCTGTAATCGTTAATATATGGTTTAGCTTCTCCCTTTCCAGTGTTAATTCAAGGGGAGTTACATTCAGATACAGTAGGTATTTCCCTTTTCTTCAGAAGGCTCACAGAATCTACATTTATGCTTACGGCAATAGAGGGTTAAGTGACTTGCCCAATATCACAAGTGGCATCAATGGGATTTGAAGCCTGGTTCTCGGACTACTGCTCTAACTCTAGGTTACTCCTCCACTGCAAGTGCGTAAGGACTGTTAGTTTGCTGTTTATAATAACAGCAGACACCTAGGGTCAGTGTGCTCACTTGCAGCAGACGTGTAAATTCTGGCTAAGAGATGCCCAAGTGTAACTTTTTTCCCAAGTACTCATGGCTAAAACTGAGCAATGGGGCAGGGCAAGATTTGTTATGGTATCAGGCAGGAAACTGGAAATATTTTGGTATGTTCCAGATTTGTGACTATTTCTAATTCCCTCATGAAGAAACAGAGCACAGAATATTCAACCTGGTTTTCTGAAGTTCACACAAATTCTCTTCTTATGACGTTAAAGCCTTAAACAAATAGAGCAGCACTTATGCTCTGCACAGGCTAAGTAGAGAGGATAGTTCTGTATTGCAGAGGTCATTGCATTAACATGCCACTGGGGACATAATTTGAGGTTGAGGGGTGGTAGATTCAAAAGCAATGATAGGAAATTCTACTTTACAGAGAGGGTGGTGGATGCCTGGAATGCGTTCCCGAAAGAGTTCAAAGAAGCGTGGGATGAACAAACACAGAGGATCTAGAATCAGAAAATAATAGTAAATATTGAAGATCTAAGGCCAGTGCTGGGCAGACTTGCATGGTCTGTGTATGTATATGGCCATTTGGTGGAGGATAGACAACGGCGCGAAAGACAAAAGTGCGCGCCGACAATTGAGCGCAGTGCGGAGGCACGCGCCGCACAAAATTACCGTTTTTAGGGGCTCTGACGGGGGGTTTTGTTGGGGAAACCCCCCCCCCAGTTTACTTAATAGACATCGTGCCGGCATTATGGGGGGTTTGGGGGGTTGCAACCCTCCACATTTTACTGTAAACTGAACATTTTCCCTATTAAGTAAAGTGGGGGGGTTCCCCCCACGCCCCCCGGTCAGAGCCCTAAAAACAGTAATTTAGAGCGGCACGCGCCTCTGCACTGCGCTCAATTGTCTGGGTGCGCCTTTGTCCCGGCGCGCTTTTGACCTGACACCCCTAGCTCAGATCAACTTGCTGCACAGTGGTTCATTGCTTGTTCAGAACTGGAACGTTGCAAGTTCAATCCTAGTTGGAAAAAAGGGCCATGAGAGTGTAGTGGACTGGAGCAAACGTGGAATTTAACAATCTAACATAAAGATTATAGCCTCTTTGGCATCTCTCAGGCCTCAGTATTGTGCTGCTGGAACACAGATGCAGGTTCTCGGCTGTCCCAAAAAGACATGCACTGCACAAATGTGTCCAATCCCCAGAGCCCAACAGAAAGAGCAAAGCATACCAGGCACCAGTACTGACATCACCCAGGCCTGGCACCATGTGAATGCCAGGAGCAGCTGGAGAGGGCTGGCCTGCAGCGAGGAACAGGGAAGGCTTTTCACATACAGTAATAACGGCCTACTAAAAATAATACAGGCAGCAAGAAAAGCTCCTCTATTGCTCTGAGTGTGAAAGTCCAGGCCAAGAAACAAAGGAGAAGAGAACAGCTTCTGGTGTCTCTCCAGGGGGTCTCAATGCACTAAACAAACAGATATTTGTAATGTTCTGCGTTCAGTCCTGTCACTAAATCTGTCATCCATGGGCTGGAATCAGCTACAGAGCTCCATTCATCCTGTCTCACCAGGTGGAGAGATGTGAGGAAATACTGAGAACATTTAACAGTACAGATGAGTTTGCCAATATATTCTCATCATGATCCTTCTTTCTCTGTTTTAGTTGGTGAGGCTGGTTAAGGAAGACAGCTACAATTAAGAGAGATGTCCTGTTAGCTCAGGCTCTGATCCTACAATCAATGGTTCTAATGAGAAACTGTGGCTGGTGCAGAGGAGCCCTCAGCTTGGTTGTACTGATGGTAGAACCAGGAGTCGGTATTACTGGAGACAGCTGAGCTTGAGGGGCAGTGAATTTAAGATCCCTGATGCTGTCACATGTGTACTGGACTCAAGAGCCTGAACTAATAGGAAGGACTTGTGTTTGAAGCACTCATGGAGCCACAGTACTGGGCAGTGGCCACCCTGCACCAGTGGAAGTTTGGATTATCCCAACAATTAAAGTAATAGTGGTTTTCTTTTAAGCTCAGTCATACTCGCTGTGATAGCTGCCTTCAAAAGGTCATCGACTATGTGTCAGGAGTTCCTGGATCTAGATATGGTATACTAGATATGGTATACTAGATATGGTATACTAGATATGGTATAAGATATGGTATACTAGATATGGTATACTTCAATTTTTAGAAATCCTTTGTCACAATTTCACATGAGCAATGGATAAATAAACAGTGCCCGTGACATGGGCCCTGAAGTGATTGACTGAGATGAGAGGGTGCTTACTCCAAGAACATAAGAATAGCCATATTGGGTCAGACCAATGGTCCATCTAGTTCAGTATGCTGCTTCCAACAGGGACCAATCTGGGTCACAAGTACCTTGCATATACCCAAATAGTAGAATATTCCATGCTACTGATCCCCCATGTCTGTCTCAATATCAGACTATGGACTGCTCCTCCAGAAAGATACTCGTATAAACAACAGATGGAGTTACTAAATTGGTCAGTAGTCTTAACATAAATCAAATGGGAACAGATTTAAAGAACTCAGGCCTAGATTCTCAAAAAAAAAAAAAAAACCGCTTTAAAAAGCGACAGTCTGATATTGCAGCCATTCTTATAGTGAATTTAAAAAAGCAAGTCATTCTCCCAAAAACGCTCATGTAAATCAGGTTGGCGGAGAGTAGAGAAGATTTGCTAAATTTGCATGTGCTCATCGCTGGTGATAGCGATGGGCACATGCGCAAAAAAAAAAAAAATCCCCCCACAACAGCAGGAGAGATGTTCAGTCTCTCCCACTGCCAACCAACAACCCCCCCCCCCCAGAAGCAGGAGAGACACGAAGTGACAGCGACCCCCCCCCCCTTGCAGCAGGAGAGATGTCGATTCTCTCCTGCCGCAAACAACCCCCCCCCTGCAGTGGGAAAGATATCCACTCTCTCCCACCACACACACATCACCTGCAACGGCAGCGACCCCCCCCCCCCCATGCAGCGGGAGAGATGCCTACTCTCTCCCGCCACCAAGCGACCCTCTGCCCCCCAGCAGCGGGAGAGATGCCAACTCTCTCCTACTGCCATACAACACCCCCCTGCCTCAGATGCCCCTTACTTCTATGTAGATGTCTGACGTGAGGGACACAGATTCCCTCCAGCTGGCCCGCCGCTTCAAAATGGGCATTCCCCTAGGGACCTAAAGCTCTGATTGGCCCGGACGTCCTATAGGAGAGGCCTTAGGCATCCAGGCCAATCAGAGCCTTCGGCCTCATGAGCAGGGCCTTAAACAACTTGGGCCAGTCAGAGCCTCAGGCCCCTCCCTAGTGTATCCAAGGAGGCCCATTTTGAAGCGGCAGGCCAGCTGGCTGGAGGGAATCTGCGTCCCTCCAGTCAGACAGCTACATGGAGGTAAGGGGGAGGATGTCAGAGGCAGGGGGGCATTGGAGGCAAAGGGTGTTGTATGGCATCTCTCCAGCTATAAGGGGGGGGTGGCGGCTGTGGTAGTTTCGCTTGGCAGCAGAAGAGAGTGGGCATCTCTCCTGCTGCTGAGGGGGGAGGGTCGCTTGGTGGTGGGAAAGAGTGGGCATCTCTCCCGCTGTAAGGATGGGTGGGCGTGCAGTGGTTTCCCTTGGCAGCGGGAGAAAGTGGGCATCTCTCCCGCTGCTGGGGGAGGAGGTCGTCATCACCGCTTTTCTAGCAGTCTCTAACACTGCAATGCTGGGGTTTAAAACAGTGCAGTCACTGTACCGGCACCCCTGGACCAGTCGCTTATTTTTGTCGCCAAAAGCCAACGCCACTTATAGAAAATGGCTCGGCAATTTTTAAGAATCCAACAGAGGGCTCATTTCAATGTTGAAGAGCCCATTTGCATGTCAGTGTCGGAGATTGCTAGAAATGTCGCAAAAGACAGAGATAGTCCATTTTGACCATCCGCAGCTAAAATGCGTGCAGGCTAAACCGTCGGAAAACAGTTTAGCGATGGCGTTAAAATTTTGAGAATCTGCACCTCAATATCTATACTTCAGTGAAAAGGCATTGTAAAGGAGATAAGACAGAGACATTCAAATACTTCTGTGGCATAAATGCACGGGACGCAAGTTTCTTTCAAATGAAGGGAATCTCTGAATGAGGGGGCACAGGAAGAAGGTAAAAGAGGCCAGACAGGGGCAATATAAGGAAACATTTCTATACAGAAACGGTGATAGGTGTGTGGAATGGCCTCCTGCTGGAGGTGGTGGAGGCAAAGATTGCTGGAGACAAGAAAGCTTGAGAGAAGCACATAAGATCTCTAAGAAAACACAGAAAAACATCACAAATGAAGGCAGATAAAGACCATATGGCCTATCTAGTCTGCCTAATCACGCCAACTACTATTCCCTCCTCTCCCTTAAAAATCCAATATATTTGTCCCGAGCTTTCTTGACTTCAGATACACTTTTGGACTCCACCAGGAGGCCATTCCAAGCTTTCCTCTCCTCATTCCAGGAAGATATAGTAGATGGCATGCTGTCACTTTCTAGGTTTCTTCCTTACCTTCCTCAACTTGTCCTTCCCTCACTCTCTTTCATATTTCAGTGATGACGTTCCATGCCCCTCAGCTTCTGATTTCCATCAGAGGCTCTTTAAACTTGTGTTAACGAGCAATGTCTTAACTTTGTGGGACATAGTTTTAGAACTCAGGCGGTAATGGATTCCTTTCACTTTTTATCCTACCATTACTTTTTAGCACCATTCACATTTATAAAACCAAATAAGGGCTGAATCAGTCCATCAGGAAGACTTCTCCCCAAATGCACCAAATGGACTCGTACTTGGGAGGTAAATGCCATTGTGACTGAAAATGACCAGAACTTGCTGAGGAATAAGTCATTTCCTGGCATCAATCGACAAAAAATACATATATAAAAAAAAAAAAAAAATCCTAATTCACCCTACCGAAACCGATTGCCTACCAACGTATGGAAACAGAATATTTGATATGTATAGTAATGTAACCTGATTTATCTTCCATTGTTATTATGTCTACACACTCTCTCTGTCATTAGTCTATACCATCAATCTGTATTCTCCAATGTCATGTACCCTCCTGGAAATGTCCAGCTCTCTTCTTATGTAATCCGCTTTGAACCGCAAGGCACAAGCGGAATAAAAATCACTAATGTAATGTAATGTAATGTAATTTCCAATAATGTACTAGGGACAAACGCTAGAAGATCCATCCAAATGCAGAGGTTTCTCTTCCTTTCTTATAGTACAAGCTAAATGAATAAGCATCAGAAGTTACAAATACAAATAAAATACCGTATTTGCCGGCGTATAAGACGACTTTTCAGTACCTTAAAATCCTCCCCAAAGTCGGGGGTCGTCTTATACGCAGGGTACTGTTTACATGCCCTTACTTTACATGCCCTAACATCTCCTTCCTTACCTCCTTACGGTGCTTACGGTACTAGTAAACCTGCCGGGACATCAGCGGGGCCATGGCGGGACATCAGTGTGACAAGGGTGCCAGCTCCTTCATCCTGCGCAGCGGGAAGCAGCGGCGCTCTGGCCCCACCCCTTTTCTCTTTACTACGTCTCTCGCACATGCGGCCGTGTGTGGAGTCTAGCCCTTAAGGAAGTTGCGGGGGCGAACAGGAGGCTTTTGAAGGCTTTTAAAGGGAAACTGTCATGCCAGCAAACTTGTAGGGACTTGCCCGGCACTTGCTCTCTCCCTCTATGTGTTATCTTCCTTCTATCATTGACAGTTTCAGTTTGGTTAACAGTTTAGAAAACAAATAGCATGGCAGCTCCCATGGGTTTATTGTTCTATTCAGCTTTAGTGAATTAATTAAAATTGTTGAAATAAATTCTGATGTTCTTTTAAGTTTTATTTGTTGTGCAGAAGGTGTGCGGAAGAAGGGGTAGTCTTATATGGCGAGTATATAACAAACTCTATATTTTAACTGTAAAAGTTGGGGGGTCGTCTTATACGCCCAGTCGTCTTATACGCCGGCAAATACGGTATATAGTTCCCTTGAATTTGAAAAAAGAAGAAAAAAAAATAGGATTCCTTTTACAAAGCTGGGGTAGAGGTTTCTACCGCGAGTCGGCGAGGTAAATGCTCCAATGTTCATAGGAGTTCTATGAGCGTCGGAGCATTTACCTCACCAGCTTGCAGTAGAAACCTCTACCCCAGCTTTGTACAAGCCAGTGATAATAATAGACGCATACCCCTCCCCCCTTTTATAAAACCATAGCGCAATTTTTAGCACCGGTCACGGCGCCAATGCTCATAGAATTTCTAAGAGCATCAGAGCTGCTACCGCATAGCAGCCACTGTATAAGGTTCTTACCATTTAAATTATGGTAATTTTATGAAAGTTTAAATAAAAACATAAGAGATTATTTGTAATTCCAAAGGCCAAGTGAAGTAAACTTTTCCAGTTCAAATAAATCCAAAAGCACTGTGCACAGTTACAACATGGAAACACACTGCTTTGTGTTCCAAATAACTACTATCTATCCACATGTGATGACAGGAATTGGTAACAAATAAAATGAATGTTACAATGCCACATCTCTTCTTGGATGTATATTTCCCAGGCCTTATCCCACAAGTAAATATTCTTCAATACAACTCATTAGTGATTTTGCCGAGTCTTCAGAAGTGTCTCCTGCCGGTCAATCCAATATTTTCCACGGCTAAGTAATGCTTTTTGGAACACACATCATCATCAAATCTGCTTATACAAAAGCGCTTCAGGTTCATAGTGATTTTTAGTGATGTTCAAATAAACTATTATAAATAAAAACCTCTAAGGGGTCCTTTTACAAAGGCGCGGTAGCGGTTTAATACACGGAATACCGCGCGTTAAAATGCCTGCCGCGCTAGTACTCAATGCCTCCATTGATGACGCGTTAGGATTTTAGGCTGCCGTGGGATGAAATGTCCGACGCGCTAACCCACGTAGCACGCCTTGATAAAAGGAGCCCTAAATTAATTAAGGGGTCCTTTTATTAAGGTGCACTGACCGATTTAGCGTACACTAAATGCTAAAGCGCCCATAGAATACAATGGATGCCTTAGCATTTAGCGCGCATTAAATCGGTTATCCCGCCTTAATAAAAAGTTTCAAGTTTCAGTTTATTTTAATTTGATGAGTCGCTTAATTTAATTTTTACTAAGCGAGTTATAACATTGAAATAAAATATAACATTTATTTTAACTTAACTTTTAAAAATTTTAAAACAATAGTTAAGACCAGCAGACTTACAGACCAACCGAGACACTAGGTAAAAAAAGGGCAGAACTACAATTCAATATTTTTATAGTGCAGGAGAGAACCATAAATGGAAAAACATTAGGGGGGGAGAGGTGTAAACCTGGAAGAAGGTAATGTAAAATTTTTGAACGAAATTTAAAGATTAAAAGCATCTTTTAAAAAAAAAACTTTTTAAGTTACTTTTAAAAAGACTCAAATTATTTTCCTCTCTCAATTGCTGAGGTAAAGTGTTCCAAAGTTGTGGAGCCATCACCGAGAACATATCTTGACCCCTAAATAACTTAGCTCTTTTTCCTATAAGCTTTTTGTCTGCGTCGGGAAGGGGCCTGTCAATTCGACATGTTTCGCCACACAAGTGGTAAATTCAAGTCGGATGGTGCATAACAAGGTTAAAGTGGGGGGGGGACTTTTCTTGAAGAAGCCGAGTGGCAAAACATGTTGACAGGTCCCTAACCGACGCAGACAAAAAGCTTGTAGGGAAAAAAAAACACCCCCCCCCCCTCCTTGACTAACTGAGCATCAGAGCAGTTACCGCCACTGCCGGCGCTAAAACCCGCATTAGTAAAGGAGGGGGTAAGTTATTTAATTAATTTAGAAGTTTTTATTTATAAAAGTTTATTTAAACATCACTAAAAATCACTCTGAATATGACGCACTGTTGCAATAAGCAGATCTGATGATGATGTGTGTGCCACATAGTATTGGTGGAAAATATTAGATTGGCTGGCAGGAGGCACTTCTGAAGACTCTGCAAAATCACTAATGAGTTATGTTGAAGAATATTTACTGTCTTTATTTGTGGGATACAATCTGAATAGACAGCATTAGATAATATTTGGCTACACTGAATATTATATTTCCCAGGTCTTGGCATCTCTGCAACCCTCAGCCCTGGTGCGCTACTGCATGTTGGGCTCTTTCAGAAATGTAATCTAGTGGCAGGGTGTGAAACTATGGATTTATATTTCAATGTACAGCATTGTGTATGTCTAGTAGTGCTATAGGAATGATTAGCAGTAGTAGAAGCACAGTATATGAACCAGTCAGTTCAAACATACCTTATCTGGCCTTTCTCTGGGAACTGAGGGCTTTATGGGTACTCACTACAGGTCTGCACGGGAACGGGGATCGCGGGAATCCCCCCTAACCCATGGGACTCCCACGGAGACCCCCCTCTGGCCCACGGGACTCCCACAGGGGATAGAAGGCTTTGGAAGCAGGGTTCGTCCATATAATATAATGGCCACATCAGCCTTGGTAAAAGACGGTGTTTATAAGTTAATTACCTGAACAGAAAACAAAAAAAGGGTTCCACCAAAGAGATTCCACAAGGAAAACAGCAGCACAAACACAAAAGAAACTGTGGAATTGATGATCCTGTCAGAAGTAATTGCTGCTTTTTATGGGGAACGGGTGGGGATGGAGGTAATTCCTTGCGGGGATGGGTAGGGACGGAGAGTATCCTGACGGGGATGGGTGGGATCAGTGGTGTACCTAGCATATGTGACACCCGGGGCCCATCATTTTTTGACACCCCCCCCCCCATCTGTATGAAAAATATGATTTTTAGTAACAATCTACATATCGCACAAGAGTGTACCTAGGAAAAGGCAGCATCTTAAACACGGCAATGAGCACTAAAACACCAACACATACATTGTAAAACTAAACAAGCCAGATCCTGCACAGTCAATTGATCCTGTACAGTCGATGCTATCAGAAAGCCATGTCCCTTTCATACACACAGACAGATACACCCTCGCCCAATATGGAATAATCACAAACTAAAAATAGAAATATGTAGACAAAAGTTAAACTGAACTGCTAAGAAACCAGACTCTGCATACAACGCAACACCACAACACCACAAAAACAGTAATACATGTCCTCTAATACTGTGCAAAATATAAAAACAGTTGATGTAAATTTGAAAAAACTGATACATAACAATCACCACTTTACAAATTAACAAATAAAAATAAAACAAATAATGAGAAATAAGAAAATACCATTTTATTGGACTAATCCCCATAAGCTCGGTCCTCATCCCCACAAACCACCTGATTCCATCCACACAAGTCCTGAATTGTTTTATATAGAACTTATTATATTAAAGTATAAAAAGAAACAATATTCTGTACAATTGTCAATTTATAAATCAGCGTCTTCTCCACACTCTCTCTTCCCCATTTCCCTTCAGCGTCCTCAGCCCACACTCTCTCCACTTTCCTTCAGCGCACGCACATAAAAACAAGCAAGTAATTTTATATCATTTTCATTCTATTCATTCATAGAAATTAAAATCTAAATAATGCCAGTCACATAACAAAACATGATTTTACAAAAATATTTTCCTGCACAGTCAAGCCTGCAAGGGTTACTAGATGTCTTTCAGCAGCTCCCCTCCCTCCCTCCCACTTACCTTCGTGGCCAAGTCAAAATGATCTACCAACAATAAAATTTTAAAAACACAAAGCACACTGTACGCAGAGAAAATGTTAATCATCATTTATATTCAGGTTTTCTTTTCAAAGAGGTCAAGACAGATGATTTTAAAATATGCAATGTCACCTCAGTAACAACTATACAAAAATAGACAAATATACTCCCTCCCTTTTTACTAAACCGCGATAGCATTTTGTAGCACAGAGAGCTGTGTGGAATGCCCCTTGCTGCTCTCGACGCTCATAGGCTCCCTGCACTATAAACCGCTATTGCGGTTTAGTAAAAGGGGGCCATAGTGCAAAATATAGACAGTATATATAAATTCTCAAAACGGACACATTTTGATCACTAAATTGAAAATAAAATCATTTTTCCTACCTTTGTTTGGTAATTTCATCAGTCTCTGGTTGCACTTTATTCTTCTGACTGTGCATCCAATATTTCTTCCCTTCTTTTAGCCTCCTGTATGCTTCCTCTCTTCCAGACCTCATTCACTCCCACAACTTTTTCTTTGTTTCATCCTGTCCCCTTCTTTCTTTCTCTCTCCATGCCCCCTTTCTTTCTTTCTTTCACCCTGCCCCCTTCTTTCTTTCTCTCTCCCCATGCCCCCTTTCTTTCTATATGTTTGTCTTTCTCTCTCTCCGTGCCCCATTTCTTTCTTTCACCCTGCCCCCTTCTTTCTCTCTCCATGCCCCCTTTCTTTCTCTGTCTGTCTTTCTCTCTTTCTCCGTGCCCCATTTCTTTCTTTCTTTCACCCTACCCCCTTCTTTCTTTCTCTCTCTCCATGCCCTCTTTCTTACTCTATATCTGTCTTTCTCTCCCCCCCATGCCACCTTTTTTTTTCTTTCACCCTGCCCCCTTTCTTTCTGGATCCCTGTCCCCCCCCTTTTCTTTCTTTATCCCTGCCCTCCCCCATGCCACCACCATTGGGAAACATGCTGCTGCTGCTACCACCGCCACCGGGGAAAGGCTGCCACTGGCCATCGGGAACAGGCTGGCGCCAAGTTTGCCCTGCTTCTCTTCCCTGCGGGCCGACCAACTCTCGCTGCCCGACGTCAATTCTAACGTCGGAGAGGACATTCCGGGCCAGCCAGGCAGCGATTGGCTGGCCCAGAACATCCTCTCCAACATCAGAATTGACGACGGAAAGCTAGAGTTGATCGGCTCGCGGGGAAGAGAAGCAGGGAGGGAGAACTCGGTGCCGGCTTGTTCCTGATGGCGGCAATGACAGCCTTTCCCCGGTGGCAGCCTATTCCCCGGTGAGTGGCCAGCTGTGCACCCCCTTGGGCCGTGCACTCATGGCGGACCGCCCCCCCCCCCCTTTGGTATGCCACTGGGTGGGATTTCTGTCCCCGCGCAACTCTCTAGTGCTCACTCCTGTGAGAAAATGGTTCAACCAGTCAAGTCTTAATCCATTACATGACAATATCTATAGTTCCAAGTTCCCTAAGGGAAACAGGGTAAAAAGCCCAAGAAATTCACAGAATAAGAGCTGCTCAGCCTGCCTATGATGAACTAAAACCTGGTATGACTAGTGATGAGTTGCTATGGCAGCCGTGCATTCATTAATGGACTCTATTCTCCACATTACAATTACTTAGGAGCCAAATTTACATATGTGCCTAACCCCCCCCCCCCCCCCTTTCACAAATTTGTAGTGCAGTTTTTAGGAATTCGAAGCTGTTACCACCATGGCTGGCGCTAAAAACCGTGCTACGCTTTTGTAAAAAGTGTGTGTATGTGTGTGTGTGGGGGGTGCATATGTTAAATTTAGAAATGTGCATTAGATTCTAAGATGATGACCACATAGAACTTCCACAGGGGCCACATGTTTGATACACCTGAACTAAGCCATCTAGCAATCCAAGACAATCCACTTAATTTTTTTTAAAAAAACAACAACATAGTAAATCTTCTAACTGCTATTTTCCAGAAATCCTCTTCATAGCATAGACCTCCAATCTAGATTTTAAAGTGAAATCAAAACTGGAGTGCCTGTTAAATCTAAATGTCTGTCATTTTCAACCGCCCGCTCCCAACGGAGAAGGAGTTCTAGAATT
Source organism: Geotrypetes seraphini (assembly GCF_902459505.1). Lineage (NCBI taxonomy): Eukaryota > Metazoa > Chordata > Amphibia > Gymnophiona > Dermophiidae > Geotrypetes > Geotrypetes seraphini. The sequence goes on along the minus strand of NC_047091.1, from coordinate 136,291,916 downwards.
TGTTCCAGGGAAAATCGGAACTGCAAGTCCCTGCATGCAGTGGGGCAAAGCCAGGAGTGGATTATACCTTCCCTAATGACTTGGCATCGCCTGTAAGGCCAAGTTCTCTCCCTGAGGCAGGGTGTGTCAAGGAGGGTTCTCCTTAGAATCAGACCAGTCAGGTTGATCATGTTTAATTTTAAAAAAAGAAAACACCTGCTGCATTTAGGTGTTGAATTTGGCAAGGATGAGGCAAGAAACAAGCAGAAAACAATAGCAAAAAAAGCAGGGAGTGTGCCAAGCAGAGGTATTTTCCAGGGATCCTTTGTAAGGTAGCAAAAAAAAAATAAATAAATGATAATAATAATTCTCCAACATCTGACACCAGTCCAGAGCCACTGAGACAGAAATGGTTATTACACAAGGAAACAAGAAAATAAAGTGTCAAGAGAAAAGCAGACACAGAGGGGTCCGAGTGCCCCCTTGTACTTGTGGTTCCCCTTAATTTGAAAAATCTGTCCCTGTCTACTTTCTCTATGCCTTTCAGGATCTTGAAGGTTTCTATCATGTCTCCCCTGGAGAAGCGGAGACTTAGGGGAGACATGATAGAAACCTTCAAGATCCTGAAAGGCATAGAGAAAGTAGACAGGGACAGATTTTTCAAATTAAGGGGAACCACAAGTACAAGGGGGCACTCGGAGAAATTGAAAGGGGACAGGTTTAGAACAAACGCTAGGAAGTTCTTTTTCACCCAGAGGGTGGTGGATACATGGAATGTGCTTCCAGAGGCTGTGGTAGACAGGAGCACTGTACAGGGTTTCAAAGAAGGTTTGGATAGGTTCCTAGAGGACAAAGGGATTGAGGGGTATAGATAGGTGAAGAGATGGGTTATAGGGATAGGCGTAGAGGTAAGTTATAGGAATAGGAGTAGAGATAGGCTATAGAGCTAGTCAGGGACCACTGCTCAGGCAATGGGCCTGATGGGCCGCCGCGGGAGCGGACCGCTAAGCGAGATAGACCTCTGGTCTGCCTCAGCGGAGGCAACTTCTTATGTTCTTATGTTTTACTAAGGCGCGCTAGTGCATCTTAGTGCGCATTAAATATGAGCACGCACTAAATGCTAATGCGTCCATTATATCCTAAGGACACGTTGCCATACGTTAGCATTTAGCGCACGCTAAGACGCATTAGTGCGCCTTAGTAAAAGGACCCCAGAGTCTTACTCTTTGACCACTATTTTCCATCCATCAAGTGTGATAAAGAATCACATGTTACACTTTCTCCATCAGGCCTGCTCAGTAAAAGGGACTTTCACTCTTCAAACACAACAGAAGTAGAAATATTTAGACAGGTGTAAGCGGGGCTGGCGTTAAACATGCAGGGTCCAGGCAGAAATTTGCAAGGAGGCTCCAAATTCTGTTAGATGGCTGAGATACCTTCATTTTTAGGCAGGTTTGGAGCTCCTTCTTGGCATGGGAGCCCAGGGCAAGAACCCTGTTTGCATCCCCTTAACACCAGCCCTGGATGCAAGGCAGGACAAGGAAAGATTGGACCTACAATGTCATAAGCACATAAGACTAGCCTTACTGGGTCAGACCAATGGTCCACCAAGCCCAGTAGCCCGTTCTCACAGTGGCCAATCCAGGTCACTAGTTCCTGGCTAAAATCCAAAGAGTAGCAACATTCCATTATCTCAGAGTAAGCAAGATTCCAGAACCCCAAATAGTAGCAACATTCCATGCAGAATTCCGAAAGAGTAGCAACATTCCGTGCTACCAATCCAGGTCAAGCTGTGGCTTCTCCCATGTCTTTCTCAATAACAGACTATGGACTTTTCCTCCAGGAAATTGTCCAAACCTTTCTTAAAAACAGCTACACTATCTGCTCTTACCACAACCTCTGGCAATGAGTGAAAAAAAAAAAAAAAAAATTCCTCCTATTAGTTTTAGAAGTATTTCCCTGTAATTTCATCGAGTGTCCCCTAGTCTGTTTTCCAACAGGAGAAATTAAGGCTGTTCACTAGATAGAAGAATTATCCTGTGGTCTAGCAGCAGCTCAGCTTCCTGAAGAACAGGTGGGAGTGTGTGGTGCAATGCTACAGCCCCAGCATCCTGGGGTTGTGGGTTCAAATCCCACACTGCTCCTTTTGACCCTGGGCAAGTCACTTAATCCCCCAGTACCCCAGGTACATTAGATAGAGTGTGAGCCCACCGGGATAGAGAAAAATGCTTGAGTACCTGAATAATTTGTAATACACATAGAATTATAGGATATGCGGAATATAAATAAATAAATAAGAGCAGTCTTTACTCTACAGGGGACAGATACAGGCACCAGACCAAGGTCATGTCCCAGCATCAGCACTGGGAAATTCTTTGGTTCCTCCAATAAAAAGGATCACAGGAAATCTTGGCCAGTCTCTCTTAGTGGGCATGCTGGAGTGGGTGATCCAAGCCAGAAATAAAAGAACCTCAATAAGACTTTCAACAAACAGAGGCAGTGTGAGAATTCTCACAAGCAAACAAGCAAACAGGTTTTACATGTGCACAAGGAGACATGGCGTCTGTGCCTGGAATTTATACAAATGCTGTCAGGTTATGCCTTCCAAACAACACAAAATCTGTTTTCCCTCCCTCTCCACCTGCCTGGGTTGCTGCGAAACTCAGAAATGCCACTCCCCACATGCAAAAAGCAGCAGAGGAATCCCTGGGGAGAATCTCTGGCTTCTCCAGAGGCGGAAGAGAGAGGGTGGATCTGCCTGCCACTTCCAGCCTAACTAGCATCTCTGGCACACCCCACCCTCAGTGAGGCTGCAGGCTCCACCTCTGAGCTCTAGCCAGCATCTGCCATGAAATATTCATTCTAGCACAGCTCAGCTAAAACCACCGGTTGAGAGATGCATTCAGTATAGCACGGGCTGGAATACCACTACCACTTTTAGAATATTAAGGCAATAATTCCACAGGGAAAATAAAGCTTTGCAAGTGGAAAAGCACTCACTAAATTGTGCAGGGGTACACATGTGTACAGTATAATCTCGTTATAATGGACTCGCTTATAACGGAATATCATTTATAGCGGACAAGGTCCGCTGGTCCCGGCCGTGCGCCTTTATGAACATTCCAGAAAATCAATGCATATAGTGGATTCACATATAACGGACTTTTGCATATAATGGACAAACAGAGCCGCTTTTAGCTGTAGTTTTGTTCGGCTATAACGGACATGCAGGTTCCGCCTACAAGGCGCGTGGCGTGCCAGTGATATAGCATCAAAATGCAGCCCAGAAGGAAATTATAGATTATTTTTCTTTCCAGTACAGTACGACATAATGCTTTAGAGCATCTTCTAGTGTTCTGGTTTTGCAATCATTTCGTGCCATACCAATGTTTTGCTGAATTTTGTTATTGATGTTGCTGATATGGTTGTGCAGTGACTGTTGTTCATTGGTTGTATGTTGTTTCAAGTTGACCTAAATAAAGTTTTTAAAAAAAATGCAACTCTGGATATAATGGACTCTGGATATAGCGGACTGTTTTTCCAGGTCCCTCGAAGTACGTTATAACGAGATTATACTGTAAATCAGAGGTACCCAGAAAGAGTGCATTATTTTATGCTCCCTTGCACATTGATGTTGCCAGGTGTACAGCTTCTATGTACAATGCCCAAACACTGGTGTAGTAAGGGGGGGGGGGGTGCAGGGGACGGTTCGCCCCGGAAGTGGTATTTGTAAAGGGTGCAGGTGCTCATCCTCCTCTCCACCCCCTCCTTCCTGATTCCCCCCCCCCCCCGCCGCATGCATGCACCCCTTTCCCTTCCCTTGTACCTCTTTCATTTTTTTCCTGCGCGGGCAGCATTACGAACTTGCTGCCCGCGTCAGTGCTGCCTCTCTTGGACATCACTTCCGGGCCCCACGCCTTGGAAGTGACGTCAGAAGGATTGCCGACACAATGCGGGCAGCAAGTTCGTACTGCTGCAAGCACAGGAAAAATTAAAGAGGTACGAGGGAAGGGAAAAGGGCGTGTACGTGGCAGGGGAGGGGTTGTGAAGGAACGGGGGGTGAAGGGGCACCACTGCTCCAGGCATCACATACCCTTACTACACCACTGGGCCAAAATGCCCATTATAATCCTCTTTCTATACATAGAGAGCACAATTATCATCTGTTCAATTCCATCAGCATATTATCCCTTCAGCGCACCTACAGATCTTTCACTGCCTCTATAAATGTCCCATCTTCCATTTGTTTTCTGGAAGCTTAAATTATTGCTAGGGAGATATGGCATTAATCCATTCCAGTTTTATGGACATCCCGGACGCGGTCTTTCTCTCTGCCCCCCTCCCTCACTCCTCTACTTGCCATGCGCACGCCCGCCTTCCCCACAGTACCTTTTTTACTTCCCCAGCACGAGCTTTCTGCCCAAGTCAGCATCGGCACTCTCTCGGATGTCACTTCTGGGACCTGTGCTGGCGAAGTGACATTAATAATAATAATAATAATAACTTTATTCTTCTATACCGCCACAATCTTGTGACTTCTAGGCGGTTTACAATCAAGAGTGCTGGACATTAAGTGAAATACAATAAATAGATATTCAGAGGAAATACAGAGATCAGAGACCTCAGGAGGCAATAGTATAGAAATACAATTTGCTGAGCGAAAATGTAATATGTACATTTTAGTAGGTAATGTCCGACAGGACCTGTTGGGGATAAATAGCAACGTAAAGTTATGATAAGATGAAGATAACAGATTATATTTATAACAGTGCTGTAAGTTCAGGTGGAATAGGGAGGGGGGAGGGAGAGGGAGAGCGGGTCAATTGTTTTGGTATTTCTGGAACAGGTATGTTTTTAGGCGTTTCCTGAATTCCCCGTATGTAGTGGTCTAGGTCTTTGCCCCATAGGACTGCTTGGTGAGAGAGAAGGTGTTCGTGGTGTTTTTTCATTTTGCAGCCTCTAACTGGAGGGGAAATGAGTTTTGGGGGGGGGTGTTTCTCTTGAGTTTGTTATTGTATTGTTATCAAAGAGCGAGCCGACACCGACGTGGGCTTGCTGCTCACGCTGGAGAAATTTTAAAGGGGTGGGGAAAGGGGCACGCACATGGCGGGGGGGGGAAGAGGGCGAGGGAGGGGTGCCAACGCCCCGGGTGCTGCTCACCCTTACTGTGCCTGCCCCGAGGAGATGGTTGAAAACCACTGGTCTAGCATTCTCTTTAAATATCCATAGATCACCCTCGGTGCCATATTTTGTATCGCTTTCAGCCATTAGATAACTTCGTGGTAAGCCAAGGCATAAGCTGTTAAAATAGTCCATGAAGGGGCGAATGCATGCCTGCGCTGCCCCCTACAAATGGCTTTATTTCTCACCTTCCTAAACTTCAGGAAGGTATTGTGCATTACCAGCAAAACCTGAGAGCAAAGGTCAAAGGGCCTATCGAGAAGAACTCCTAAGAATTTCACCAGTTCAGCCTCACAGTCTATCATAACTTACACTGTTAGAGATAATTATATACCATCGTTTTACATACATACTGTAATGTACTTTATTTAAGCTTTTTGTCAATACAGCACAAAGCCTTGCAAGTCATTCAAAATGCGGCCGCAGGTTTGATGTGCGGCGGAAGTAGGTTCGAACATGTTGCACTAAGTTTGAGAAAACCCCACTGGTTGCCTATTAAATTTTGCATTGTCTTCAAGGTCGTGGTTCTGACATTCAAAGTTATTCACTGTAACGTCCCTTGACACAATTGATGAAGCTTTACCAGCCTCTTAGATCCTTAAGATCAGAGGGAATGTTTTGATTATCAGCAGAGGAGTTAGCTAAAGTACATTATGCTAATATGAGAGCATCTGTAATATCGGCTGGGGCGCATTATCATGGAATAAGTTGATGGGACAGTTGAGGCTGCTTTCTGACACTCAAAAATGTAAGAAACTGATGAGAACAACTCTGGTTGTGGAAGCATTCTCTTGACTGAATTACGATTCTGATTGTAAATGTTCAGATGTGTCTATTTATCTGTCTCCCTCCCCCTCCCCACCTTTGCAGGCCAAGGCAATACCCTGTTTCCCCGATGGTAAGACACTGTCTTATTTTTTTTGGAAGGCCAAAATATGCTCTAGGGCTTATTTTCGGGGGGATGCCTTATTTACCCATGAAGAAGACTACAGTACACAGTTATTGTTGAAAAAAAACAGAATTTTATTACCTGTATTGGATGTTCTGGCCGTGAACAAACTCCTGCAGTCTCCGTTAGGGAGGGATGAGGGAAGCTGCCTGTGTTTCCTTGCGCGGAGTCACGTGCGCGCGCTGCAGTCCTGTCACTTCCTCCTCTTCACTTCATGACGAGGCGCGGCACGCAGCCATGGAGGCAAATACGATAGACGGAGGGACCACACGGAGTCACCCACCGTACCACCTGATTCGAGTAAGCGCAGGTATCGGTGGGTGGCTTATTTGCGGGGGGGGGTGCCTTATTTTACATTTTTTTCCAAAAAGGGGGGCTGTCTTATTTGATGGCCCTGCCTTATCATCGGGGAAACACGGTAACAGCTTCGATGCTCAAAGGAGAAGATGTGGTCACAGTATTTGGCGGCAGGGATTAGGGGTTAAGCCTTGAAAAAGCGAAACATGTCGGCACTGTTCATCCCTGGCGGCATTGATATCCCTAGCAGAGACCACTTGACCATAAGCTAAGTATTGGCTTATTAATACTTTAAAGCATTGAAAGATTAGAAATAAATTGAAATTAAACGTTAAGCTCTTTATAAAGAGACAGAGTAATGACAGATCCAATGATGAAGAGACACGTAAAGCTCAGAACAATGAGAAATATTGAGTTCTGAGTGGTGGCGCTGAGGGTGTAAGGAAAATGTTTTGTAAAGGTTGCTAGATTGGCTAGAAAAAAACAATTCTAGCTAACATTGTGGGTTCAAAGGAATTCTATGAGCATTGGAGCTGTTATTACCGCGGCTGGCGCTAAAAACCACGCTACAGTTTTGTGTTAGTTACATGCCGCATACGTTTGTTTTTACATAAACCGCTTAGGTTTAAGCGGGTTGGAAATGTTTTAAATAAATAAATATTGGCATAGGGCCTGATTCTATATATCACACCTGTAAAATTGGCACCAACTAATGCAACTGTGCAATTTCGTAAAAGTTATATGCAACTTGTAGAATCACGCTTAGTGCCACTTAGGCATGGTAACTTTAAGGGGCGCCCATTCAGGTCAGCGAAAGCCAGGCCCAAATGCCTGCGCCTAAGTTGGGCGTACATTAGCGCATATTCTATAAACTTGCATTTAACTTAAAAACCATGCCCATGACCCGCAACTAACCACGCCACCTTTTCAGCATTGCGCACTTGAACCGGCACATGACTTTTACGGAACTGTGCTTGCCGAGTTATGCACGTAACTTCCCAACTGATGTCAATTAACGTCAATTATGAGGTGTTCATTTTCAATTAGGTGCACCGATTAGGCCTATTATTCAATTATGTTATGCACAAACATCAGCTACATGTGCTGATTTACAATGCACAACTTTAAGCACCATTTATAGAATTGGGGGGGATAGTAAATGAGGCAAGAAAAAAAAGTCAAATTGGCCCCTCCAGTCTACCTTGCAGCAATTCCTCCATCAGGTGCTGATCAGCAGTTCTTGTTTTCAGCTTACAGGTTGCCAGAACTTGTCACTTTAATGCTGAACTTCTCCGCTGATTTTGTAGCAGTTGATTCTTGGCTCCTGTACTCCCTGCCTGTGAAAATTCCTTGCTCGGCGCCTTGTATCCTGCCTGTCTGCAAGTCCTGCCGGCTGCTGGCATCTACAGGGCCAACCTGAGTGGAAGGCATTCCTTCCAAACAGATGCTCTCAGCATAGAAGTTGCCACACTTCTGTTTGGACGCCATGACACCTTCCATTTTGGGCAGATGAGCATATAAATTCGGTGATTGGTCAAAAGCGCGGGAGGGCAAAGGCGCGCCGACAACCAAGCACGGACAACTGAGCGCAGGGCTTAATTGCACCGAAGAAAACCCGTATTTTAAAGGGCTCTGACGGGGGGTGTGGGAGGAAACTCTACTTAATAGGGATTGCGCTGCCTCACGCTGCCATGAGGGGGGTGTGGGGGATGTAACCCCCCACATTATACTGAAAACTTAACTTTTCCCCTAAAAAACAGGGAAAAAGTTAAGTTTCCAGTATAATGAGGGGGGTTACAACCCCCCTAACCCATCACAATTCCAGCACGATCTCTATTAAGTAAAGTGGGGGGGGGGGGTTCCCTACCAACACCCCCGTCAGAGCCCTTTAAAATACGGTTTTTCTTCGGCGTGATGAAGTCCTGCGCTCAGTTTTCCGCGCTCGGTTGTCGATGCGCCTTTGTCCTCGCGCACTTTAGACTCTCATTCTAAATCCAGCACTAGCTTCCTACCCCAGTGTCTTTAACCTAAGTTGTCAGCCTCTTTCTTACCGCTGCCCCCATAACATTCCCAGACATAGCCAAACTGTGTTTGAATAATAATAATAATAATTTTATTTCTTATATCGAATACTGATCCCGACCACCTCTACAGGTAGAACATCCCAGCTTTTGTTACCTTCCTCTGTGTTGTTGGATTGTTTTGTGGGTTATTTTTTTTTTTTTACAAAATCATGGAATAGTTTATAGTTTATTCATTTGTATCCCACTTTGTACAAAGCGAGTCACAACAAATGCAGACACAATAATAAAAACACCAATACATGCACAACAGACTAAGCCAGGAGTAGGCAATTCCGGTCCTCGAGAACCACAGGCAGGTCAGGTTTTCAGGATATCCACAATAAATATGCATGAGATAGATCTGCATCTCAAGGAGGCAGTGCATGCAAATCCATCTCATACGTATTCATTGTGGATATCCTGAAAACCTGACCTGCCTGTGGCTCTCGAGGACCGGAATTGCCTACCCCTGGACTAAACACAAATTTAAAAAAAAACATATCTGCAGCCAGCGTTCAAATATACCACAGAGGGCTCAATTCTCATACTTCATCTTACAAAATAAATAGCTCTTCCATAATCTCTTAAAATTATGCAGATTTTCCTGTTGGCGTACGTATGTACATTGGAATCTCATTCCATTCTCGAGAGCCTATACAGGAAAGCATACATGTCCTAGAACTTTCAACCTCAATTGCTTGGCCAGGGAAATATGCAGATCAGCACGATTCACAGAACGCCATTTTTGAAGCGCTACATATGGCAGAATGCTATCTACTAAACACTTCGGCGCTAATCCATGCACACAGAGATAAACCATCAACAACAGTTTAATACTTTAGCAGCACTCAGGTCCACATCCTTGTCTTATTACTAAGTGTTCTAAAAATCCCCACAACCTCCAAAATGATCAAAGCAATTATGACAATAATCCAGCCTCCCTGTTCTCTTTGAAGTCTGAGGTTCAATCGAGGTCACTCCATGCAGGTCGTGTCAATGCCTTTTTGAAAGCCCGATTTCTTTGTCTCTCTTGATCTTGCTTGTACGTTGGGCTCTCATCTTTTTGAGCTGTGCGTCTTACTGTTTTTACACTTCGTTGTTGTCCTGATACTTAGCCCTTTTTTTTCTTTTCCCTGTCTATTTTGATTTTATAATATTGAATACTGCTTTAATGTGTTGAATGAAAGAGAAACAGAGTAAATAACTAAATGTTGAGGAGTGGCCTAGTGGTTACAGCAGTTCCCTCAGCACTCTGAGGTTGTGAGTTTGATCCCACTACAGCTTCTTGAGACTGTGTGGCCACATCACTTAACACTTCATTGTCCCAGGTTCAAAATAAGTACCTGTCTAAAATATGTAAACATTTTTGATTGTGCAAACCACCCAGAAAAAGTACCATAATAGTCCCAACCCCTTTGCCCTTTAAAAAGCGGTATACAAAGTGTTTAAAAAGTATCTTATTGAGGTTTTGACATTTTCCCCTGAATGTATATCACCTATAAATCGAATTTATTATGCACCATTAAAAAATGAGGTAGGAATAAACCCAGGGATGGAACCAGCTAATCCAAATGCTGATGGAGCTTTAAATGTTACAGATTCGCTCGAGACAAGAGTATCTGAGTCTTCAGAAAGAGCTACGTCGTTAATGTCTCTAGTTTTTCAACAAGATGTTAATGCTACGTTTCGATTATACTTTCGTACTTCACAAATATTATTATATGGGGAAAAAAAGTATATATGTTCCCAGATGTAACCAGACAAACGCAGGAGCGTAGAAAATTGTTTCTTGCAATGAGAACTGAAACAGTGACTTTGGGTGGTACATTTCTTTTGGCCTACCCCTGCAAATGTCTGGTCAAATATTTGGGGGTTAAATGTGGGATCCTTTTACTAAGGCGCACTAAATGCTAACGTATCCATTATATCTATGGACGCGTTAGCGTTTAACGCACGCTAAGACGGCTAGCGCGCCTTAGTAAAAGGACCCCTATGTGTTCTACTCACCCGAACAGTTGCGAGCTTTTTTTGTAGACCTGAAGAAACTAGCAATAGGGAACGTTTAGTTAGTTTTTCGAGAACAGCACTTAGAATATAAAAGCTGTAAAGCCAATTCTTGAATTATCACATGAAAATTAAGGGGGTCTTTTACTAAGGCGCGCTAGCCAAATTAGCGCGCGCTAAATCGACCAGCGTACCTTAATAAAAGGACCTCTAAGCTTCTCTTCACTCTTCGGGAATTCCTCCTCCTGAGATAGTGGTCCAAGGAGGTTAAAATGTGTTTTCTTCTTTAATATTGTACTACAATTCTTTTGTTTGTTTCCTGCTGTATTACTGGCACAAGACTTAATTCTTGTAATATAATTTGAAATTGGATAGATAAAATTTTTTAAAAAGTGGTATAACCTACAATCTAAGTCATTGAGAACAACAATGATGCAGTCCGTCAAACACTGCCAACAAAATGTCAATAAAGATGATTGAACAAAAAAAAAAAAAAAAAAGTGGTATATAAGTCCAATCCATTCCCTTTACACTGCAACCTGCCATTAAACTGCACAGAGGAAAGGGAGAGGGTTCCAGTACACACCTATATACCAGAACTCTCTTAAATGTCCAGTAAAGTCACAAATTCAAGGTATTATGACATATATACTGTATACACACCCACACTTACATGTGTGTAGGTGCCAAAGATTATTTGCAGACTCCGATTAATTTCTAATGTTGATTCGACAAAAGAGATTGAAGAGTTAATGCCTGAGATTTCAAGATCATAGATCCTCCTTCAGACGTGGCCCTATAACCTCAGGTACATTTGAGAAAGGGCCCTAAGCGGTTTGAAAATTTCCCATGCCTCAAATCTGGCTAACTCGTGTTTTGGACCAGTACAATTTTTTTTTGTTGTTGCCAGGGCCAATACAGCTGTAAGGATCTGGAGAAACATTACTGAGCTCTGCATGTGAAAATAACCAATTCAAGCCCAACCCACACAGACTCATGAAAGAGTCCTTTTCATGACTGTAAAATGACACTGGATGGGATGTCCTAAATAGCAACATTCAAAAATTATGGGTACACAAAGAAAATGCAAAAAAACAAAAAGTTATTTACCTGCTGCAGGTGGATAGGGAGCTCCTGCATTATTCTTTGGAGTGGAGTGAAGGAGTGCTCTAATGGTTAGCACAGCAGCCTGAGAACCTAGGGAATTTGGGGTCAGTTCCCACTACAGCCACTTGTGACTCTGGGCAAGTCACTTAAACATCCATTGGCCCAGGTACAAATCAAGTACCTAGATATGCAGGGTTACCATAAGGCTCCAGAAAAAGGAGGACGGATTGAGACATCCGGGTTTTACTTCCATTGAAAGCAATGAAAGTAAGCAGGACTGATGGAGACATCCGGGTTTTACTTCCAATGAGAGCAATGGAAGTAAAACCCAGATGTCTCCATCCGTCCTCTTTTTTTTTCTGGCACCATATGGTAACCCCGTATATATGTAAACCACTTTGATTATAACCAGAGAAAGGTGGCATATTAAATCCCTTTGTAACTCTTAGGGGCTACTTTCATAACAGGGCGTCTATGTGAAAAAAGCACAAAGGCATCAATTTTATCAAGTCAACACGGACACCCATATGCATTTAAAAATAGACTCCTACAATGATAGGCAGTGGCATGCAAACATGCTCTCACAAATTTAAGTCTGCACCAAAGAAGGTATGCATAAATATTTGGATGCCCCAGCGCATTTTATAAAAACATTGCAACTCTTGTCCCTGATACACACCTGAGAACACCTACAAGCAGTGTACAGTACACACAATCTTGTCAGCACCTGTCCCTATACACACACACACATTCAGCCTCACAATGTTAGAAGCTTTGCACTCAGAAGATATAATCAGTGTCACCTCAAGACAGAAATATTTGGGATGGCAACGGGGGGGGGGGGGGGAGGGAGGGAGGAGAGCAAGCCGAAGCTACATTTCTGCAAATCATATCCTCCACATCATATCCCCTTCCCTTTTCACTCCCATTTTAAAATTAGCAAAATAGGACACAGTCAGTGGCAAAGCGAGGGCGAGAGGCACCCGGGGTGATGGCACCTCTCCCAACACTCATCTCCGTCCCCGCCCCGCTTCTTCCCCAATCCCGCCTGCCAGGTGCATGCACCCCTTCCCCCATACCTCTAGTTGAAGTTGTTGCAAGTGGCAGTCAACAAACTGCTCTTCGCAGTCCTGTTGGCTCTCCCTCTGATGTCACTTCCTATGTACGGCACCTGGAAGTGACATCAGCAGGAGAGCCAATGGGGTTGCAAAGAGCACATTGCCGACTGCTGCAAACAACTTCAACTAGAGGTATGGGGGAAGGGGGGGCGCGCGCTTGGAGGGGAGGAATGGGAAGAGGCTGAGAGGAGGAAGAGTGCTGGTGCCCCCACCAACATGACGCCCAAGGTGGACCATCCCCTTCATCTCCCCCTTACTATGCCACTGGACACCATAGCCTTCCATGCATAAAGAAACTCTCCTTCCAGCTAGTTTCAGGAACCAGGTAAAACCACCATTATACAGCAATTGATAGCATTAACAGAGAAACATGGCGGTAGATAAAGGCCAAATGGTCCATCTAGTTTGCCCATCCGCAGTAACCATTATCTCTTTCTCTCTCCGAGAGATCCCACATGCCTATCCCAGGCTTTCTTGAATTCAGACACAGTCTCTGTCTGCACCACCTCTTCCGGGAGACTGTTCCAAGCATTTACCACCCTCTCTGTAAAAAAGTATTTCCTTGGATTACTCTGGAGCCTATCACCTCTTAACTTCATTCCAGAATCCTACCAGGATTTCCCATCTTCCACTCAACCCTTCCCAGTACTCCCATTGCCCCATCTCTCCCTCTCCTTCCCCAGATTCCTATCCACCCCCTCCCCTCCTTTTCACCTATTCCTTAGTCCTTCATTTCCATCCTCGGTACTCCCTCTCTCAACCCTCACCTACCCTCCACTGCTTCTCAACCCCACCAATTCAGTTCCATCCCGACTCTTTCCTTCCTTCTTCTCTCTCTTACCCTCCCCTCCACTCCATCTCCTATTGCCTCTTTCACCATCATTATAACCCCTATTTCTCCTCTCATTCAACTCCTTCAGAGATCCGCCCCCTTCATCTCATACTCCTAATGCCTTTCGTTCTCTCTCCTGACTTTCAGGTCATCCACATTACATCTCAACCTTTCCCCCCACTTCACTCATTTTCCTGACCTATCAACACACTCATATCTGCTGATTGTCAAGTCTTCCCTATCCCCTCCCCATCTTTCCCATCCATAATTCCCTACTCTTCTCTGCCTCCTCCATAAAAAAATCCTCCCACACCAGTAACAAAGCCAGACCTCAATTTTTTAGCGGGCCTGGGGGTGGACTGGGTAATCATGACCCACACATGTTCTCTCTGCCCCCTTACGATGCGTAGAACATCCCAGCTTCATCAATTACTTAGATTTTGGTTCAGTTGTGTAACATGAATAAAGCTTGCCCTTGTGAAATTCAAATCCCCTGTGGGCAACAGAAGGCAGCCTCATTAATACAAAGTGTACATGGGGCCTACTACACAGCAGGCTGCTCTACAGGAGGACCATAAGTCAGAAGTCCAGGGTTACTAGGCTGGATTCCCTTCAGAACAGGGTTATCATATGACTCCAGAAAAAGGTGGGACGGATCGAGACGTCCGCATTTTACTTCCATTGCTTTCAATCTCAATCTGTCCTCCTCAGTTCCATTAGCTCATGTGGATGATTTACTTTTATGTGGATGGAATTATTTTGTGTGGATGATTTCTGTGTACCTTTGGAACTTTGACACTTTCAAATAAAGTCCATTTAGGAACATCGTCACGCCACAGAGATTTTTTGGGTTTTCTCTGGATTTTCTTCTTTGTGGAAATTTTGGGGTCAATTCCTTTTGTTTTTTTCAATCCATCCTGAGCCATATGGTAATCCTCACTTTTGGGCTACTAAACAGTTCTTGCGTTTGCCCATGCTAACTGCACCTGTGTATAATAATCCAATCCTGCCTCCCTCGCCCGTGTGTACCTGCAAGACTGTGGTGGTTTACCTTTCTGTTTTCTAAAGGGCTGTGCCGGTAAAACTAGCTGGGATTTGGTCTAAATCAAAAGCTCCGTTGTGTTCTATACCAAATTATTGTTAATAATAACCAGAGGTGGTGCCAGCCTGCTTCTTCCCCCCTGAAGCTCACAGCGGGGAACAGGGTAGGGGGGAAGGATGCGTCTGGAGAGAGAGGAGAGAAAACGTGCGTCCGCTCGGCATCTTTCTTCCACAACGTAAACAAACGACACAAAACGAACGAAAATAGCTCTCTCTGCTCAATTCAAGCGCGGATGGAGAGCAGAAGCGCCAAATTACCTCTCCCTGGGCAGCTCGCTCAAAAGCCCAGCACCCCCTGGCACCTACAGACAAGGGGGGGGGAGGGTAGGCGAAAAACAATCAGCCTCTCCCTGCTAGTACCTATACGCTCCACACTGAAACGTAATGATCAAACAGGGGGGGGAACCCAGCAGCCCACCTCCCCCCCTCCATTTCCAGGCGCAAGCACAGTTGGATCAGGTATTTCAGGCAGCCCCCTGAACCCCTTTATTTTTTATTTTGTTTGCTGTACAATTGTCATTTTATAAACACAAATAATACAGAGCAAGGATCAAGAAAACCCCTCTCTCCCCTCCCTTTCACAAATATCCCTTCCACTATTGTGAAAACTGAACAGACCAAATTACTACAGAGTGCTACAGAGAAAAATCAAGCCCTTTAAATGCGAAGCTTTGTAATCCGTTGCTCCCTGCCCCTCTCCCCTCTTCCCTCTCCATGTGCACCGCAAAGGGTTAATCCGAGACCCTCTCCCTGCGCGGCCCCGCCCCAGCCACCCGTCTCTGGAAGGTGCAGATGAACCGGAATAGCCAGGCAGGATGGCTCCGTGCTCCCCATACAGAGATGCGTCGCCTTGCGGGGAGCCAGGAGATCGGTTTCCCGGTTCCCCCCCCCGGGGGGGGGCAGCATTGCACCGGAAGCCCGAAGGGGGCTGGATCCCCTCCGACCTTCCCTTTGCAAGGGGAACAGCACCTACCTCTCTATCATCTGCAGGAGGCCGTTTCCCGGGAAGGCGCCAGGGTGCGGGATCCGAGCATCGGCGGCGATGAAAGAAAGAGAGAGAGAGAGAGAGGAGGTGAACACTGAGCTCTGACCCGGCCCGGTCCAGACAGTAACCCGCCTCTCCCCTCCCGCCCGGGACTCACCTGGCTTCGGCAGTTTGCTTTTGTACCTGATGCTGGTGCTCATGATGCAGCCGTACACGGTTCCGGTGCCGGTTCTGCAGAGCCCGCCGCGCGCCCACACCTTACAATGGAGCTCTGGGGGACCGGCTGCACTCTCTCCCCCCCCCCCCGCACCGGCGGCAACCAGGCCCGGCCCCCACGGTTCGGCCAATGAGAACGCAGATGAGCAGCTAGGCTCCGCCCCCCTCACCCCCCCTCCCTTCCCCGCTGTCAGTATCAGCTGCAAAATAACGCGGGACAGGTTTTGGGGGGGCTACGTTCAGTAGAGCCCCTCCCCCAAACCGATGAGAAATAACCCGCGGGGGGGGGGGAGAAACAGATTGCACGCACTGCTGTCTCCACCTTACTCAGATGGAATATACTAAACAGCGGAGATAACCCCAAGATTACACTCCCCCCCCAAAAAAAAAAAAAACAACAACTAATGGGAATGTCACTGTGGACATAGGCCAGACTACACCGCCTATGCACCCCCTTACCCTCTCAAACCGATGGAGAATATACCAGGGACAGAGCCAAGATTACACTTAATTCAAGCATCTTATTTATTTAAAAATGTATATACCCCATATAACTATGCGGTTTCCATATCACATACATAAAATCTTGTTTCCCTACGATTGTCACATAACATAGACATATCTAAACAACATCATTAATCGTCTGCTATAAACGGGGATAGAGTGCAAATTCAACCAATTCAGAAATACAAGCAGGCTTTAAATCAGGGGTGTCCAACCTTTTGGCTTCCCTGGGCCACATTGGCCGAAAAAAATGTTTCTGGGGCAGGGCAAACGCTGCAGCAAGACAGAGGAGGGAGCGGACAAGACGGTAAACACCGGGGGGGGGGGGGGACAGCAGAGAAAAACACTGCATTGCCCTTAACCGGAGCCACACAAAATACTTCAGGGGGCCGCATACAGCCCTCGGGCCGCAGGTTGGACACCCCTGCTTTAAATCATAGATTGGTGTCAAACAAATTTTTTTTTTTTTTTTTTTTACATTCTTTATTTATAATTTTAATAATTGACAATAATTACAAGTCAATAAGCAAGCATACAATGTACATTGAAATTAAATCAAATTTCCAAACTGCTTAGAGGATATCAACCTATACAACGCATTATTAGTCCACAATTTCGGAGACGAAGCTGAAGAAAAAACTGAAATAAGGCAACCAAGACACTAAATATAAGGCAAACTAAAGAGGCGAGCTGACTGCTCTTGAACAAATCTTTTAGAGCTAAAACAAAATTCTTAAAGGCGATTATCAACTGAACTATACCTTAGCATAAGAAGGCATTGGCAAATAATTGAGTTCCTTCCCACGTCCCCCTCTGCCAAAAATCCTGCAAAATATTCTTCGGAGAGAGATTCCAGTTCTTCCCCTATAATAATGAAAGCTAGAACAGAAATAGATCCCTGAGGTCAACTCAGTTCCTCCACAAAATATTTTAGGAAAAATTGCATTGTCCCAGCCCCCAAACCCAAGCAGCAGGGTTTTTTTGGTTGTTTTTTTTTAAAGCATTTGAACAAATTCCCCTCCCCCTTGCTTTTTCCTTCTTAACTGCTAGAAAGTAGTTTATTGCTGCTCTAAATCCAATATTGTTACAAGAGTATGGAGCATTATAGAATAGTGATAAATGTGCAAATTGGATATGTCCCTCTCCCACACCACATACAGTCTTGGATGGAGCACCTGAGACGAATAGAAGATAAAAAGTGGCTTGTTCAAGGTGTAAAGCAAAGTCCTGAAATGGGCAGGATATGAACTCCAGTTTCCAACTCATTGCACTAACACTAGACCCTCCTCTGTAGAGGGAGGGTGTGTTTTCTGTTATCAAAGAAGCAAAAACTCTGGAGTCCACAACATCCAAACGGTGATGGGACTAAATCGCGCGAGACAACGGCGCGCAGACAACTGAGCGCAAGGTTGACGGCGCGCCGAAGAAAAGCACTATTTTAAAGGGCTCCGATGGGGTGTGTGTGGGGGGGAACCCCCCCCCCACTTTACTTAACAGACATTGTGCTGGCGTTGTGGGGGATTTGGGGGGTTGTAACCAGTGTTCCCTCTAAGCGGGCGGGTGTTGTGAGCAAACTTTTTTCACTGTGAGCTAAAAATATCGGGCGCCAGCAAGTTATGAGCCAAATAAATATGTTGCTTTCTACCACAGAACTTCCTTACGTTTGTATGGAATCTATCCCCTTTCAACTTTAGAGAGTGCCCTCTCGTTCTCCCTGCCTTAGCTACTAAGTCTATTCCCTTCAGTACCTTGAATGTTTCTATCATGTCCCCTCTCAATCTCCTCTGCTCAAGGGAGAAGAGGCCCAGTTTCTCTAATCTTTCGCTGTACGGCAACTCCTCCAGCCCCTTAACCATACGTGACAAAAAATCAATTCATGTAGCAAATGCTACATTTATCTTTTGGCATGGCCCATCATGTAGCAAATGCTATAACTGATGGGCCATGCCAAAAGATAAATATATATATACTAAAAAATAAAAATAAATATATACTAGGAGTAAAGGGGCATGCAATAAAGCTTTTAAGTAGTAGATTTAAAACAAACCTGGGAAAATATTTTTCATTCAACATGTAATTAAAAAAAGATTTGGATAATTTCCTTAAAAAATCTGCATGACATTATTAAGATGGACTTAGGAAAGCCCACTGCTTATTCCTAGAATAAACAGCATAAAATCTGTTTTACTCTTTTGCACTGTTGTGCTTTCAGCAAAATGTTTTAAACACAAAAACAGAAAATCACATGCACAGGCATTAGGTCACCCAGGCATCTAGAATTAGCAATCTTGCACAGCCAGCCTATGATTGACAGGAGCTGCCAAATCACATTGAAAAGGATGATAAGGAAGGCAGATAAGAGATGGTGGAAGCAGTGGCGTACCTAGGGTATGTGGCACCCGGGGCCCATCATTTTTTGACACCCCCCCCCCCTCATGTAAAATTTTTTTTTTTGCAATAACCATGAAATGGAATAAATGGTCAGAATAGAAACAGGCAGTGAAAATTTTCTTTTTTTTTTTTTTTTTTTTTTTCCAAAGTATTTTTATTGAGAATGGCAAAAGGTCCAGACAAGCAACCATGGTCTGTACAGAAACTTATACATTATCAAAAAGAACACAGAATGAGAGTAACAGCAACAACAAGCATGAACAAGCCTCTCCCAAGAGAAAATTGCCAATGAGAGGCATAGCAATACACAACAAAAGGCCAAAACTTGGGGCAAGCAAACAAATCCCACCCCAGAACCCACAAGAATAATAAGCCGGACTAGACCCTCAGCCATATTTTATAATGAAAAAACCCCCACAAGCAACAACACCCAGACCGCTCACCAGACACACCAATCCGCACAACAAGCACCCAAGAAACACCCAGCCACCACCCAGACAAAACTACCAGACACACCTACCCCACCAAGCCCAGACCCAACCCCCCCTCCCCAGAGAGTGCAAGCGCAAAGTGGACCGTGAAAAGGGCAGCTGCAGAAGTGGAAAGCCCCAGATAAGTAGGTTAGCTAAAGAAAGCCCACAGATAGAAGAAATCAGGATAACAGAAGTTCCAACAAATGCTCCCACAGAAAATTTTCTTTTATTGAACCTCATTTATGTAACCATTATTCCAAACATAACATAACATAAATTATGTCTGAATTGTCATGACATCAGAAGTACATATGGAGTAGTTGCAGGTGATGCTTGGGACAGTTCTGATTATGTTAGTTTGGTTTTATGTGTTTTTTTAATAGAAGGGTTTTTATTTCTTTTTTTAAGGTTTTGTAGTTTGTGGTCGAGGTCAATAGGTTGTAGAGTTGGGGGTCAAGTGTTGCAGCTCGAATGGCTAGGAGGTTGTCGAACAGTTTTTTTCTTTTGACGTTTTTGGTTGGAGGGTGTGTGAATGGTGCGTGAGTTCTCCTATGTCTGTTTGAAGTGGATTGAATTATTTAGCTGAAGAAATTAGTTACCCCCCCCCCATTCCACACACATTAATTCTCTTCCATTTTTGTTCCCATTATAAAAAAACACTGATAAGTTCCCAGGAAAAAAATACATTAAAATAAGAAGTGAAAACAAAGGCCCCTACAGATGAGAACATAACATAAGAATAGCCTAACTGGGTCACACCAATGGTCCATCATGCCCAGTAGCCCATTCTCATGGTAGCCAATAGTGCTGCCCGATTCAGAGAAAAATATTTCATTCGATCCGATTCACCCTGTTGAATCGATTTTTTCGATTAGATTCACTGTTAATGACACCGCTTTTTAAGTTTAAACAAAGTATAACAATAAATTTCACAACAACAATAAATTTCACAAAGTACTTAAAAAAAAAAAATCACATTTTTCCATTAAAGCAGTTCTGGAGACATTTGCTTGAACAGTCTTTTTTCCCAGTCCATAAGCAAGCAATATGAAAAAGATTTCCTTAATTATCTACTCAAACATTTTTGCTATTTACTTTCATTGTACCTATACTATTATTCAGTAGAAAAAATGGACTTAACTGTGCAGGAAATGAATCTCCTCATACACCCACCATATAGTGCAAAAATGTGCAAAGGTCTGTTTTTTTCTTTCGATCACTACATAGCCTAATGCCACACAAGCAGCGCTGTTACAAACATATTCTGAAGGTCAATGCTAAGGTTGACAAAGTTTCCTTCCTTGGACCAGAAGGAGATACTGACAAACCACTGGAAGAGATTCTAAAACAACTACCCAGAAATAACACCCAAAGACCCACTCAGTGTGTGAACCAGTTGAGTGGAGTGGACTAACTGGGGGTGGAAATGGGCCCAGAGTTTGCTCAGCAGAATTTCCCAGACTACCTCTTCCTCTCAACACACTGACATGCTACCACCACCACCAACACTAGGAACACCTCACCGAGTATGCCAGCAATGCTTATAAACTTTATAAAACACATTATTATATTTTCTTATAAAGCATATATTTTAACTGAACTCAGCCTTGCCATTCACAAAAATAGAAAAGTTCCCATTTCAAGCTGTCTCATGTACACTTTTCAAATCTAACATATTGTAATCACAAAACAGAAAATAAAATTATTTTTTTCTACCTTTTGTTCTCTGATCAATATTCAAATCTTGTTGGTCCCAGGCTCTTGTTGTCTTGCTTGCCAGGGTCTCCTTTCTCCGTGCTAACCATCCGTCTGCCATCTCTGTTCTCCCCTTCCGTTTCCCTTCCCTCTCCCGGAGATCTGGCATCTTTCCTTTTTTTTGTCTCCATCCACAGATTCACCTTTTCTCAACTCCCCACCACCCCAGGATCCACCATCTCTCCCTTTCTGTTCCCAACTATCCTCCTATCCAGTATCTCTATCCCCCCTCCACACCATCCCCTGTTTCCAAGTTCTCTCCCTTTCTGTTCCTTCCCTCCCTAAATCCCATTATGCACCATCTCTCTCCCACTCCTCTGTTTTTAGACCCATTATTTCTAACCCCCAAAGTCTGGCATATGCATGTATCTTTGAACCCCCCCCTTCCCTCTCTCCCTCTGTGTACTTTTACACCAGGACCCCCCTCCCCCGAAGGTCTGTCCCCCCTCCGAAGGGCTACACCCCACCCCTGAAGACCTGCACCCCCCGAAGGACTTTACCTCCCACCCGAAGGTCTGTCCCCCTCTGAAGGCCTAAACCCCACCCCTGAAGGTCTGCACCCCCCCGAAGGCCTGTCCCCCCCTTGAAGGCCTGTCCCACCCCCTTGTAGGCCTGTCCCCCCTTTAAGGCCTGCCTGCCTTTCCCCCCTTGAAGGCCTGCACCCCCTTGAAGGTCTGCACCCCCCCAAAGGCCTACACCCCCCCCCCGAAGGTCTGCACCCCCCTGAAGGCCTGCCTGCCCCCCTTGAAGGCCTGCACCCCTTGAATGTCTGCACCCCCCCCCGAAGGCCTGTCCCCCCTTGAAGGCCTGCCTGCCTGCCTGTCACCCCCTCCCCCTTGAAAGCCTGCTTGCCTGCCCGCCCGACCCACCCCGAAGGACCGCTCGCCCCCCTGGCCTCCCCGCACCACCTATGAACAGCCGCAGCAGGATCGCGAAGTCAGCGTCGGGTACCAGCCCTAAGGGGGTGTTCCCGGCCTTGCCGTTCAGTCCCCCGCCACCCCCGAAGGACCGCTCGCCCCCCTGGCCTCCCCGCACCACCTATGAACAGCCGCAGCAGGATCGCGAAGTCAGCGTCAGCGATCCCTGCTGCTTCCTGCGCCACGGTCCCGCCCCTCCTCTGACGTCAGAGGAGGGGCGGGATCGCGTCGTAGGAAGCAGCGCAGGGATGCTGACGCTGACTTCGCGATCCTGCTGCGGCTGTTCATAGGTGGTGCGGGGAGGCCAGGGGGGCGAGCGGTCCTTCGGGGGTGGCGGGGGACTGAACGGCAAGGCCGGGAACACCCCCTTAGGGCTGGTACCCGGGGCGGCCCGCCCCCCCGCCCCCCCCCCTAGGTACGCCACTGGGTGGAAGGAAGACAAAACGAAAAGGCAAGAACAAAACTGAAGTAGAAACGAGCCAAACATACAGTATAGCATACAAAAAATGTATGTTTTCCTTTGGCTTCCAAAAACTGATTGGCATCCAAGTTCCCTAAAGTTTCACACAGTCATCTTCTAATAATGTCACCATATACAGTTGGCTTGCCAGAAATATGTTTAGGATGCCACTGCAACTCTACCAACAGCATATTAACTTAACAGTGTAGCTTCAAAATAACTGCATCTCTATCCTTCCCTCCCCCCTGTGGTTTTTAGCATATCTCTCTTCTCATTTCCTCCACTCAGATCTGATCATTCTCTGCTCTCTCTTCCCTTTTCTTCTCTGGTCTTCCTTCTCTATTTTCTGCCTCCATCTAAATTAAATTCTTTCTTACTATTTAGTCCCGTTTCCCTCTTTTCACTGTGTCTACACACAGCTTGTCACCCCTTTCCCTCACCCCTCCATTATCTTACTATTTTCTTCCCCCTTTATTTATCTCCTCCTTCCATCCAGTATGTGTTCTTTCCCCACTTCCATTCAGCATCTGCTCTCCCTTCTCAACTGACATCCATCTGCCTTCTGCTCTCTCTCCCTTCTTCTCACTTCCATCATCTGTCCCCTTCTCTCTCTCTCTCATCTCCTCCATTCCATCATCTGCCCCTTCTCTCTCTCTCTCTCTCTCTCCCCCCCCCAACTTCCATCATCTGCCCCCCTTCCCCTCACCTTTGTGGGTCACTTTCTTTCCCCTGAGGGTGGCTCATGTCACAGGGGAAGCTTTGGCCGAGCAGAACCGCTTGATTGACAGTGGAACTTACTTGATTGATGTCGATGCTGGGGCCCGTTGCCGTTTGAAGGAAAAAAAAAAAGGTGGAAAAAAGGAACCTGTAAAGGCGACAGGAAGGGAAACCTCCAGGACAGCTGCTTTTTGCCCTCCTTCAGCGGCCCAAGAGTTCAGACCAGCAGCGGCAGCTGTGTATGCTTTTAACTTCGGCACAGAGCTGCCCCTAATCAATAGTTTAGCGCGGTTTCATGAGGCAGCCTCGGGGCCTTTGATAGCCGGCCCGCTTCGATGATGCGATGTGGGCCGGCCTAGCAAAGGCCCCGAGGCTGCCTTATGAAACCGCGCTAAACTATTGATTAGGGGCAGCTCTGTGCCGAAGTTAAAAGCATACACAGCTGCCGCTGCTGGTCTGGAGGTGCGGAGACAAGGCAGGAGGCAAACGCGGTGGAAGGCAGGAGTCCCGGCGAAGGCAGGAGTCCCGGCACAGCGACTACAACAGGAAGTTGCAAGTCAGCTGACGCCGGCCTTTCGTTGCGGCGGGGACCGAATCCTTCGCGGACCGGCAAGATTTTGTTTGCGGACCGGCGGTTGAAGAACTGTGCTCTACACTGTGTGCGCTGTGACGAGAAACTTGTGCGCTGCGAGGTAATATTTTGTGCGCCAGCGCACCCCAGCGCAGCTTAGCGGGAACACTGCGGCCCGGGGCGGTTAACCCCCCACATTATACTTAAAACTGAACTTTTTCCCTAAAAAACAGGCAAAAAGTTCGGTTTCAAGTATAATGAGGGGGGTTACAACCCCTCAAACCCCCCACAATGCCAGGCGATGTCTGTTAAGTAAAATAGGGGGGTTCCCCACCAACACCCCCCGTCGGAACCCTTTAAAATAGTGCTTTGGTTCGGCACGCCATCAACTTTGCGCGCAGTTGTCTGCACTCAGTTGTCGGCGCGCCATTGTCTCGCGCGATTTTGTCTATGAACCCATCCAAACTGGAGAGCTATTTTGCTATAAAATTATTTTCTATAAAAGATATCTTACGTTCTTTAGATCAGTGGTTCCCAAATCTGATTCAGAATATCTACAATGAATAAGCATAAAAAAATTGCATACACTGTTTCTCCAGTGTATGCATGCTTATATCATAAATATTCATTGTGAAAATCCTTAAAAAAAAAACCAACCAAAAGAGGCTGTAATTCTGATGAAGCATACTTGTGCATACCTGAGCCATATCAATAGGAATACATTAGTTAGAAGGTAGCTTTTTCAAACGACAATCACAAATCAGTAACTCCTTGATATACGGGAAGGGGTAAAACGCGGACCTCGCGGATCTAAACCGCACGTCCTTAACAATCTGAGGTCCATGCCGCTTGTAGTTAGTTTCTGGGTCTGACAGACCTCGGTGACAATTTAGCGCCGACAGATCCGTCTCAACATAGGGAGGGAAAAGTATTAGGATCCGTCAGCGCTAAAATGTCACCGAGGTCTGTCAGAGCCAGAGACTAGTGCTGGAGCGGCTGTCAAACAAATCCTTTAAACTGGTTTCCTGCAGCCCCAGTAAATCAGCTCTGACAGACCATGATGACATTGTAGCACTGACAGATCCTAATACTTTTCCCTCCCTATGCTGAGACGGATCCGTCAGCGCTAAATTGTCACCGAGGTCCGTCAGACCCAGAAACTAACTACAAGAGGCACGGGCCTCAGATTTTTAAGGACATGCGGGTTTAGATCCGCGAGGTCCATCAAGTCCGCGTTTTACCCCTTCCCTTGATATACTCATATGTTCTAACCAATTAAAGTTTTTTCTCCCTTTACCAGTCCAACCAGATTTATTTCTCAACTTCCACCTCCAATCTCATTGGTCGCATGTGGTCATCATGCCAGCTACATTTTCTGGGATGTGGAACATAAGAATTGCCGCTGCTGGGTCAGACCAATGGTCCATCGTGCCCAGCAGTCCGCTCACGTGGCGGCCCTCTAGTCAAAGACCAGCGCCCTAACTGAGACTAGCCCTACCTGCATACTTCGTCTTGCAGTGTTTTGTATTACTTAAATTCACACTATACCTGGTATTAGATTTTGGATTTAGATTATATCTTTCTCAGTAATAGCTCTAGGCAAGTTACATTCAAGTACATTTAGTATTTTTCATATCTCTGGAGGGTTTATAATTTTTAGGGTTAGGGTTAGCCTTGGTCCTAGCCTTCAAGACCTTCCATAAGCTGACACCGAACTACATGACATCAAAACTATATATTTATGTCCCAAACAGATCACTGAGATCTCAACCCCAACCCTTCACTTACACTTGCTGGAATATGGAGAAGCTTAACCCTAACTCTAACCTTCACCCTCATCAAGCCAGCTGTACTTTCTGGGATGTGGAGACGTCTAACCCTAACCCAAACTCTTAACTTTCTGGGATGTGCAGAATCCTCACCTCCTAACTCACTGGACTAATGTGGGAAAGAGGCCAGATAAATTTTCCAGGATATGGAAAATCCTAACCCTCACCCCTAACCCTTAACCCTCTAGTCCAGTGTCTCTCAAACTGGGTGCCATGGCACAGAGGTGTACCCCAAAGAGATTCTGGGTGTGTCACGAGAGATTGCAGAATTTTACTTTATTTTTAGAAATTCCCTTCATAGTGGCATTGACGTACGACACCGTGCTGTTTGGCACGTTAATCTTCCCATCATAATAAACTTCTCTTTATTATGACAGGGGTTGCCATACAACTTATTTTGAGGAATTGGAAAAACTGGGATCGGTTAAATTATACTTTCTGGTGGGAATCTATATGCAAACAACTAGTAAAGGAACAGGCTACTTTAAATACCTTTTTAAACGAGTAAAGGTGCTCAGAATCCAAGATGGAAAAAAACTTCAATTTGGGGTACAAACCCCTAAAAAGCGTTTTTTGTAGAATCAATCATTGCACCATTTTGAGTAAAAAGGTAATAGAGAGTGCTTGTTGAGAAACACTCGAGTTAAATGTCCTTAAATGTCCAATAAAGTGAATATTCTCCAACTACTATATGAATTCTATGAGTTTGAGTTCAAAAAATATATAATAATGAGAACTTATCTAAGTGGGTTCAGATAGCGTTGACCCGGTGAGGTTCTTGGATTCTGAGCACATTTACTCGTTTAAAAAGGTATTTAAAGTAGCCTGTTCCTTTACTAGTTGTTTGCCTATTCAGATATTTTGGGAACAAATCTTTTTTTGAAATTTTTCCCCAGTTGTATATATTGGATATCCGGGAATCTATATGCCACACTTTTAAAATGGAACACATGATGGCCATACAACAGGGAGATTATAGGAAATTTATGGATGTTTGGGACCCATTGACAAAATTCTGTAAGAAGTGATTGTTGATTTTGTCCTTTGATCATACACGTCTAGGGTGGGTGGGTAGGTAAGGGGGTGGGAAGATACTTTTAATTTGAGTACAATTGTTGGATATTTAGAAAGGGTGGATGATATATGTATTTGTTATAAAATATAATTTGATAGAATTTAAGTGCTGTTAAAGTGTAAAACATCTGTATAATATGCTGCACTTATTTTTGGCTTTAAAATGAATAAAGATATTAAAAAAAAAAAAATTCCCTTCATATGTATATACATTAGAATAGATGACATGTATGTCACATATGGAAGAGTCTGTCAATGTTATGAGCGTCTGTGTGCATAAAGATAGAACCACCCATAAGAACATAAGAACTGCCATCTCTGGATCAGACCTTCGGTCCATCAAGTCCAGCGATCCACACACGTGGAGGCCCAGCCAGGTGTACACCTTGCATAATTTTAGTCACCCATATCCCTATATGCCTCTTTAAGGAGATGTGCATCTAGTTTGCTTTTAAATCCTAGAACAGTGGATTCCGCAATAACCTCCTCTGGGAGAGCATTCCAGGTGTCCACCACTCGTTGCGTGAAGCAGAACTTCCTGATATTTGTCCTGGACTTGTCCCCCCTTAGCTTCAGTCCATGTCCTCTTGTCCGTGTCCCATTGGACATTGTAAATAATTTTTTTTCCTGCTCTATTTTGTCGATTCCTTTCAGTATTTTGAAAGTCTTGATCATTTCCCCTCGCAGTCTCCTTTTCTCAAGGGAGAACAATCCCAGTCTCTTAAGTCGTTCCTCATATTCCAAGTTCTCCATACCTTTTATTAGCTTCGTTGCTCGTCTCTGCACCCTCTCCAGCAGTTTTATATCCTTCTTTAGGATGGGAGACCAATGTTGGACACAGTATTCCAAGTGTGGTCTGACCATTGGTCTATAAAGCAGCATTAAAACTTTCTCCGATCTACTCATGATTCCTTTCTTTATCATGCCTAACATTCTATTTGCTTTCTTTGCCGCTGCCACGCATTGTGCCAACAGTTTCAGGGTCCTATTTATCAGAACACCCAGTTCCTTTTCTTGTTCGCTGTTACCCAGAGTTGCATCTGACATTCTTTGCTCCTGTTCTTTGTTCTTTCTTCCTAAATGCATTACTTTGCACTTTTCCACATTAAACTTCATCTGCCCTCCACCCATTTCTCTAACTGACACAAGTCACTCTGGAGTTCCTCGCTATCCTTCTGCGATCTGATTGCCCGGCATAGCTTAGTGTCATCTGCAAACTTGATGATCTCACTGGATGTTCCTTCTTCTAGGTCATTGATGAAAATATTAAATAAGATGGGCCCAAGTACCGAGCTCTGGGGCACACCACTAGTCACTTTCTCCCAGTCTGAGAACTTCCCATTTATGCCCACTCTCTGCTTTCTGTTCTCCAGCCATTTGCCTATCCATCTTAGTATATCTCCCTCTATTCCATGGCTTTGTAGTTTCCTGAGAAGTCTTTCATGTGGAACCTTGTCGAATGCTTTCTGGAAGTCCAAGTATATTATGTCCACCGGTTCTCCACTATCAATTTGTTTGTTCACGGTCTCAAAAAATTGAAGTAAATTCATCAAACATGATTTCCCTTTCCTGAAGCCATGTTGACTGGCTCTCATCAGGTCGTGTGTATCCAAGTGCCAGACTATGCTATCTTTAATCAGTGCTTCAACCATCTTTCCAGGGACAAACGTAAGACTCACAGGTCTGTAGTTGCCTGGTTCTCCTCTTGATCCTTTTTTGAAAATTGGCGTGATGTTCGCTATCTTCCAATCATCCGGTATCTGTCCAGTTCTAATTGACAGGTTGGCAAGTTTTTGCAAAAGCTCTCCAATTTCAACCTTCAGTTCTTTTAAGACTCTCGGGTGAATTCCATCAAGTCCAGGGGATTTGTCGCTTTTAAGATTGTCGATCTGGTAGTATATCTGGTCAAAGTCCACTTCTACTCTGGTGAGACTGTTCTCTATTACTCCTTTGAACACTTTCACTGCTTCTGGCCTGGAACTTCCTCTCTGACATTAGAATTGATGTCGGGTGGCGAAAGTTGGTTGGCCCAGCGCTTCAGCGTCCTCTTTATGGGGAAGGGAAGCAGGGAGAGCTCAGAACTCGGCGGTGGCCTGTTCCCCGATGGTGGCACGGCAGCCTATTCCCTGACGGCGGTGGCAGCCTGTTCACCAGAGGCAGTGGCGGCCTGTTCCCCAGTGGCAGTGGCTTGGGGGAGGGCATGGAGAAAGAAAGAAAGGGGGGGCAGGGAGACAGAAAGAAAGAAGGGAGTCAGGAGACAGAAAGACAGGAGACAGACAGAAAGAGGGCATGGAGAGAGAAAGACAGACAGAAAGAAAGGGGTCATGGAGAAAGAAAGATAAAAAGGGGGCATGGAGAGAGAGAGAGAAAGAGAGAAAGAAAGAAGGGGGCAGGGTGAAAGAAAGAAAAAGTTGGGGGAAGGAATGAGGTCTGGAGAAGAGGAAGCATACAGGAGGCTGAGAAAAGGGAAGAATTATTGGATGCACAGTCAGAAGAATAAAGTGCAACCAGAGACTGATGAAATTACCAGACAACAAAAGAACTTCTTTTCAACAGGCCAAGGGCCCACTCATAATTTGACCCTAGGAGTAGACACAGAAACTTTTGCCTCCTTCTTCCAAGAGAAGATTGAAAAGATTAGAAACAACCTCAACATGTCTCCATTAACTCCACACCATGCGCTAAACCAACAAAACCCATCAGCAACCCTCAATTACTTCACCGGCAGAACTCGAAGCAACACTAGACTCATTTCACACATGTACACCTTTTTCGTGGTGTATTCTGCGCACGTGCCGATCACTATCACCGGCGACTCATCTCATGGAAATTTAGCAAACCTTCGCTACTCTCCGCCAACCTCATTTGCATGCGTGTTTTTTTGTGAATGTCTCACCTTTTTGAAATCACTACAATAACGGTTGCGACAGCGGCCCGTTGGTTTGTACCGCGATGTTATGAGAATCTAGCTAAAAATACGGTGGTGGAGGCGGGAGCAGGTTGCAAGGCTGGCTTAATCATTAGGTAAACTAAGATTTCCTATGGTAGCTGGGGAGAGCAGAGGCTCCAAAAAGCGGTTGCTGTCAAAACAAATTAAATCCCAACAACCACAAAACCTCAGAGAACCATGAACCTGTTTTCCTTTAACATGTTTTGCCCATTGTTTCCTTCATCTGTTTAATGGCCTTTCTGATTTTTGTCTCCATTTTTTCATCTGTTGTTCTCCCCCCTCTCCCCCTCCCCCCGCCCCCTTAGCTGTTCCTGTCAAGGTGTTCTTTGCAGTTTCTATACTACTCCAGTGCGCACACTGTTGCTGTTTGAGAATGGCAATATGTCAAATGTTGCAAAACAAAATCAATAAAACCTGTGTTTTTCACTGTCAAATATTTAAAGGCATGGAGAGGCATAATCGAAAGGAACATCTAAGTCCATTTTTGTCCAAGTAGCAAGTCGTCCAAAGTAAAAAATAGCTTAGGACACATTTTTGAAAAATACGTCCAAATTTTTTTTCATTTCGAAAATCGTCTAACTATACGTCCTGCCAATCTGATCGTCCAAGCCACTAAATCGTTCATCTTTATACCACATTTTCATCCAACTTTTCGTCCAAGTCAAAAATGCCTAGAACAAGCCCTGTTGGACGTGGGAGGGGTCTGCAAAGTGATGGACTGAACACCCAGACATGGCACCTAAATAGTGGGATACCTTACAGGGCACTGCTGTGAACTTCACAAAAAGAGTGCCATGTCATCATCTCACTACAGCTTCCTTATAGGTCATGGTGAGCCCCCCAAACCACCTAGACCCACTTATCTACCACCCCAATAGCCCTTATGGTTGTAGGAGTCACTTATATACTAGTAAAAAAGGGTTTTGGGGGTGTATAGGGGAGTCCACATGTTTCAATATCAATGCAGTGATTACAGGGGCTTATGGGCATGGGTCCTACTCTCCATGGGTCTCTAACCCACCCCCAAGATGGCTTAAGATGCCTCTGTGCAGCAAAACTAGGCTTTCCTATGCCAGGTGATGATGTTCTGTAGGCACAATTTTCAAGTTGTGATTAATATTTTTATGGGGATGGGGGAGGGTCGGTGATCACTGGGGAAGTGTGTGGGGATCTGTATTATGTGTTTTTTGCAGGGCTTATCTGATCACTTTAGGTGGGTTTTAGTGACTTAGGCCATGTTTTAAATGATCTAAGTCACAATGTCCAAGTTCCGTCTATCCTGTGCTGTATAACTTTTGGTTATACATGCTGTACAACTAAGTCTAAGTCTGCCCGGGTCCCACCCAAATCCCGCCCTCGACACTCCTCCTGAAATGCCCCGTTTAGCTATGGTCATTCAGTGGCACTATGAAGGCCTAGATCATTTAGAAATACATCCAAAACTCGGTTTGATTATCGGCACTGGGACGTCTTTCGTTTATGATCATCCAAGTGCTGACAGGCTGGTTTTTGGATGTTTTTCTCTTTCGATTATGAGCCCCATGATGTCCAATGATGTGTTTTTTTATAGGATCATTCTGGGAGGAATATTGTGTACAATTCTGGAGGCCACACCTTCAAAAAGATATAAAAAGAATGGAGTCAGTCCTACTAAAATGGCTACTAAAATGGTGCATGCTGGTCTTCGTCATAAAGCATCTAGGGACAGACTTAAAGGTTTCAATATGTATGCTTTGGAGGAAAGGTGGAAGAGGGGAGATATGATAGAGACGTTTAAATACCTGCGTGGTGTAAATGCGCATGAGTCGAATCTCTGGAATGATAGGACATAGGAAGCTCTGGAATGATAGGACATAGGATGAAGTTTAGAGGTGATAGGCTCAGGAGTAATCTAAGGAAATACTTTTTTACAGAAAGAGTGGTAGATGTGTGGAACAGTCTCCCGGACGAGGTGGTGGAGAGAGGGACTGTGTCCGAATTCAAGAAAGCATGGGATAGGCATATGGGTAAGGTTACCAGATTTTCTGTTCAGAAAATCCAAACCCCTTAGACCCGCCCCACCACGCCTTCTGCTGCCTAAACTAAACTAAACCTTAAGTTTGTATACCGCATCATCTCCATAAAGATAGAGCTCAACATGGTTTACAGGTAATTCAATAAATGAGGGAAGGACAATAAGAAATTAGAGGTTATGAAGAGGATAGCAAGCTTTACATTTTAAATAGATAGCTTTACGTTTTGGAGAAAAGCCAGGTTTTCAGATGCTTTCGGAATAATTGGAAGGAGCCTAGGTTCTGCAGCGGGGCAGGGAGGTTATTCCAAAGCTCAGTGAATTTGAAGAAAAGAGATTTCCCTAATTTATCTGCATAGATGATACCTTTTAACGAGGGGAAAGATAGTTTGAGTATGTGGGCGGATCTGGTAGTGTGAGGTCTCGAAGAATTTCAGGATAGTGGGATTAGGGGAGGAAGAATGCCATATAGGATCTTGAAAATTCCTGGTCGGGCAGGAAGGCATGCAATCTGATGACATCATCGTGTTGCCCTCCTGCCCGACAGTGATTTCGAGGGAGGCTTTTCAAAACCCAGACAAAGTGCCGGGTTTTGAAAAGCCGTCCGGATCCCTGGACATGTCCTGAAAAGGAGGATATATCCAGGGAAATCCAGACATCTGGTAACCCTACATATGGGATATGGGCAGACAGGATGGGCCATCATGTTTCTATGTCTATGTTTCTATGTTAAGCTTAATTATTAAATTGTTGTGAGGGGAATTTAGGAGCATGAAAGGCAACTGGCAGAGGGACCGTGCAAGGCTGAAGATTTGCCTAGGGTTCTTGACGTCCTTGCACTGAGAAGGTAGTTCATTATCCTGGCTCTTAACACTACTGGTAATGACACCAATCTGAGAAGAAGGAGGTACAGAGTACTGCCCCTTACAGCCTCACTGGGAAGATATACTGTCCATTTCTCCCACTAGCACAGAACTAAACAGAGCAGCAAAGAAAGCTAAAGGATGCAACTTTAGTAGGGTTTTAGGGAGAAAGGACCGTTTGCACCATATGGAGAAAATAAATCAATGGATCAAAAATTCATTTACAGTCTTTGATGCATCACTTTTGATTCTTGCCTACAGCTAATTGCTTCCACATTTCTTAGTTAAATACAGGCCACCCTTCTGACCACAAACTGTCAGAGGAACCATGACCAGGCAAAGGCAGTGGCAGTCTACCTGACAGTTTCATATCTTCTACAGTCTGTTACAGCATTGCAAATCTGCCCCCCACTGAATTCATTTTGAATCACTTCCTTGAAAAAAGATCAGCTCGTAATACAACCCAACATTTGTACTGTTTGTGCCTAAAAATCATCAGCCTATTACAGCTTAGAAAATGACTTATGCCTGTGGTTGAGCAGAGAGTTAGGAAGCCTCCAGGTTCAGGTTCAGGTTCAAATCCCACCCCCATTTGTCAGTATGTGTCACTTTTGCTCTATGTAATCAGCAGTAGGGTAACAACTCAGCATTTAAAATGCCACAAGCAGTGCTTTATCTGATCATTCTTCCATACCATACAACTGTAACAAGGTAAAGGTCAGTAAGCAATATATTTGCTAAATTATAAAGAACAGCACCGTTGAGGTTACATTACATTACATACAGAATAATTAATGCTAGTCAACTCTAAATAAAAGTATAGAAGGGGTAACTTATGTGGAGTGACTGGAACAACCTTACACAGAGGCATAGAAGGAGGTAACCTGAACAGAGTGCCAGGTACAACCAGTGTCGTAGTAAGGGTAGGAGGCGCCTGGGGCAGTGGCATCCCCTGGGCCCTCCTCTCTGTGCCCCCACTCCTTCTGTCCCCCTCCTGCTCCTTACCATCCCACCCTTGTGCTCTCCCTCCCATCCCCCCTCCCTCTAAATCTTCATCAGCGTGAGTGGCTTTGGCAGCATGCTCCTTGTGCCAGCGTTGGATTTCCCTCTGATGTCACTTCTTGGCCCCCGTGACCTGGAAGAGATTCAGAGGGGACCCAGGCTGGCGCGAGCAACAGTCAGAAGTTGCTCGCACTAGTGAAGATGATACCAAGGTACAAGGAAGGGGGAGAGATGGCGCGAGTGGGGATGGCAGGACAGAGAGGTGCCAGTGCCCCCACCAACTTGGCACCCAGGGCAGTTCTCCCCCCTTACTATGCCACTGGGTACAACCTAAACAAAAGCATTGAAAGGGGATAACCTCTAAGAAGTGGCAAGTATAAACCTAGTAATCTTCTTGGACAGATTTCAAGCTGGTAGGCAACAATCTTGGTTAGGTAAATGTATATTATCCTATTGCTGTTTTCGGAAATTAATTAAGACCACTTTGTTCGATAAGTTTATTACTTAATGAGAGTTTTATTATTGAAATTCTATTTTACAATTTTTTTATTTTTTGACTATATTATTGTATTTCACTGATTGTCCAGCTCTTTTTAGTGTAAACCGCCTAGAACTTTTGGTTATGGCGGTATAAAAGAATAAAGTTATTATTATGTTAAGCAATATCACAATAAAATGGACACAATTTTAAATAGGTCACATATTATAGCAGGTAGGAAATGTCACAGCTGCCAGAGCTACTTTTAAGGAGTTTCCTAGAGTCTAGAGCAGTATGCTAAAAATCAGGGAATCCTGAATTCAGTGGCATAGTAAGGGGGGGCAAGGGGGACGGTCCGCCTTAGGTGCCATGTTGGTGGGGGGCACTGGCACTCCTCCTCCTGTCTGCCCCCACCTCTTCCCATTCTTCCCCTCCACACATGCGCCCCCTTTCCCTTCCCCATATCTCTTCTTGAAGTTGTTTGCGGCGGTCAAGAACATGATATTTGCGACCCCATCGGCTCTCCCACTGACGTCATTTCTCAGTGTCATTCCTAGGAAGTGACTTCAGAGAAAGAGCTGACGGGGTCATGAGAAGCACGTTGTTGACTGCTGCGAGCAACATCAACTAGAGGTATGGAGGAAGGGAAGGAGGGACGCACACGGCAGGCAGGATCGGGGAAGGAGCTGGGGGCTGAGACGAGAGCACGGGAGGGGCAGCACCGCCCTGGGTGCCTCTCACTCTTGCTATCTCATTGCCTGACTTCTAATCCTACTGTCACTCCTTGTGACTTTGGGTAAGTCATCTAACCCTCCATTCCCTCGATATTAACAAGGATTGATATTCATTCCTCAGTGGTCAGTGGTTTTTAAGTGCCTGAGAGCTGCAGGCTGAATTAAGGCCAGATGTTCAGTGCTGAGCCATGTCTGGCTTCCAGCATTGAATACCTGATGGATCAATGCGACCACCAGAAAGGTAACTGGCACTTGCCAATATTCAGACCAGTATCTGGTTAGCTCAGACGATAAAATAAGAACAACTTTTTTGTTGTCCTAATTTTATGTGCTTACTTAACTGGTTAACCCTTTCAGGACCATAAGGATCGTAGGCCAATTTTTGTGGTTATGACGACATTTTTATGGTAAAAAGGGCTTGCAGATGCCAAAAAATTGATTTTTTTTGTGAAATATCATTATTTTTATTTTAAAAATCACACTTCTGGCTTATGGACAGTGTGGCAAGTGAATCTTCTCGTCAATCTGGCAATGACGCTAATGAATGAATGTCGGAACCAGTTTGTTTACATAAAGGCAGTATCATATGGAATCCGTACATATCAAATTTAGAACTGTAGACTATCCCAATCAAAATTTATAGGATTTTAAAGTTATGGGACAAATATGTCCCTTGGTCCTGAAAGGGTTAACAGATTTATTGCTGCTAACTGGTTAAGGATTGACTCTGCCTAAGCTCCGCCCCCTAAGCTGCCTGGCACTACTCAGATGGTCAGAGCCAATATTCAGCCGTACCACCTGGTTTAGTGCTACTGAACATTGGCAGTTGGCCCTCTCAGTGCCATTAGCATAGCAAGGTTTAAAAAAAAAGTTTGGATAATTTCCTAAATGAGAAGTCCACAGGCCATTATTGAGATGGCTTGGGGAAATCCATTGCTTCTTCCTAGGATAAGTAGCATAAAGTCTGTTTAACTACTTAGGATCTAGCTAGGTACTTGGGACCTGGGGTGGCTGCTGTTGTAAACAGGATGCTGGGCTTGATGGACCTTCGGTATGTCCCAGTATGGTAATTATTATGTTCTTACATGAGCCAAGTATAGGACAATCAAGCCATTGTGAGATTCTACATACTGTAATTTCACTATCTGCATATTGTAACTCACTGATTGTCCAGCTCTCTTCAAATGTAAACTGCCTAGAAGTTGGTATAGAAGAATATTGGCAGTATAGAAGAATAAAGTTATTATTATTATTATTATTTATTATTGTGATATCATTGATGAGTTTGACTCGTAGGCATTGGTGGAATGAGGCATTATGACATCACAATCTCAGCTCTGGAATGTAGCTGCTCTTTGGGTTTCTGCCAGGTACTTGGGACCTGGGTTGGCCACTGTTGGAAACAGGGCTTGATGGACCTTTGGTCTGTCCTAGTATGGCAATTTATATGTTATTAAACTTCTCTTGCCAGTTTAAACCATACTAAATATCAATCCTCTCAGACTGCAAGCCTTCTAGGGACAGGAAAACACCTATTGTACCTGAATGTAACATGCCTTGAGCTACATGAAGGAAAAGGCATCAGCAATTTTTTTTTTTTTTTTTTAATCACAAACTGAAGTACAGAGATTTACAGTTTCACCAGCTGAAACATCCAGAAGATATTAGTTCAATGTATATTAATTGCAGCTTGATCAAGAAAATAATGCATTGACATGACACAGTGCCCTGTTTCAGCAGCTACCCGCCAACATCAGGAGTCACAATATCTTATGGCATGTTGAAAACCAACTCTATGTTAATCAGGTTTTCTATTCCGCCTTTACCAATTCAGTTTAAAGTCAGATTACATTACAAGAGATTGGGTCAGTTACCCAGGAAGTCACAATGGACAGTTTGACAAACATTCAATCAAGTTGCTAGTATAGGTAGATCAGTACAGTTAGGTCATAAGTTACAAGTTCATGATTGGCTCATCATTAAGTTCCAGGAACTGCATTAGACAGTTTAGAAACGAGCTTTTTACAATTACCATTTCAGTTACTTCAGGGTTGGCTCGCTGTCTTGGTACAGAAATGCTTTTAAAAAGTTTTCTGAACCTGAGATAGTGATCATAGGATCGTAGGGTAAGTGATGGTTCCAGCATTTTGCTAATTGATATTGGATGGATAAGGTAATTTGCCTGGTAGACTTTATATTGTTATACGTATGCTGGAAAATCAAAATGGAAAAGATTTCTGGTGGAATATCTATTGGAGGCATCCTGGAGTAGGATGGCCATCTCTGTTAGGCAGTCAGGGGCATGCCCACTCAGGATCTTAAAGGAAGTGATTCCTAATTTAAACTTGATCCTTGCAGTTATGGGTAGCCAATGTAGTTTTTCATATAGTAGGACTGTAGGTGTTCTGATTTACATAGTCTGTATATGTGTCTTACAGCTGCATTTTGAACTAGTTGTAGATGTGATAGCAATGTTTTAGAGCAGAAGTCTCCAAAGTACGGCCTGCGATATGATTTTATCCAGCCCGCAGAATTGTGCGGAAATGCCCCAATTGGACTAATTTTCCAATAAGAATCTGCCAAAAAAAACCCCAAAACAACCCACCACAGGGTGTTGATGGATTTCAAATGCATTAATTAAAACTATGTTAAAAATATATTGATATACCTTATTATGTTAATATGATTCACAATTTTATTTAATACTGAATCATAATTGTATACTTCGCAGCATTTCTTCGTACTTGTTTGGCCTTGATAGACTGTCAATTCGCGGCATTGTAGGTAGCTCTGGCGCTGTGACTAATCTTTAAATTGAATCTGGAAGTTTGTTACTAGTCATTATGGTTAATTGTCCATTGCAGTGGTGCAATGTGATACTCAATTTGTAATTGCATAAATTTATATTTAAAGGTACATTACTCACTTATTCACATATTTGCTTGTACAGAGTTCTTGTGATTTTAATAATTTCATAATTATTTATAAATTTATTGTGTTTTACACTTTTAACATGGATGGGAAAAAGAAAAGTTGATCATGAATGTCGTGTGTTTAATGAAATATATCAAGTCAAAATATAGGGCAAATTTATCTGATGAACATTTCAAGTCGCAACTTGTAGTTAGCATTTCAAAATTTGAACCTCAATTTAATAAGATTTTAAAAACATAAAAACAGCACCATCATTCACATTAATGGTTTTATTATCATTTGTGATGAAAAAGCACAGTTTCTTACCCTAGCCTGAACTGTGCACACGCAAGTGCCTTCCCGCCCAACGCAGGGCACAGTTTTCTAGTTTACGCGGAGCTAGTAAGACACACTTCAGCTGCTGTTGAAGGTTTTTTCTTCGCTTGCCTTCCTGCTCTCGCGAATTGTGACTTTTTTGTCATAATTTGCTTCCTTTTATCGCGTTCTTTTAAATAAATAAAAATAGAACAGTCTACTGTACTGTAATCCTTGGAGTGTCAGTTGAGGTCTTAGCCAAAGGAATTTGTTTTTGTTCTTAGTTTTGAGGCAGTGGGTTGTGGTCCAGTTTTCTATGATATGGACACATTTTTTTGACAATGGTGAGGGTGTTGGCTAATGCAGCCAATACAGGTAGCATGATCATTTTGTCATCTGTATAGGTGAAATGTTTTACTTGTGCAAGATTTAGGTTGGTTGTTAAGGATTTCATTAGAATGTTAAACATTGACGGTGAAAGTGGGGATTCTTGGGGTGATGGCAAACAGGAGGATCCCACTGGGAGGGTGCCAGCTGTCAAAAAGTTCACCATCCTTTTGTACAGCATTGTGCTGAGTTGTTTGGAAGGCTTAGAACCAGGAGAGGACTGCACCGCTGAATCCAAAAATCACTTAAGCTCTTGGACATTTGTTTGAAGTTAACTTGGTCAAATTGGATTATGACTGTGCTGTGACCCTTGCTTAGTAGTTCTTTGCTATATGTTACTAGAGATCAAGCAAAGATGCAATCCCAATAAAATTCAAATGTCCAGACCAAGGTCCTCCTTATATATTTAATGAAAAACATCTTTCAAAGTAAACATCTTCCCAAAATAAAATGCTCTGCATGCGCTGGAACTAGGCACAACAGGTGTCAGCTCCATGACAAGAAGCAATTATAAAACTTGGTGCCCAAAGTCACACACTGAGTACTAATGCTATAACTGCATATGGGTGCATGCGCCTATATCTGTGCAAGTGCACTAATGCTATAACTCCACTGCTCATGCACCCATATGCAGTTATAGCATTAGTGCAGTGCAAGTGCAGTGGTACTTGGGACCTGGGTTGGCCACTGTTGGAAACAGGATAGTGGGCTTGATGGACCGTTGGGTGCGCATGCCTATGGGTGCATGTGCCTATATCAGTGCACTTGCACTGCACTAATACTATAACTGCATATGGGTGCATGCACCTATATCAGTGCAAGTCAGCACTGGCGCACTTTATCAATGGCAGGTGTAAAAGGTCACACCTAGTACACCAAAGGACCCATGTAACAAATAGCATGCTATACGTTATGCACTTTACTTGACACCATGCCCACAGTTCACCACTCTTGGAGTTATGCACTATAGCACTTAGACACTACTTAACTGAATAGCACTTGGTTCATCTTGCACTCAAAACTGATAATTAAAGGTGCGTTTGATACACTCAAGTGGCATGTAACTCTAGGTGCAAGTTAACTGATCCATCTCATCCTGTTTGTCTTGTCTGTTTAGATTGTAAGCTCTTTTGTGCAGGGACTGTCTTCTTTGTGACTCTGTACAACACTGTGTATGTTCTGGTAGTGATAAAGAAATAATTAATAATAGAACTGCTTTCAAAGTGGCGATATTTGTGTTATAGAAAGATGACAAGGTACATACATTTTGCTGCATAGTACTTGAGCTATTTGTGCTGTGTTTGAGAATGGTCCTGGTATGTAAAGTTAGAAACATCTTGTATAAAGCCTGAAGCACTTCTCTGTATTCTTGAACCTATGAACACACAGCCAATGTCACACATATTTTGTGTAAGTTTATCCTGGCATGCATTAAAGGTGGAGTCAAAGAGTCCATGGACAGCCAATATAAGCAGCCACAGACTACTACAAACATTTCAAATGAGTGGGAGGCTCAGGACAGAATGCAGTGTAAAAATATTTTTTCTGTTCTGATATTTAAATTCAGTGTTCCAGTGAAATAGTTAACCAGGGTCTCAGAAAACACTAGCAATAGCTGTTGGTGACTTTCTGTGAGATGACATGACTGCTACGTTTCATCAAGTGCTCTGGGCTTTACAGTGTTAAAATGAGAAAACAGCAGCCTCAACAAATGAACCTGTCTACAATGTTAATCCAACCAAGTTCAAGTGTGAACCTTCTATTACAAGAACAGATTGCAAAGTGGGAACACTCATAACTATCACCTGGAATGGCTTAAAATTGGCTCACTACTTGAATGAATACCTCATTATAACACTAAAGCAATCTCTGACAGAGGGCACAAGTTCAGAAAATAAACCCAAAATGTGAGCTCATAATATAATATCTACAAACTGGTCAGTACTAAATGGGAACCAATGCATTCACACAAGTCAGCTAGGTTGACTTTATCTGACAGCACAAAGATCAGTTCCATTAAGCTCCATTTTAGAAGAGGGCACTTTTTGACAATCTTCTTCTGATGATGGATAGGGGAAATTGGGGTGCCACAATGCAGCTGGATATGCCAGCAGCTTCTGATGCAGTGGACCATAGCTGCTGAAAAGATTGAAGGGCTTGATAGCAAAGTTGCTTAGGTGTTCTCCTTAGACAGCAGGGGCATGCAGGCACACTTGGTGAAGTCCTCTGACATGCTGAGTGCCAGTGCTCTCCCCTTAGCTATGTAAGCTTTTGAGCTTACTGGGCATGTGCCGGAGTTCCTACACCTAGAGCCCGTCCGCTCAGCTTGTCAGTTTTGTCTATAGCATTTAAAAGAATTGAGACAAGAGGATAGTGGGCGGGCAGGCAAATATAACTGCATTTCACTGCTGTCTACGGAGAATACCTGTTACAGGTAAGCAACTTTGCTTTCTCCGGAGACAAGCAGAGGATATGTAAGCACACTTGTCTGTGAGTCCCAAGCTTAAAGGAGATGGGTGGTGGTAAAAACAAGCTCTGTAAGACTGAATGACCAAAATGTACATCTTGCACTAAGCTTTGAGCCAGGTAATAGTGCCAGGGTGCAGTCCTGCAGATATCTTGAATTGTACTTTTTTAGGAAAAAATTGGAGATATGAATAATACGCGACTAGTGCTTGAAGTTCACTAACTCTTAAGGCTGAAGTTAAAGCTATGAGAAAAACTTTCTTCCATTTAAGGAACATAAGAGAAGCAGATACTAGAGAATGGCACAGAGACAAATATTTCCCTGTCCCCACGGACATTTTCCCGTTCCATCCCTGTGAGTTCTTTTCCTCTCCCCTGCCCCATTCCTGCAAGCTCCGTCCTCATCTGCACAAGCCTCAATCACTTTAAAATCATAAGTGTTTGAGGCTTGTGTGGTTAAAATAGTTTACAGGAATGGGACAGGGACAGCAAGAAAAGTCATGGGGACGAGGAAATTGAGCTCCTGCTGGGACGGGGACAAATTTGTCTCAGTGTCATTCTCTAGCAGATACCAATGGCTCAAAAGGGGCCTTCATTAATTTATCTAAAACTAAACTGAAGTCCCACTCTGGAGGAGGGTCTTGAAGTGGATGCCTAAGATTAGTGAGAGATCTCATGAAACGAGACATGAGAGGGTGATGTGAAATTGGTTTGCTTTCCACAAAAGTATGGTAGGCCGAGATGGCTGCTAGATAAAATCTGATAGTTTGATTTGAGACCAGAATTTGACAAATGTAGAAGATATTATAAAATATAGTCAATTGGACAATGAATAGGATCTTGTGTGCCCAGATGGAAAATCACTTCTATTTAAATTGATAAGATTTTCTAGTGGAAGGGTGCACTCCTGCAAGAACAACCGTTTCCACAGGTTGAGAAAGTGGGAGGTTAGGAGCGAACTTTCAATTTCCAAGCCATCAAACTGAGACTGCTGAGATTGGGATGCAGTAATTGACTGTTCTGCTGAGAGAGAGGAGATGGACGGTCTCCCTAAGGGAATTGGGGGAGCATCCAGAAGGTCCAGCAGAAGCAGATACCAGATTTGTCTGAGCCAACAAGGAACGAGTGTGATGTGAACATTGTCACTGGTAACTTTTTGAAGTACTCTGAAAGTGAGAGGAAATGGCAGGATGGCCTAGAAAAGGTTGTGCCCCCCCAATGAATGGAGAAAGCACCCCTTGCTATGGCATGAGGAGCTGGACGAAGAGAGCAAAATGTGCTGCATTGGGCATTTTCTGGCAAAGCAAAGAGATCCAGCATGGGTACTCCCCACTGTAGGAATATTTGCTGTAGGATGGAAGGGCTGAGAGTCACTCTTGAAGAGTCAAGTTTCCTGCTGAGGGGGTCTGCAAGAATATTGTGCTCTCCTGGAATATATACCGCTTGTAGATGGACCCGAAATGTCACAGCATAGGTCCACAAGTGATAGGCTTCTCTGTAGAGTGGAAGAGATCCCAAACTTCCCTGCTTGTTGATGTAGAAAGCAAAGTTGCTTACCTGTAACAGATGTTCTCTGTAGACAGCACGGGAATGCAGCCACACTTGAAGGTGAAGTCCTCCGACTGAGCCTGCATGCCAGTGCTCTCCTATAGCTTGTGGTAAACTTTGAAGCTTACTGGGCATGTGCTGGGACCCTATTCCTAGAGCCCCTCCTCTCACTCTGACAGTTTTGTCCCTAGCAATTAAGATATTAGTTTTGAGGGGATGGTGGGTGGGTATGTGTGGCTGCATTCCCCTGCTATGGAGAAGGTAAAATTATGGTCTTACCTGTTAATTTTCTTTCCTTTACAAGCAGCAGATGAATCCAGAGACTAGTGGTATAGCTCACATCGACCAGCAGGTGGAGATAGAGAACTGATTAACAGTTGGCCTTAAAGCCTGGTGTTCCTCCTGTTGATTCAGTTATGCACTTTGCCCAAGCATCCCGAAAGGAGAATGAGCATTCACAAAACTTCATTCCAGTAGAACATGTGCCACTTAAACCTGAATTAATACAATTGCCAACCATACCCCAACCGAAACAAACAAACACCCAACAGACAGACCGTGCACTTGGGGAGGGGCTCTGGATTCATCTGCTGCTCCTTAAGGAAAGAAAATTAACAGGTAAGACCATAATTTTACCTTCCTTAGCAAAGCAGCAGATGAATCCAGAGACTAGTGGGATGTAGCAAAGCAAACTCAAACTGGGTGGGACGCCAACGCCGCCTCCGCCAGCACTGCAGTGCCAAAACATGCCTCCGTACGGGCCGCTACGTCTAAACGGTAATGCTTCGAAAAGGTATTCCCAGACGACCACGTTGCCGCCCGGCAAATTTCCTCCAAAGACATACCACCGGACTCCGCCCAAGACGTAGCCAATGCTCGAGTGGAATGAGGTGCTCCGGTACTTTCTTCCCCGTCAACAAATAAGCCGAAGCAATAGTTTCTTTGACCCAACGAGCAATGGATGCTTTAGATGCCGCCATCCCCTTATTTTTGCCCGCGAATAACACGAAGAGATGGTCCGACCGACGAAAATCGTTCATCACCCCCAAATAATGGAGAATCATTCGACGTACATCCAGTAGACGTAAGGACGAAAATCGTTTTCCCCAATCCTCCTTCCGGAAGGATGGGAGGAACAAACTCTGGTTCACATGGAATGAAGAAATAACCTTAGGCAGGAAGGACGGCACCGTTCGCACCGACACCCCAGTTTCCGAAAAACGTAAAAAGGGTTCCCTGCAAGAAAGCGCCTGCAGTTCCGACACTCACCTTGCCGAAGCCATTGCCACCAGAAACACTGTTTTCAACGTGACATCCTTCAATGTTGCCGCTGACAGAGGCTCAAAAGGTGCCCCCTGCAACCTCCCAAGGACGAGTTTAAGATTCCATGTTGGACAAATTCGCTTTACCGGAGGGCGGATATGGTGAACCCCCTTGAGGAAACGGACCACGTCCGGCTGAGACGCGAGCGCCGAGCGAGCCACCCGGCCCCTGTAACAGGAAATGGCCGCCACCTGAACCTTTAAAGAGTTATAGGCTAACCCTTTCGCTACGCCCTCCTGCAGAAAAGCAAGAATAGCCGGCAGAGATGCCTGGAAGGGCGCAATCCCCTGCCATCCACACCATGAATCAAAAATTTTCCAGACTCTCACATAGGAGGCTGAAGTCGAAAGTTTCTTAGCTTGAAATAGCGTGGCAATAACCTGTTCTGAATAGCCCTTTTTTCTCAGCCTCGACCGCTCAATAGCCAGGCCGTAAGACCAAAGCGGGCCGGATCTTCCATCAAGATCGGACCCTGAGTTAGCAAGTCCGACGTTACCGGGAACGTTATCCGATCTCCTACTGAAAGCTGAATCAGATCCGCGTACCACGGCCGACGCGGCCAATCCGGAGCCACCAGGATCACTCTGCCCTGAAAGAGAGAGATGCGTTGTAACACCCGACCAATCATGGGCCAAGGCGGGAACACATACAGAAGGGAATTTGGAGGCCATGGGAGAGCTAACGCGTCCACCCCCTCCGAGCCCCTCTCCTTGCGTCTGCTGAAGAACCGAGGCAACTTCGCATTGCGGGATGAGGCCATGAGATCCATCTCTGGCAGCCCCCAACGAAGGACTAGCAGGTTGAAAGCTCGAGCCGACAACTCCCATTCGCCTGGATCTAGAAGATTTCTGCTGAGGAAGTCCGCTTGCACGTTTTCGTGACCGGCAATGTGTGCCGCCGACAGAAGCGGAACATGCACCTCTGCCCACCGAAACAGCCTCCTTGCCTCTTCGGCCAACAGCGGACTCCGGGTGCCCCCCTGACGATTGATATATGCCACCGCCGTGACACTGTCTGAAAAGATCCTGGTTGGCCTGTCCCGAATCAGGGACTGAAAAGCCCGCGCCAGTCTGATCGCCTTTAACTCCAGCAAATTGATGGACCACTGGGCCTCCTCCCCGGACCACACCCCCTGCACTGAAGCCTGCAGGCACTGGGCCCCCCAGCCCAGCAGACTGGCATCCGTTGTCACCACCACCCAGTCCGGCGTAGCCAACGGCATGCCCCGCCAAAGATGCAACTCGTGTAGCCACCACTGCATACTGCGAGCCGCCCGAGGACACCATTGGAGACGCACATTGTAGTCCAGAGATGCTGGGGACCAACGAGAGAGTAGAGACTGTTGTAAGGGCCTCATGTGGCACCGAGCCCAGGGGACCACCTCCAGAGTCGCCACCAGAACCTGTACATAATCTCAAACCCGAGGTCTGGGCGACCCGAGAAGTAGGCGAATCTGAGCCTGCAATTTCTCTCCC
The DNA here is from genome assembly GCF_902459505.1 of Geotrypetes seraphini. Classification (NCBI taxonomy): domain Eukaryota; kingdom Metazoa; phylum Chordata; class Amphibia; order Gymnophiona; family Dermophiidae; genus Geotrypetes; species Geotrypetes seraphini. The sequence continues at coordinate 136,246,928 of NC_047091.1, read as the reverse complement.
CGGTCTCGGGGTAGAAACACTTTCCCCAGAGACGTGTCGAACCTGACCCCCAGGTGCACCAAAGACTGCGATGGGGACAGAAAGCTCTTGGGAAAGTTGACAATCCACCCCAACGACTGAAGGAGAGAGATTACTCTCTGAGTTACCGAAAAACTCTCCTGTCTGGACGAGGCGCGGATCAACCAGTTGTCTAAGTAAGGGTGTACCCGAATCCCTTCCTTGCGTAGAAAGGCTGCTACCACCACCATTACTTTGGAAAAGGTGCGGGGAGCCGTTGCCAGACCAAAGGGCATTGCCCAAAATTGAAAATGCTGGCCGAGAATCGCAAACCGCAGATACCGCTGATGCGGAGGCCAGATCGGGATATGGAGGTACGCCTCTTTGAGATCGAGGGACGTGAGGAACTCTCCCGGTCTTACAGCCGCAATAACCGAGCGAACCGTCTCCATCCGGAAATGGCGAACACTGAGAAATCTGTTGACCCCTTTGAGATCCAGCACCGGTCTGAATGACCCCCCCTTCTTTGGTACAATGAAGTAAAGGGAATATATCCCGCGGCCTACCTCTTCCGGGGGCACCGGTACCACCGCCCCCAGATCTAGCAGCCCCTGCAAAGTTCTGCGGACCGAGTCTCTCTTGGCCGCCCCACTGCACGGCAGTGGGGACACCAACAAAGAATCTACGACGGGAGAGGCGAACTCCAACTTGTACCCTTCTTGAATAATGTCTAAAACCCACTGATTTGACGTGATCTTGGCCCACTCCGCCCAGAACGCCGACAGCCGTCCCCCTAAGGGAAAGGCGGAGGGGGCCAAGACCCCGTCATTGTGGAGCGCGACTTGTTGCGGCACACGCTGGCTGACCTGAAGAGGGTTTCGTCGTACAAAAGGAATTTCTCTGCTGAAACCTAGGTCTCGAGGAAGAGAATGAACCAGAAGCAGCTCTGAAGAATGGTTTACCGGACCTGTATCTCCTAACATCCCTGAATCGCGGTCTAGACGATGAGGACTTCACAGGGGGCCTAGCCCTATCTTCCGGTAAACGCTGTGTTTTGGTATCACCAAAATCCTTCACCAATCTATCCAAATCTTCCCCAAACAATAAACCCCCTTTAAAAGGGAGTTTCACAAGCCGCAGCTTGGATGCAGTATCTGCCGCCCAATGACGGAGCCATAATGATCTGCGAGACACCACCGAAAGAGACATCTGCTTCGCAGAAGCCCGAATAATATCATATAAGGAGTCTGCTAAATAAGCCAAACCAGACTCCAAATCAGCGAGTTCCGAAGGGACAGAACCCCCGGACTCCATTAAATTATCCGCCATCCCCTGCGACCACTGCAGACAAGCTCGCGCAGCATAAGAGCTGCAAATTGCGGCCTGCAAGGTAACCGCAGCTACTTCAAAGGACATTTTCAATGAAGATTCAATCTTTCTATCCTGTGCATCCTTCAGTGTAACACCCCCTTCCACCGGTAAGGTAGTCTTTTTTGTTACCGCTGCCACCAATGCGTCCACCCTGGGCAACCTAAACTTCTCGAGTTCGGTCGGGTCAAACGGATACAAGAGCCACATGGCCTTTGCCACTCTTAGACTGGATTCCGGCGTATCCCATTGCGCCGAGATCAGCTCCTGCATGGCTTCATGCACCGGAAAGGATTTAGGCGGCCTACGCGTACCTGCCATCAAGGGGTTACCCGACACCTTAGGATCTTCCTGAGAGATATTCAAACCGTGCAATGCCTTTGAAATTAAGGAAGAAAGTTCTTCTCTATGAAACAGACGGAGAGCGGACGGGTCATCCACTTCTCTACCCGGGGGATCCTCTGCTTCCCAATCTAAGACCTCACCTTCCTCCAAAGATTCAGGAAGAGAAAAAGGGGACATTGGCAGATTATCCTCCGCGTCCGCGAGTCTGCGTTTCTTCGCTACCTGCGACCGCCCTGGCGACCCCACCGTACCCGCAGACGGTCTGACAGTATCACTATTCAAAACAGCAGACGCAGAGGGCACAGGAAGGTACATACCGGCCACCGGCACCGGCAGGGCAGGCTGCGAGCCCTGTAACATAAATGCCCGGTGCAACAGCATAATAAATTCAGGCGAAAATGAGCCAAACTGAAGGGCCGCTGAACCGCCCTGATCCGTGCCGGGGAGCGGGGCCGCGACCTCTTCTGGCGCTCCAGACTCCCCCACCGCTGCCGAACTCCCCTCAGCCATGGAAGAGCCCTGCAGCAACCCCGAGTCGACCTCGAGCACCGGGGACATCGATCGTGCCTCCCTTACATCACATGCTACAGAAATGGCTACATCACATGCCTGCAGAAAAGCATCGTCTGCCGGTGCGTTCGAACACCCGGCAGAGCAAAGGCCCGACGGTGTTCTGCGCTTCCCACAGCGCGAACACCGCTGACCAGCCTCCGTTGCCATCCTGCGTTCCGGCACGCCAAAAACAAACTTCTCTTTTTTTTTTTTTTTCACACACGCGGAGAACGCCGCCGACCGCCGACTCCGCCCACCAACCAACCCTGCACTCGGGAACGCGACACACAATCAACGAGTAAGTAAACTCACTCACCTAATTTTGCGCCCGCTCTACCAGAAGCCAGGATACAGCTGGTAAGTATACTGGAAGCCGATTCAAAACACGGCTCGGCTCAGCACAAGGCAGGAAGTCGCCTTTTTTTTTTTTTTTTTGTATACTGGAATGAAGAAAGAAAACTCCTGCAGCGTCTAAAGAAACCCCTCAATCAATCGGAGGGGAGGGTGGAGAAGGGACCTGGGAGGGCCCAGGTGTAACTCCTAAAGCCGGCACCGCTCAGCCAGGCACCCCTGTCCTACTGAAGAGAGCTAGTCTCAACAGAGGAATTCAACAGAACACCAATTTATCCGGCACCAGCCAGAATCCAGGAGCTAGAGAGCTAGCTCAATCCCTGCTGGGAGATAGAGCAAAACTGAATCAACAGGAGGAACACCAGGCTTTAAGGCCAACTGTTAATCAGTTCTCTATCTCCACCTGCTGGTCGATGTGAGCTATACCACTAGTCTCTGGATTCATCTGCTGCTTTGCTAAGGAACACCTGTTACAGATAAACAACTTTGCTTTCTCCAGAGACAAGCAGGGGATATGCAGGCACACTTGAAGGTGAGTACCAAGCTGAAGGAATTACATGGGTGTGGGCTAGCCATTACAGTGCAAATAAGTTTTGTAGAATCGATTGTCCAAAACGAACATCTTGTGACTAGCCTTGGATTAAATAATAGTGCTTTGTAAAAGTATGTATTGAAGACTAGGTTGCAACTTTACATATATCCTGAATGGTTATCGATTTTAAGTTTGCTATGGAGGAAGCTGTAGCTCACAGTTTATGCGCTCCAATAGGACCAGGAGACTGAACGTGAGCTTATGAATAACAAAAAATTGATGCAATGTGCAATCCATGAAGATATAGCCCTTTTAGTTGCTGGCTGGCTGAATTGAAGGAAACAAAAAGCTGGCTGGTTTTCTTTGTTATTTCTGGGCCATAGACCTTAGAAGTCTACCTGGTATTGTCCTTAGGTTCCAATTACTGGTGTTGCTGTTGAAGCTCACTCCAGCCTATCCAAACCATCTTCTTTGTGGGATTCAGACCATTAAAGATTGCCTATTCCTATTCTAATTAGAGATCCTCTGTGTTCATCCCACACTTTTTAAAATTCCATCAGTTTTTCTCTCCACTACCTCCCTTGTGAGGGCATTCCAGGCATCTACCACCTCTCCATGCAAAATAATTTCCTATCATTACTCTTAAGTCTAATGCCCCTCAACCTCAATTTGTGTCCTCTAGTTTACCAATTTCCATTCTCTGTAAAAGATTTGGTCCTTTATTAATTCCTTTTCAAATTTTTAAATATCTGTATCAAATTGCCCCTTAACCTCCTCTTCTTTAGAGTATACATGTTGAGTTCTTCTAGTCTCTTCTCATACTTCTTTTGGTGCAAATCCCCTACCATTTTCATCACCTTCCTCTGAATCGCTTCAAGTCTTCGTATATCCTTGGCCAGATACGGCTTCCAACCCTGAACATAATATTCCAAGTGGGGTCTCACCAATTACCTGTATATGTAGGGGCATCAAAACTTCCTTTCTTCTGCTGGTTATGCCTCTCTCTTTACAGCCCAGTCTCCTCCTGGCTACAGCCACCACCTTGTCAAACTGCTTTGTCGCCTTCAGATCCTCAGACACTATCACCTCCTCTCCCTGTCTATGCATATCAGCCTCTTGCCTCTCAGCACATACATCTCCCCTCAGATTTCTACTCCCCAAATGCATCACTCTGCACTTCTTTGAATTTAATTTTAATTATCATACATCAGATAATTCTTCCCACTTTTGCAGATCCGTTTTCATGTTTTCCACTCCCTCCAGGGAATCCATTCCGTTACCATTCTTGGTATCATCTGCAAAAAGTACCCTCTACTTGCAGGGGTGTCAAAATCCCTCCTCGAGGGCCACAATCCAGTCGGGTTTTCAGGATTTCCCCAATGAATATGCATGAGATCTATTTGCATGCACTGCTTTCATTGTATGCTAATAGATCTCATGCATATTCATTGGGGAAATCCTGAAAACCCAACTGGATTGTGGCCCTCGAGGAGGGACTTTGACACCCTTGCTCTACTAGGAAGGCTTTAAGCATAGTAACCAACCATGCAAGAGCCTGTTACTACAAAGCTATCACTGATCTAACATGTAATAAGCATGAACGGGCTTCATTTTTCTGGAAAGCAGCACCATTTAACACACTTGTTTTCTTGAACATACAGTATATCAAACTATTCCTTAAAAAATGTATTGCTCTTTTAAATGAATCAATTTTGGTTGTAAAATTGCTACATCATTTAAAGATTTCATCATTCTGCTACATTTTGGGCCAACTGTCATCATTCAAATACTTCACAGCTGCTCTGTGATGTCCAACATGTTGCATTTTGAATTAACATTTATAACAATCAGGAAGCAAAAGCCTGCCAGTGTTGACAGTCTGAGCTGATCATTCTAGAAATTATTTCACATATGTAATAGCTGCTGATTACTAATCATCTGCAAATGCTTCCATATACTATTATCAAACTTAGATTTGTGTGTGGACATTGGATGGCAGATGCTGCTGTTGTAGGAAAAAAATCTGAAGTATTCAATTAAAAGCATGGCACACAGATTTGTTAAAAAGTAAAGTTGCTTACCTGCAACAGGTGTCCATAGACAGCAGGAGAATGCAGTTACACTTCTTGGTGAAGTCTCTGACTGAGCCCAACAAGTGTGCCTGTATATCCCCTGTTTGTTTTCGGAGAAATATTGTTAGAGGAAAGTGATCCAAATTGGATGCTTTAAGATCCAAAAGGGAGAGGAAGGGTTGGTTACATTCAACTTAAGAAAGCAGCAACTTCTCTTACCAGGAAGGCAATCAGGAATCCCCTGGTACCCAATACATTGCTTTCTTCATAGATTTACTGCCCTGTTCTCTGCTCCTAATTACAATAAGCCTTTCTGTCAAGCTCTGTTACCCTACAAGTCAACTGCAAGTAGCAGGTTATGCATTTTAGAAGTAAATTTCATGGATTGCTAATATACAGATTGCTCAAAAATGCACTGCAGGTGAGAACATATTCATTTATCCTATCTTATTACATTATATACCTGGAAGTACACTTAAAATAGATTTAGAAACAAGATAAATCATCTTCACTACTGGATATTTTAGAATTGCTGATTGTCTGATTCTTTAATTGGGCCTTTAGGGTTTCATCTGGGAAAAATTAACGTAGAGCCTCGGAAACAAAATTATTATAGACAAAGGCTGGGATATCCCCTTTTCTGTTCCTCAGGGCAAGTAACACACAGAACAAACATTCCAATTCTTTGAACATGTTATTTACTGTACACTTTTACAAAGGTGATTCAAAAGGAAAAAGGTAACTAATTTTTATTATAATATCCGTTTACTTAAAAAATTCAACCCTTGTAACAAATCTTAGTGTTACTTTATATATAAAAGCTTTTGGCATAATCCAAGCTGTACTTGGCAGTAGGATGAAATGATACATGAATTATAGTCCAGCAACACTGAGTAATGACAGGAAAAGCAAGCTTCTAGAGTGTCTGTGAAAAACATTTCAGGACATAAGGCATGACTAGTTATAGAAAAGAGGCACTTATTTCCAATCAGTCAGAAGTTTCATGTGCATACCCTAAATTTCATAGTGTCTCTTTCACAGACAGCAAAGTGCCTGCCACAGAAGTAAAGGAAGGATTTGCCCCAGGTCTTTTAAGTAGCCTTTCAGCCCAGCCACAGGCTCTGAGGTAAACAGAGCTTTCCAACCTTGGCAGGAAAATCTTATAAAGCTACAGTTCACCCCTCCCCCACCCCAAAATGATTGGTGGGTTAGGTTGTTCCCCATTCACTACTGTACTGCCCCTACCCCCCGGCCTCAAGCAATATACATCAGCAGGAAGGGGCGAAGACCTGGCCTGGGCTTATCCCAAATTCTAGGAAAATTTTAATTAGAAAGCATTTTTGTTTCAAAGAGTGTTACTGCTTAAAGAAAGTACAGCAGGCCTGACTGACCACTACACAGTTGAGGGAGGAGGCTCTGCTAGGAACGTTTCATGATTTACACTAAAAGAAAGGGGTTATTATTGCTGTTTTCTAGTAAAAACAACCAACCCTGTGTGCACAGTGTACCAAGAAAAACTACTGTTGAGGTCAAAACGTGGCCAAGAGCCCAATGAAAACACTAATAAAATTGTGACATCGTAATAATCCTACAAAAAAAGGCTAGTACAAAATGCTGAATAATGATGATTCTGTGTACATGCATAGTTATATGTGTATTAAGAGAGATACATGGAGAGGAATTTGCTGTGTATAAGAACATGATTAACAGGAAGACAAGGGAGTGCAGAGGAAAATCCATTCTAAACTAAATTATTTCAAAACATGGTCCTGGAACAATGGTGCTTGCTAGTGATGATCTTTGCCCTGGAGTGCGTCTGTTCTTGAATCTGTTGCCAAATACAGGGCGGAAAGCAAAGATCTTCTGAAAGAGAATATCACACTGCCGCTGAAAGAAAACACAGACACATTATCCTTTGCTTATCTTCGAGCTTTATTTTATGCTAAACCCCTGACATAATCTTCACTCTGCTTCTGTGAATAGGACCCTGCCCCTATTTGCTTCACTTGATTTTCTTTTCCCTTTAAACTAAGTAAACTTTAAATTTACACAGACATTAAGTTTTATAAATTTCCTCCTTGGAGTTTCCTACCTTGTTCTAAGCAGCAGAGGAGCAACCTACAGGTTAGATAAGTAAGATGCAAATCAGTGACGCCAGGGTTCAAATTCCACTTCACCTGTTTTTTATAACCTTAGGCAAATCACTATAGGGTGATGTAGACAGCAACTGCTGGCTAAAATGCATCCTTAACAAACAGTGCATCTTCTTGTTAATGGTTGCTAAATGTTAAAGGTTTCTGTGCAGAGGTTTATTCCTGCAGTAGACAGCAACACACAGCATATTAAAATGCAGCCTAAAGAGAATATTAGCTAGCCTGCAGCAATGCAGGGCTATGTGCTGTCATCTACCTCGGGGGCTCAATGCCAGAAACCTAACCTACTGCTAGGTCAGCCCCATCTCTCTTTCCTTTGCCACATTCCACCACCCTCCAAAACCCTAGCATCACTGGCACATCTCCTTCCTCACCTGATCTAAATTAAAAAAAAAGAAAAAGAAAAAAACATCAATCCCTGATGGTCAGTTGGATTCCCTATTCCAGTCCAGCCCAGAAAGGAAAAAACCCTCCCTCATGTCTAAGGGCACTCACTCACTCAACCACCCACCCACCCGACCCCTCACAGAGGCAACCCATACCCCTTCAACCTCAAAAGAGACTGCAGCAATGTCCACTTACTCCTGTCTCTGGCACTGCTATCACCAAAGGACAAAGCACCACAATTTTGTAGTTGACAGCACCAGAAGCAGGAGTGAGTGGGCCTCTTTTTGGGTATGGAGTTCTGGGAGGTGAGTGTCACTAGATACCAGTGAGTGTATTTTGTTCTGCTAGGGGCAGGATGGAGGAAGGGAAAGGAAGAGGATCCACTATATCACAAGGACAAATTTTTAAAAATTCAGGTTGGGTCAGGTAGGGGAGGGGTGTAACAGTGATGTCAGAACCAGGGACTTGGGAGGGGTGGAACAAGGGAAGTTCTATTTTAGCAAGGGAGTCTGAGTGTGATTAAGTGAGGGGTGCATCGGGTTAGGTTACTCTATTTTATTATTTTTTTTTAATGTAACCCTACCTGTCAATGCATGAGCCAATCACTGCTCAAGCACTGACAGGGAGGATAACTTTTTCCAGAATAATATACAATTAAAAAAAACCAGTGAAACACATTAACTACATCAGTGGAACAAAATCATAATACATAAACATTATGATATATGACTTGAAAAGACTAGATCATGCAGTGTAAGAAGCAGTGATATATAGATAGTATTTGAGGACATTTTTCAATGAGCTGCAGATTACTGCTACGATTTTAATATGGCAATAATTTGCATTCTTAATGAATAATGCATCCTGCAGCTATCTTTTAGCAGAAAACTCAAGGTAGAAGCTGTATGGTCTACTGCAAGGTTTTCTGCATCATCTCCTTTATTCTTTGATTGTAAGCCTTCTTAGGTAGCAAACCATCTACTGTACCCAACTGTTACTTGCCTCAGGTTCAGATTCAAAAGAATGAGTCATTAAATCTAAAATACTAATAAGAACGTAAGACTTGCCATACTAGTCGGGACAAAAGGACAATCAAGTCCAGTATCCTGGTCACAAATACCAGGCAGGATCACAAAAAGTAGAAAGTTTCCATGCTACTTATCCCCCAGGGATAAAAAGTGACTTTCTCTAGGCCTACTTTAATAACAGTTTATGGACTGCTGCTGCACCAGCTGCTTTTACCACATAATCCAGTTCTAGGGATCAACAATTATTTTCCTCTGTTTCTTTAAAATGTCTACTTACTAATAGCATATGCATTAGTCTTTGCAAAAGTGCAAAGGGTAAACAAATTAATCTTTACCTATTCTACTCCACTTTACAAATATAAATGTTGGGTGGAAAATAGTACAGAAGGACCAAAGTTTTACTTCAAAGCAGCTAAAGAGAGAATCTTCAAATCTTCCCATGGCAGGGAGTCTTGAGCTACATGCTTCTAATCTCTTCATACTTAATGCTAAAGCTAACCTCTCTTGAGGATTTGCTACTTATAAGGCTCCACCACTCCCCCCAACAACATAAAACTTCCGAGAACACAGAGCAGAATGATGGGTGATAATCCCTGAAAAAATGCCTCTTTCCTGAGAGAGTTGTATTTATGAGGCAATCTACCAGCACCATAAAATAAATTTTGTAAGACTGCTTGGCCAAAATGCCCTAATCATCTGGAATATGATTCCTGACAATAAAGAGACATGAACGTGTGAACTGAGGAACAAGTATCTGCTTTGCAGATTTCATCAATGGGAGTGGATCGCAAGAATGCAACTGAAACTGCCATAGCTCGGACTTTATGTGCTGTTACATGACCCTGGAGCTGCACCCCAGCCTGACTATAGCAGAAGTTAACACAGGCTGCAAGCCATGTGGAAATAGTTTTCTTGGTTACTGGGCGGCCCAATCTGTTGGAATCAAAGAAGATGAACAGTTGAGGACAGGTTTTGCGAGACTGAGTCCTTTATAAGTAATAAGCCAAAGCTTGTTTGCAGTCCACGGTATGAAGAGCTGCTTCTCCAGGGTGAGCATGAGGTTTGGAAAGAAAACTGGAAGCACAATAGATTGATTTAAATGAAATTCCGTGACCACGTTTGGCAAGAATTTAGGATGGGTGCGAAGAACTACTTTATCATGATGGAAAACTGTAAAAGGTGGGTCTGACAATAATGCTTGAAGCTCACTCACTCGATGAGCAGAAGTGATGAAGATTAAAAATACCACTTTCCATCTGAGATATTTAAGATGAGAAGAAGACATTGGTTCAATTGAAGGTTTCATAAGTCTGGTGAGAACAACATTAAGATCCCAAACCACTGCATGTGGTTTGATGTTGAAAAAACCCTTCAAAAATCTGGAAACAAGAGGATGAACTGCAAGAGATTTTTTTGTTGACTTGAACATGGAAAGCACTGATAGCACTAAGGTGAAGCACTGATAGCACTAAGGTGAACTCTGACTGAAGTGGTTTTAAAACCTGAGTTGGATAAGTGTAGATTAGAAGATATTCCAACAATGAAGGTATGGAGGAGGATAAAACATGTTAATGATGAAGATCACACCATGCTGAAAACCATGTCCATTTCTGTTGGTAGTACTGCTGTGTAGGTGGTATTCTGGATGCTTCTAAAATGACTCTGACTGGATCAGAAAGATCAGTGTCTGTCGAGATCAGACTGAGAGGTACCAGGCTGTCAGGTGTAACGACTGCAGATTGGGATATAAGTGACACAGTGAGAAGAGATGGAAAGATCTGGAGGGTTATTGGGTCTTTGACCTTGAGCTGAAGTAGAAGGGAGAACCACGGTTGTCTGGGCCACCGAGGTGCTATGAGGATCATGATGGCCAATTCTTGTTTGAGCTTGACCAACATCTTGAGAATGAGAGGAATTGGAGGGAACACATAAAGGAACTTGTCCCTCCAATCCAAGAGGAAGGCATCTGCCTCCAGACGAGGAGGAGAGTATTGCCTGGAACAGAATTGAGGTAGTTTGTGATTGCTGGTGGATGCAAATAGGTCTATCTGAGGAGTCCCCCAATGAGAAAATATCAGATGCAACACTTTGGAATGAAGCGTCCACTTGTGCGGTCAAAGATATCTGTTGAGTTTGTCGGCAAGTGTATTTTGTGCTCCTTGAACATAGACAGCTTTGAGGAATATGTTTCGAGCAATTGCCCAGGTCCAAATCTTCTCAGCTTCCTGGCAGAGAATCAGAGAACCCATCTCTCCTTGCTTGTTTATGTTATACATTGCAACTTGATTGTCCGTGTGGCCCAGGAGGAAGTGAATGGATATAGTGTGCTGAAAAGTTTTGAGAGAATTGTGAACCGCTCTGAATTCCGAGAGGTTTATGTGGAACTTCTGTTCTTGCACAGACCAATGACCTTGCGTCTGGAGACTGTCCAGGTGAGCTCCCCAAGTATACATGGACAAGTCTGTGATCAGGACCTTCTGATGTGGAGGTGTTTCAAACAACAGCCTTTTGGAAGGATTTGATGAATTCATCCACCACTGAAGAGATTGACGAAGCGATGTGACTGTAATTTTCTGTGAAAAAGGATCTAAAGCGTGAGACCATTGAAATGCCAGGGACCACTGAGCTGTTCTGAGATAAAGCCTCGCGAAAGGGGTAACGTGGACTGTAGACACCATATGACCTAATAGTCTCATCATTTGTCTGGATGAGAAGGACGGAAGATGGTATACTTGACTGCAAAGTTGAATCAGGATGCCCTGTCTTTGTTGAGGCAGGAATGTCCTGAGTTGCATGGCATCGAGCAGGGCTCCAATGAACTGTAGAGTTTGAGAGGGTCGAAGTTGAGATTTTGGAAAGTTGCTGAAGGAACAGGATTGTTGACTGTGTTGCTGAGCACAACCCCCGAGGAGAGGCATCTTTTATGAGCCAGTCGTCGAATTAGGGGAAAACTTGAAAACCTTGATCTCTTAATGCTGCTGCCAGTACTACATGGATTTTGGTGAACACTCTTGGAGAGGAGGCCAAGCCGAAGGGCAGAACTTTGTATTGAAAGTGTTGATGGGAAATACAAAATTGAAGAAACTGTGAGCAGGATGAATTGGAATATGGGTATAAGCTTCTTTTAGATCTAGAGAGCATAGCCAATCGTTTTGATCCAATAATGGGTATAGAGTTCCTTGGATCTTGTTGATATCTCGGAGGTCGAGAATTGGATGTAGACCTCCCGTCTTCTTCGGGATGAGAAAATACTTGGAGTAGAACCCCTGATTTCTCCGAGAGGGGGCACTACCTCTACGGCATTTAATTGAAGCAGAGCCTCTATTTCCTGAAGAAGGGACGTCTGCTGCAGGTTGAAAGAGGACTCTTTTGGAGGATGATTTGGAGGTATGGTGACAGAATGAAGAGAGTAATCTTCCTTGATGACTTTTAAAACACACAGGTCAGCTGTTATCAGAGTCCAATGTTGATGGTAGATTTGTAGACAACCTCAAATTGGATGAGGAAGAGGTTGAGAGAGGGGGGAACAGCAGCTATACTCTCGAGAAGTGTGTGAAAAAGACTGAGAAGGCTTTTGAGGGGCTGCTGCCTGAGCTTTCTGAGACCTTTGTTGCTTCTGCTTCTTTTGTGGTGGTGGTCTAAAAACAGAAGGCTTAGTATTATATTGTCTTTGATATGAATAAGAAGGTTTGGCCGCCTGTCTTGAAATCGAAGGCTTAGTCTATGTTCTAACCAAAGAATTCCAACTCGTTTCATGCAGTCAATTTTTGCATAGCTGCCTTGATGGAATCACCAAAAAGCTCATCTCCCAAAAATGGAATATTGGCTAATCTGTCTTGAAGATTGATATCCATATCAGAAACTCTTAGCCAAGGTCGAAGGCACTGCTCAAGTCGAACTGCAATACCAGTGCGCTTCTAAGTTGAAAAACAAGATATATTAAGATACCAGCCTGTTGAATAGTTGTGTCTTTATCTGTTTTCTAAAATCAAGACAAGAGGAAGCTTCTAATATACCGTAATTTTTGCAAGCCTGAAGGACCTGGGTGTACTGATAGATAGGACCCTGAAGCCGTCGGCACAATGCGCGGCAGCGGCAAAGAAGGCAAATAGAATGTTGGGCATGATAAAGAAAGGAATCTCGAGTAGATCGGAGAAAGTTATAATGCCGCTTTATAGGGCAATGGTCAGACCACACTTGGAATACTGCGTCCAACATTGGTCTCCCTACCTAAAGAAGGATATAAAACTGCTGGAGAGGGTGCAGAGACGAGCAACAAAACTGGTGAAGGGTATGGAAAAACTGGAATACGAGGACAGACTTATAACACTAGGATTATTCTCCCTTGAGAAAAGGAGACTGCGTGGGGATATGATCGAGACCTTCAAAATACTGAAAGGAATCGACAAAATAGAGCAGAGAAGATTATTTACATTGTCCAATTTGACATGGACTAGAGGACATGTAATGAAGCTAAGGGGGGACAGGTTCAGGACTAATGTCAGGAAGTTCTGCTTCACTCAGAGAGTGGTTGACACCTGGAATGCCCTCCCAGAGGAGATTATGGCGGAATCGACCGTCCTAGGCTTCAAGAGCAAACTAGATGCATATCTCCTTAAGAGAGGCATATAAAGATATGGTGGACTATAAATTACGCCAGGTGTACACCTGGCAGGGCCTCCGCGTGTGCGGATCGCCGGACTTGATGGACCGAAGGTCTGATCCGGAGATGGCATTTCTTATGTTCTTATGTTATGTTCTGAAATGAGAAGGTTCTCTCAAGGAACTTCTTGTAATGACAAGATTTTATAGAGGGATATGCAAACAGATGTACTCTTCGTGTACTCTTATTAGTGTAACTCAGGGTAAAATGAGGCGTAAGATAACCTGGTAACATACCAAAAACTACTTTATAACAAATGCATGAAAATTTAAATAAGACTCTGGATTCCAACGGCAACCAATGGAGTTTTTGATAGAAAGGGGTAATGTGCTCCCATTTTTTAGACCAAAAATGAGGCAAACAGCAGTATTCTGAACCACTCTCAATTTTTTAAGAATTTTCTTATAAGCACCCAAATATATAATGTTACAGTAGTCAGAATACTTAAAATAGAGGATAGAACTAGCAAGCAAAAAGAGCTTTCATCAAAATACTTCTTGATGCTTCTTGAAGCTTCCAAAGCACCAACATACTGTACTTTTCTTGAATATTAAATCAGTATGTTTTTCCAATGTAAGATGTTTGTCCAAAGTTACTCCCAATATTTTTATGGATTGTTTGATATTGTAGTCCAGCCCATTCACATGTATTATTGTTTCTTTAATCTTGTTGTTGGGGATTGCTAAGAAAAATTTAGTTTTTTCCATATTTAATTTCAATTTGAAAGCAGCCATCCAAGGTTCAATCTGGTTTAAAATAGTTGATAATGAATTTATAAACTGATTAGTTAACATATTGACCTACAAAGATTTCTGAGATAGAAAAGTGCTTCCTTTGTTTTATACCAGAAACAGTTTGGAAACTGGGGAGGCATGGTGGGTGCTAAGCAGAACTATGGGTAGGCCTCTCCTATATAATAAACAAAATATGTCAAGAAACCATCACCAAGATGGATTCCCTTACTGTTTTCTTTATCCTGGAATATGTGCTGGCAAAGCTTCCACAATCTAGGACATTTAGCTCCATGCATCACCTGTGTCTAGCCGTCCTCCTGCAATTCGACCTTTCTGCTGTTTTCAACGTTGTCCACCACGATATTCTAATTTATCAACTCTCCGAGATAGGCATCACCTCTACAGTCCTTGAATGGTTCTCAAAATTCCTTCGTTCCCGATCCTACATTGTCAACATGCATAGCACCTCATCCTCCCCCTGGAAACCAATTTGTGGAGTCCCACAAGATTCACCTCTATCGCTTATCCTTTTCAACATCTATATGTCCTCTCTAAAACTCCTCCATATATCCCCCCTTGAAACAATTTACACTTATGCTGATGACATCCTTGTCTTCCTCAAGACCGACACAAACCTTTCTAACCTTTCAGAGAACATATCTTCTTGTATTGCGAACCTCCAAATCTTGGGCCCACACCGTCCAAATGAAATTGAATGAGTCCAAGACAAAACTACTTTGGCTCGGCCCAAAAATTAGTTCAGCTACCCACCTCAATCCTACTGTCCTCCGGCTCCACTCTGCAGCTCGAATTCTCCAGCAAGGTCCTGGGCATCATAATTGATTCTACATTGTCCTTCAATGACCACCTCAACTCCCTGGTAAAAAAATGCTTTTTCAGCCTACACATGCTGAGGAAAGTAAGATCCTGTTTCCATCAAAAGCATTTTGCCGTCCTCGTCCAATCCATCATCCTCTTCTGACTGGATTATTGCAATTCTATCTTCATAAGCCTAATGAAGAAAAACCTTCACACTCCAACGGATTCAGAATGCTACGACTAAGCTTATCTTTGCAAAAAGTAAATTTGATCAAGTCTCACCGCTCCTGTCCAAGCTTCACTGGCTTCCGATAATTTCCAGAGTCTACTTCAAATGCATCTGCCTAACTTTCAAGATCCTTCACGGCATCCTTCCTCCCTTTATTCCACTTTTTTGGAACTCCTCAAATCGTAATACCACCAGACCTACCCAAAAATTGAAACTATCCTTCCCCTCATTAAAAGGCATTTCCCATCCAGGAAAGCTAGGGACTTCCCTCCCCTTCAGATTCACCGAGCTCTGGAACAACCTTACCTCCCCTCTTCGGAACCTGAGTTCTCTCCAACTTTTCAGTAAACATCTGAAAACCTGGCTTTTCTCAAAAATGTAACACTCCCTCCTCCTTTGATATCCTAGTCCTCTAAACATTCTTCTTTCCTCCGATCTTCATCCTTTCCTTGGAGTTCCTTTCTCATCCCAATTCCTGTAAACCAGGGGTGCCCAACACGTCGATCGCGATCGACCAGTAGCTCAGGAAGGCAATGCGAGTCGATCGCGGAGCCCATCCCGGGCTCCGTGATAGACTCGTGTTGCCGTCCTGATCTACCGGGCCGATCAGCTTTCCTCTCCAGTGTTCTCCCTAGGGCCTTTTAGCTGCTGCCGCCGCTGCTGAACATTTAAAAAAAAACCCGGCTTGGAGATTTCAGCTCGTAGCAAACTTATGCTCCGTGGCTCTAACGTGTGCGTGCCGGCTTCCCTTCTCTTCCCTCCGAAACCGGAAGTTATGTCCGGGGGGAGCGGGGGGAGAAGGGAAGCCGGCACGCACATGTTGAGAGCTCTGAAGCAAGCGTTCGCTATGGGCTAAGGCGGGAGACAGGTTAGTGAAGCATTTGCTCTTCTTGCTGACGGGTCCTGCCTACTTTCTGTTTCCGCGAAGGCAGGACCCGGCAGCATTTCCCCCAATAGGTCGATCGCGATCTTGGGCCAATCAGCCTTCCTCTCCCCGACAGCAGAATTGACATCGGGAAAGGAATGCTGGTCGGCCGAAGCAGGGAGAGCTTGGGGCGGCGTCGGCTTTCGGGCCTGTTATTGGTGGCGTTTGGGTCCTGGTCCCCGATGGCAATGGCAGTGGCTTGGGGGAGGGAAGGCAGGGAGACAGAAGGAAAGAAAAGAAACAGAAAAAAAAGAAAGGGAGGCAGAGAGAAAGAAAGGGCAGGGAAGAGGAAGGAAAAGTTGGGGGAAGGAATGAGGTCTGGAGGAGAGGAAGCATACAGGCTAAAAGAAGGGAAGAAAGATTGTATGCACAGTCAGAAGAAGAAAGTGCAACCAGAGACTCATGAAATCACCAGACAAGGTAGGAAAAATTATTTTATTTTAAATTTAGTGATCAAAATGTGTCTGAATTTATATCTGCTGTCTATATTTTACACTAAGGTCCCCTTTTACTAAACCGCAATAGAGTTTTTTTAGCGCAGGGAGCCTATGAGCGTTGAGAGCTGGGCATTCAAAGCAGCTCCCTGCACTCTAAAAACTGCTATCGTGGTTTAGTAAAAAGGGAGGGGGGTATATTTGTCTATTTTTGTATGGTTGTTACTGAGGTGATAGTGCATAGAGTCATCTGCTTTGACCTCTTTGAAAAACCCTGGAATAGGAATGATAATTAACATTTTCTATGTGTACAGTGTGCTTTGTGTTTTTTTAAAATTTTATTGTTGGTAGATCATTTTGACTTGGTCATTTTAAAAGTAGCTCACAAGCCCAAAAAGTGTGGGCACCCCTGCTGTAAACCGTGCCGAGCTCTACGATTGTGGAGATGGTGCGGTATACAAACCTAAGGTTTAGTTTAGTTTAGATTAGAAAAAGCACTAAAAGTCTTGTAGCAAATTAGAAAATGCTATAGAAAATGCATTTCTTCACACCATGGAAGCTAGCTCCTTTGTGAAGCTGCCTTCTACTTAATGAGAGGAGATTTAGCTGCAGTGAAGGAGGTGGGCAGGCTTTTATGCAGGAAGGATGGGCACGTGAAGAGCTACAGGCAGGGAGGGCCTTGCTGGCAAATATACAAAGACTAGCAAACCCTGGCAAGGGTGCATTAAAAAAAATAAAGTGTGTATTCTTATGATACGATTTTGTTTATAAGAATGTTTTTACCCCTTGGATTTTAATAACATATTTGATAGCTTACCACAGAGAGTATCTTTACCATGTTTTTGTGAGTTTGGATTTGCACATACTGACCGTGTATACCACTTTTCAACCAAATGCACTCCAACATCTGCACCATTCTGTAAATCTTAAGGAAATTTTTGAAAATTCGCAGGCAGCTTGCTAATTCCAAACAAACTCCCTATCAGGCATTCTTTTGAAAGTCCAGGGTCAATGGGATCATAATAGATCCACTCAAAAATTAAAACTATCCCACCCCTCCTTAAAAGGCATCTCCCTTGTTGGTAAACTTGGCTCTTCCCTCCCTTTCAGAATCACTCAGCTCTGGAACAGTCTCCCTTCCCCTCTCCGCAATTTGAGCCCCCTTCTACCATTCCGTAAGCATCTGAAGACCTGGCTCTTCTCCAGAACGTAACCCCGTCCCGCTCCTGGCACTCTCACACCAACCTCTCTTCTCTCATACTTATATAATTCCACTGGAGTTCCGTTCCTTCCCTAACCATGTAAACCGTGTCGAGCTCCATCTGCGGAGATGATGCGGTATATAAACCCAAGATTTAGATTAGATTAGATTAGATTAAATTAAAGAGCATCCACAGATTTTCCACCTGCTATATAACACATGGAAAATGTATGTAATAAAGCTCATACTGACCCCACATGCTCTTAGTCCTAGCCAGATTTTTTCCCTACACGATCAAAGCTACCTCACCTCACCCGTACTCATTGATTCCTCTCCATTAGGAACCCCATTTTCTCTGTATATTACTATGTCTTCCTCACAATCGTATCCAGCTTTCTGCTGATGCGCAATGTTTTTCAATGCAATATGAAAATTAAGTTAATACTTTTCAACAACCTATATACATCATTCTCCTAACCATTTGGCACCTGCTCACTGACCGCTGAATGTTCTCATTTCTATCTATACTCTGTAATTTGCTGATTGTACAGCTTGTCTTCACTGTGAACTGCCTAGAAGTCGCAAGATTATGGCGGTATAGAAAAATAAAGTTATTATTATTATTTTAAGCCATGACACTCAGTTACTAAAGGAAAGAATTTTTAGCCCATTAAATTTTCCCATGTAACTCCTTTGTAAACTATCGTCCTCATCTGAGTAAAGCTAGATGGAATTAAAAACCAATGTCTAGAAAAAGTCTAATGGTAGAGATCAGTTTTCAGCATATCTGGAGTAGAAATTAAATTCAGTGAGAAATACTAGCACATGGCAGGATAAGCTTTCAGATGTAATATACCTTGTGTGTTTGGGACAATAGCAATTCACTCGTCTCCTGAGGGTTTCATCCTCATCTGTGCCTGCATGTGTGCAATCATCTCCTGCATTCTGCGCAGCTGCAGGGAGAAAAGACACCATTGGTTACAGCACAAGATGTGTCAATCAACAGCCATATAAGGCCAGAAACCTGTGCTAGTAACACTCTGGATCACAAACCTCTACTTGTTAGTGTGATTAAAAGTCAGTAAAATATCCAAACATCTGTAATGAGCATTGACATCCAAAATGCAAACTCCATTTTAACTTTCTGGGTATTTTTATTTATATATGAATTGTTACCATGTTACAAATAAGCAATAACAACACTTGTACAGAAATCTAGAAATTAAGTAAATTAAGTAAAGTAAATTAACGTTGAACAAAATCTTTTCCAGAGAAAAGAAAATGGTTAAACCAGAGGATATAATTTGAGGTTGAAGGGTGGTAGATTCAGGGGCAATATTAGGAAATTCTACTTTACGGAGAGAGTAGTAGATGCCTGGAATGCGCTCCCGAGAGAGGTGGTGGAGAGTAAAACTGTGACTGAGTTCAAAGAAGCGTGGGATGAACACAGAGGATTTAGAATCAGAAAATAATATTAAATATTGAACTAAGGCCAAAACTGGGAGACTTGCACGGTCTGTGTTTGTATATGGCCGTTTGGTGGAGGATGGGCTTTAATGACTGGGAGGGTGTAGATGGGCTGGAGTAAGTCTTAACAGAGATTTCGGCAGTTGGAACCCAAGCACAGTACAGGGTAAAGCTTTGGATTCTTGCCAAGAAATAGCTAAGAAGAAAAAATTAAAAATTTAAATTGAATCAGGTTGGGCAGACTGGATGGACCATTCGGGTCTTTATCTGCCTTCATCTACTATGTTACTATGTAAATGCAGTACATTAGTATTACATCTCTTTATAATTATTTTTCCTTAAGTATACTTCTGGGTATGAATTATTTTGAGAGGGAATAATTACAATGTCCTTTATTTTTACATCTAGTTTTTAGCCAGTATATCATGAAAGAAGCCACAGTTAGCAGCAACACTTCCATTCCTTGTCTTACTATGTGCTATTAGGGCCAGCATTTATTTGCAATGAGAGAAGCCACCAAGATAGTTCAGGTGCAGGAGAGCCTAGACAGCATCCCCAGGAAAATATGCATAAAGTTAACATGCTAAGAATAACTATTTTGCTCCTTTTCGTGCCAGGATGGCCAAGAAGGATAAGAGTAGACATCCATTTGAAAATGATCCAAGCAGTTTTCCATTCCCATCTAAACATTCCCTTAGAAACATCTCCTCACAATCTTGGCAAAAGCACACACACTGGATGATGACCTTATCTACTTTCAGTTACCAATAAAGGAACATCATTATAATTTAACATAGCTATATTACTTTGAAAGTTTTCATAAGAGAGAATTATGTATATTAATCAGCTGAAAAAGCAATTGTAAATACTAGCCAGCATGAAACCCATGTTATGAGAAGAGACATAAGCATGTGTTGGCCTAGCAGAGGACAGAAAACTACAGACATATGCCTCATAGGGCAGGTAAGTCAGTTGTAATTAAATAGTAATTTCTAGTCAGAAAGGTTCTTTATCAGAGGCTATTTGAGTGCCCTACAGATCAGCTATAATTTTAAACCATAAACACCTAAGGAAGCAGGCAACAGTGACAGCACTCATTCTCCCCAGTGAAGTACCCCTCATACTACCAATGTTCAACTATCTACCCTCAGATTGTGTCACTTAGGCAATATCAGTATCATTCAAAGGCACAGAGATCCAAAGACTGCATCTGAGCATAGTAAGAGTATGTGTGCCAGTAAGAACAGGCACATATTTTATACAAGCATGGATGGCAATTCTATGCCTGCTCTGCTTCATCTCTGCCTCAGGAATGTGTACATCAAATAATAGCAGGCTTCTGGGTGCCTACTTTCTACATGGGTATACCACTGAGCAATTTATTTTTTAAAGCCTACCTGAACTGCCCCCTGCATGCCTAGTTATATGTAATAGAAAATCCTGTAATCAGGTTACACTCAAGAACCCTTCTCCTACAAAGGCTGCATGATCAGTGATTCTACAGTCCATTCTCTCAGGGGAATGGAAGATGGGGAGAGGGTCACTACTTCCCAGGGCCTAGTTCAGACACATGCTGCCCAGCTAAAGAAATCTGTCTTTCATTTAGTCTCCAGAAAAAGACATGACATTTCAGCCAAAAGAAACAAATCATTCCATGGGCAGGGCTCTCTAGTAACTGCAGGGGAAGAAACATATTTATTGATATAGAAATATAGCATAAGAGGGTACCAAGCAGCATGCTTAAGTTGGACATTCACTTAGTACCCCTCACCTGTCTTTTACAGATTGCCAGGAGACCTTTGAGTGCAATAAAGAAACTGAACAACATACTAGAAAATAAAGGGCGCCTAGAACCTGTTGCCAGAGACACATTCACTACTCTTAGCTGAATGGAGAATGGCAACAAGTAACTTCGTTTTCTATAACGCATTTCATCCAATGTGCTTTATAAAGTATCTCACACCTGGACCAGATGGTTTACCAGCATCGTTTTACCTGGAACTACATAAATGAATTTATGAAGATTGGGAAGAGCCAGGATATGTTCTATACCTTAACTGGGCCACAACTCCACCCTAGAAAAAATGTTGACATGAAGTAATATAGCCAAAGAGAGCAGGATATCCTTAGCCAACAGACCAGCCCCAAACTAGACTCTGTGCTGTCATTTACTAGAACACTTCCACTAGCCACAAGTCATGTAATTTCAACAAAGTCTACTGGTTAGAGAATGGTATCCTTTCCAGAGATATGAGACTTTTACCTTAATTTAGATTTCAAATAAAGTAAATGAATAATAGAAACTATTTGCCGTTGTAAGTGATCAGTAGTCTCACTGTAAGATCATCACTAAGGGGTCCTTTTATCAAGATGCGGTAGGAGATTTACGCGCGGAATACCACACGTTAAACCGCCTGCTGCGTTAGTCGCTAACACCTCCATTGACGAGGTGTTAGTTTTTTGGCTTGCCGCGGGGGTTAGTGCGTGATGAAATGTCCGACGCGCTAACCCTGCTAGTGCACTTTGATAAAAGGAGCCCTAAATGATGGTTTATGGATGCTTCACTGCTTTGTCTGAAGTGATTCGTGGAGCCTGGGACATTCAGAAGAAGAAGCAAGTCACATTCCATGTCCTTTCCTGAGAAGATTTAGCTTCTAAAGACTCCCATGATAAGACTATTCTGCTTTACGGATTTGTAAATAAAAAACCTAAAACTGGTCTTAGGGATATTTGGAGCATTGAGATTAAGTATCAAATTTCTGTGTCTCAATGGCCACAAATTTGGTCTTGGAGGATGAGATGTACAGTGTCTGCATCTATGAGACAAACTTGGTTTTTTCTTTTACATAGAGCATTTTGGACCCCAGTTAGATTACAAAAGTTAGATAGCTCTAAGTCTAACAGATGCTGGTATTGTCATCTCGAAGCAGGGACTCTAGATCATTTATTATTCTATTGCCCATTTATCTTGACCTTTTGGAAATCAATATGGGACCAAATAAATTGTTTATTGGAAAATCTTGTGGCATTATTTTATGATACAGTTCTATTTGGTATGTCAATGAGAGCAAAGAGCCAAATTTCATCTTAAATAACAGGCTTTTATTGATTATGACAGGGGTCGCCATACAACATATCACAAGTAATTGGAAAAATTGGAGTAGACTCAATTACAGTTTTTGGTGGAATTCGCTAAGTCACATCTATAAAATGGAAAGAACAATAGCTATACAAAAAGGGAATTATAATAAATGTAAAGAGATCTGGGGGCCATTGACAAATTACTGTAATGAATAGATACCATTTTTCTATTATAAGTACATTGCAAATGAGGGGGTGGGAGGGGGGAGTTCTGAATTTTTATTAACTGTTTAGTTTAAAAGGAAAGAAAATTTTATAGGATTTATGTGAATGTATAGGATATGGTAGGGATGGGAGGGAGGGATTAAATATAATTTATTATTAATGTTTAATATGATGGAAATTCAAGTGTTGTATTCAATTTCAAATGTCATTTATTGATACACTTGTTGTAAGTTGGAAAAATGAATAAAGATTTTTTTTTTTTTTTAGAGACTATTCTGCTTCTAAAAAATATATGCAGAGTCTCACCCTGTTCTTACAATGGAAGCAATTCCTGTTATAATATTTCTCTTGATCTATGAGTGCTTTAAAATAGTGCTTCTATATAAAAGACAACCACTTTGTAGAACTGGCTCAGATGTTTATCCTTTTTACTATGTGAAGAACTTCCTCAATCAAATATGTATACAGTATAATATGTCACAATGATAAATTTCTTATCTTAATTCATAATATTTTTTCTCTCTCCAATAACTCCTCATATAAATTCTTAAAGACATAAATAATCAGGTATATCGTAGCTAGCCTCCTCACTGATCAGTCCTCCACTGTCAACCATAATTATTTTATTTTTATAATTAATTTTATTTTACTTCTTAGAGAAAATCACTTATCATTATATGCAAAGCTGATTTGGGCTATATATGAGACAATTGACACCATCTACAGTAAGTATTTCTTCACCGAAAGGGTGGTTGATCGTTGGAATGATCTTCCACTTCAGGTAGTAGAGGCCAACAACATGCTCAATTTTAAGAATAAATGGGATAAACATGTGGGTTCACTTAGAGGAAGTACTTAGGGGGGTGGGTTATTCGAGTGGGCAGACGGCCCTTTTCTGCCATCATACTCTATGTTTCTATATTTTTTTTTCATTTGAGCAGTCATATGTTACTGAATGGTAAAGTACAGAAATGCACCAGTGACTTTTATTTAAGTGGAAAAACAGAGGACAAATGTAGACAAAAGGAAAGGCCTTCTATCAATTCCTAGTAGAAAACAGTATGACACTGGGGAGGGAATGGTCTTGAAACTTAAGGTATGCTTGTCTCCCAAGGACTCAAAAACATACAAGTACTGCAGTCATACAACTCCAGTGCTGAGTCAGAAAGACACACGGGACCCAATTATATAAATGGCACCTAACTTGTAGACATCACTCCACGTAGTTGTCAATCAATCACTAGGCATCCTTTATAGCAGTGTTTGTCAACTCAGTCCTGGAGTACCCCCTTGTCAGTCAGGTTTTCAGGATATCCACAATGAATATGCATGAAAGACATTTGCATACACTGCCTCCATTATATGCAAATGTCCCTCATGCATATTCATTGTGGATAACCTGAAAATCTGACTGGCAAGGGGGTACTCCAGGACTGAGTTGAGAAACACAGCTTTATAGAATCATGCCTAGTGGCACCTACGTGCACTTAAGCATTGCTAGGCAACCTCATGGTAGGCGCCGGTATATTAGGCCAGGTATTTTTTTGGGCCTAATTTACCGGTACCTAATTATAACACCTAGAGACTCCTAAATCAATTATGCCTATTTTCCACTTCTAACCTTATCTATTTTTCAAGTAGGCATTGCTATCTGTCATGCCAATATCTGTACACAACCAAAATTGACAATTAAAATAATGATTGCAAATTGGTTTTTAATAGCAGGGTCAATTACCACACCAGTTAAACCAATTACAAACAATTTACTGTATTTCCCCGAAAATAAGAGTGTCATATTCATTTGGGGCCCCAAAAAGGTACTAGGTCTTATTTTCAGGTAGGGCTTATTTTTTTCATGTACATGATCATCTCTCCCTTCCTCTCCTTCACCCCAATTCTTCCTCTTTGCTTTCACTTACAGGTGCAATATCTTTCCTCCCTTCTCACCCATCCCCTTGTCTTCCCTCTGCAGCATCTTTCTATCCCTCCATTCCCCTGTGCAGCAGAACCCTTGCCCAGATTCCATCCCTCCCTCCCATCCGATACGTGGAATACATCTTGTCTGGGCTTCCACGATGGTATTTTTAAATAACATCCACACTTGGTTTACAATCCTAACCTTTGCAACCGATCCATTTAGCTTCTTTTTAACCATTTTCCTCATTTTATCAGAGTCGCCTTTTCGAAAATTAAACGCCCCTACAGTAGATTTCTTTTGCAGCGTTACTCCCGGTATCAGCTCAAATTTGATCATATAATCCCAGCGGACCCAACACAGTTAACCCCTGCACGCACCAATATGGCGATTCTAAGGCCAGGGCAGATCACACTGTTACTGTTGAAGCCAAGTACCTTGGGGGAGAGAGAATTTGCACAATGAGTGGGATTAAAGCAGAGAGAGAGAGTAAGAGAGAGAGAAGCCAGAGAAGTAACTTCATGGTGAAAATTAACAGAAATCACAAAGTCCAGTCTAACAGCTAATGGGTGGAGAGAATTATAGAACTGACTGAGCTAAAAAAGCTTGGCGCTGCACGTAAAAGACAGGGCTCCCATGCCGAAGTGTGTAGTACCTGAAGATTGGAGGGTGAGCAATGTTATGCTGATTTTTAAAAAGGGCTCCAGGGGAGTTCTGGGAAATTACAGACCGGTAAGCCTCACTTCGGTGCCGGGCAAAATGGTAGAAACGATTATATAAAATAAAATTGTGTAACACGTAAACAAACATGATTTAATGAGACGGAATCAGCATGGGTTCAGCAGAAGGAGATCTTGTCTCACAAGCCGAGGGAGATCTTGCTTGACTTCTTTGAAGGTGGATAATGGTGAGCTGGTTGATATAGTGTATCTAGGTTTTCAGAAAGCTTTTGATAAAGTTCCTCATGAGAGGCTCCTGAGAAAAGTAAAGTATCATGGGATAGGTGGCAAAGTTAAGTTGGGGATTAGGAATTGGTTA
The DNA here is from genome assembly GCF_902459505.1 of Geotrypetes seraphini. Classification (NCBI taxonomy): domain Eukaryota; kingdom Metazoa; phylum Chordata; class Amphibia; order Gymnophiona; family Dermophiidae; genus Geotrypetes; species Geotrypetes seraphini. Next base: position 136,221,412 of record NC_047091.1, on the reverse strand, counting down.
TCGGATAGAAAACATAGTATAGGGTTAAATGGTCATTTTTCTCAATGGAGAAGAGTAAACAGTAGAGTGCCACAGGGGTCTGTACTGGGACCAGTGCTATTTAACTTATTTATAAATGATCTGGAAATTGGAACGAGTGAGGTGATTAAATTTGCAGATGACACTACACTGTTCAAAGTTGTTAAAACACATGTGGATTGTGAAAAATTGCAGGCAGACCTTAAGAAATTAGAAGACTGGGCATCCAAATGGCAGATGAAATTTAATGTGGCCTGTGAACAGCGGCCCACACGCAGTAGGCTCTCTCTGGCTGTCCTGTGAGCGAAGTTAGGAAGAAATCCGACAGGGTTCTATAAAACTCCAATCTGAGGCCTTCTCTGAGAATGTCCAGGACCCATTGGTCTGATGTCACCCACAGCCACTCTGGCAGGTAGGCAGAAAGTCTCCCCCCCCCCCCCGACCTGAGGAAGAGGCGCCAGAGGCCTGGCATCAGAACTGCTTTTTAGAGGGGGGCAGGAGGACGTTTGTTGGAAGAATGCTGTCGGGCCGGACCACCAAAACAAGGTCTGGACGAGGCTCCAAATCTTTGGCTCGCAGCGAGGGGTTCGGCATACTGGTGAGGGCACTGGTAAGGATGAAAATTCGGCCGTCTCAAGCCCCGGGCAGAGTAAGGCTTAGAATACAGGAGGACCTTTGGCTTATGATCCTGTACACTGGCCATGAGGTCATCCAGACCCTGGCTAAACAAAAGTTACCCTTTAAAAGGCAATCTGCTCAGCTTGGCTTTGGAAGCAGAATCTCCGGACCATTGATGAATCCAAAGAATGTGTCTGGCTGACACTGAATAAGCTCCCAGCTTAGCAAAGACCTTCATCATGTCATAGAGGGCATCCGTGAGGTAATTCACCCCTGAGACCAGAAAAACTATGTCCCGGATGTTGTTTGAGCTTGAAGTGACATGCGCTGACGACAAAGAAAGTGGTATCCCGCACCCCTGCCGCCACGGAATTGAAAAGGCGCTTGAGGACGAAGTTCACTCGCCTGTCCTGAACATCCTTCAGGACTACCCCACCATCAGAATGCAGGGAAGTGCACTTAGTCACCTGCGCCACAGCCGAAACAACTTTCGGCGGACTTAGACATTTGGTAAACTCCTGAACCATGGGATAAAATTGCACCATGGCCCTAGTGCATTTGAGGGAACCATCCAGGGACTCCCAGATTTCTGAAAGAATCCTAGCTAAAGCCGGATTGTCCAGAAATGAAGCAGACAGCGGTCGCTGATCACTCATAATGGAGCATTCCGTCTGTTCTTGGAGGTTGAGTTCAGATTCAACTCTCTGAGCGACTCAGAAATAATATCCGCCAGGTGGCTAACTTGAATAGCCTGTGCACTGCCGGGTCCTCCCCAAGATCGTGTGATCCACTCTTGACAGGATCACGAAGATCTGACAGATTAGCCACATTGACTGATGCTGCCGAGGAAACCTGTGACAGCAAAGGGACAGAGACCGAGGCAGAAGCGATGGCTGGGACAGCCCGTCTGCTCTCTGGGGTCCTAGAGACAGAACATAGAGACAAGCTGAAATCCAGAGGATGGGAAGCCCCCATCTGCTGAGTTGGATTCCGAATAGAAGGACCAAGCATGGCCTTTTTAACCAGAAATGCCCGATATATCATATTCACAAATTCCAGGGGGGGGAATCACAAGCGGCAAGGGCTGCCTTGCGCACATTGTTTTAGAGTGCTTAGAGGATTTATGAGACTTTTCCCCGGAGCTGCTAAGTGCCTTCCGCACCCTTTTTAGGGGCCCCGGACTTGCCATTCGTGTCTCCGGTAGAAGTAGAGGTAAGGGGAGCCTCTCCGGAGGAGAGAAGCACTGAATCCACGTACACTTCGCCCTCCTCATGGGCCGTAGTGCATGTAATACACAGCTGTGAATCCGTCAGCCATCTGACGCAATTAAGGCATGAATTCATGCCATCCTGTCTTGAGAAGGCCATCTGAGAAGTTTGGAGCGAAAACGGAGCTCCTAAGTCCAAAAAGTATACTTTTGAAAGTTTTAATGGAAATCCAAGATGGCCACCGCGAGTGCCGATTTTGGTCTAAAACGGCACAGGAAAAATACAGGCAACCCAGGAAAACAGCAATTTTGCAATTTTACAGGTGGGGTGAGGTAGGACATGCAGGGAAAACACCCAAAAACCCCTTTTTAGGACCCCCCAAAATCATCAAACCAGCATGCACACAGATACTCACAGTGGCATGTACTGCAATAGAAAGTAATGGCAGGCAAGGTGAACACAGAGCATGCAAGGAGCTGAGAAAACTGGATTTCAGGTCTTCTGACCGCCTCACCTTCCCTGTCACCTCAATCAGTGACTACCAGGACCTCTCAGTATAATCAGGGAAGATACGCAGTCCGGTCCTGATTCCGGGCGCACCTTCACAGAACCGTGCAGCCTACGCTCTACCCCTTATCAGACGAACCCAGGGTGAGTTAGCTCCCAAACCTGGAGCCCTGATCTGACCTGCAGGGGATTTACTGCAGCAGCAGGGAACCCCCAAGAAGCAGACAATTTGAGAAAAGTCTGTAATCACCCGCCGAAGGATGTCCCCGCAGGGTGAATCCGCAGCACTAGGGCCAAGTCCCATGCCAAATATCAAATTAAGATACTAGAATTTAGGAAAATAAAACACGAGCAGAAAAGATGAGCCCTTATAGCAAGGTCTGTAGGGAACGAAACTGAGATTCCAGGGGAGTGTCAAGGAGATGATCACAGAAGGAGGGGTAAAACAATGGTTTTGAGTTCCCTACAGATCAGGGCTGGAAAGGATTGACAACCTTACCGTGCAGACTCCAGAGTAATTGTACAAGAATGTGTATTAACAGAAAGAAGATTATCCAGGTAAGAACTTAAATCTTCCCTTCTGTTACATAAACATAGCAAGTCTGTTCGATAGGGCGACATACCAAAGCAGTGTCGGACGTCTAGGGTGGGACAGATGAGCTTGCCCACAAAACTGAAGACTCAAAAGTGGCATCCTCCTGAGCCGCCACTTCTACTATGTAAATTCTTGTAAAGTTATGAAGAGTAGACCAAGTAGCTGCTCTTCAAATCTCTTCAAGAGGAACTGCCCAGGTCTCTGACCACAAAGACACCACAATTCTAGTCACATGAGCTTTAAGAAAAATTGGTGGTTGTTTACCACAGCCAAACGTACGTATGTTGACAAAACTGCCATGCAAATCCAACTGGCAATAGATGCCTCAGAAGCTGGTCTGACTTGCCTTTACTGACTGGTTAGAACAAAAAGATGATCGGAAAGGCAAAAGTCACTGGTTCTTTCCAGAGAGTGGAGTAAAAAAAACTCTGTCCAGACTCTAATCTCTTATCCTGCTTAGCTGAATCCATAGAATGAAAAGCGGTAAATGAACTTTAATGTGCAAAGCTGAAACAACCTTCGGTAGAAAGGAAGGTACCAAGAATTTTCTCGCCGAGACAACTGCCACCAGACAGACCATCTTTACTTTGAGATCCAGAATGGATGCCTCTTGAAGATGCTCTTACAGAGCTTTATGGAGGCCTTCATAACAATGTTAAGATTCCACAATGGAATAAGCTGACGTATCGGAGGGCATAACCTGAGAGCTCCCTTTAAAAATCTGGTCATGTCTGGATGAGATGACAGCAATATGTTTACTCAAGCTCAAAAGCAGGAGAAACTGCCACCTGTACCTTGAGAAATGCTACTGCCAGGCTCTTTTCTAATCCAGCCTGGAGAAATGATAGACCACAGGAATTGGAGCTTTGGAAGGTTCTATATGATCCTTGGTGCACCAGAGTTGAAAGGTTTTCTAGGGCTTAGCATAGACTGTGACAGTCACAGACTTCTTAGCTGAAGTAAAAATGACTACTCCCGAATATCCTTTTTGTGTTAAGATTGCGTGTTAAAGAACCAAGCTACAAAACCAAAATGATCTGGGTTCTCCATGGGCACTGGCTCCTGACCGAGGAGACCCATATGAACTGCAAACTTGATGCTTCTGTCCTGTTGAAAACATACTAGATCCACGTACCATGGTCGGTGAGGTCAATCTGAGGCTACTAGAACCACTAGTCCCAGGTGAGTCGCAATGCAGCAAATGGCTCGGCCCACCATGGGCCACAGTTGAACCAACACATCCAAACCTGCACTTCCAGGCTTGGCCTTGCGGCTGTAGAATTGCTCCATTCAAGGTGGTCATACAGGTTAAAAAAGCAATAGTGAAAGCTAAAAGGATGCTAGAGTGCGTAGGGAGAAGTATAGCCAGTAAGAATAAAGGAGGTACTGATGCCCCTGTATAAGACTCTGGTGAGACATCATTTAGAATAGTATGTACAATTCTAGAGACCACACCTTCAAAAATATATAAACAAAATGGAGTTGGTCCAGAGGAAGACTTCTAAAATGGTTGGTGGTCTTCGTCATAAGGCGTATGGGGGGGACACAAAGATTTAAATAGGTATACTTTGGAGGAAAGGCATGTTAGTCCTTGTTCAATTTTGTTATGTTTTTAATCTGTAATATTGTATCCTTGTTTTTATAATGTACATCGCTTTGAAGTATTATTAGTGATATTATCAAATTTTAAATAAACCTGAAACCTGATATAATAGAGATGTTTAAATACCTATGTATAACATTCACTTAGTTATAGCAACACATTCAAAAACTTAAAATAAAATAATGATGAAATTGGATGAAGTAAAACTGCAATATTAAATAGGAAAAAAGTATAAGGAATACGTTTAGTTAGTAAATAGAGGAGAGGTGGCAACAGGGACCAATGAGGATTACAACCATCCTGAGTTATGCTACCTGGGTAGTAATCTGATGTTCCCTATGCCTCCTGCAGTTGAATGTGTTGTGATAACTAAGTGAATGTTATTATTAGTTTGAATGAGTGGACAGAAGCCAGAACGCCAATTTTAAATACCTATGTGGCATAAATAGGCATGAGGCCGGTCTCGTTCAACTGAAAGGAAACTCTGGGGTGAGAGGGCACATCATCAAGACCCTTACTGGAAGTGCCCAGTCTCCTCTCCAGATCCACAACAATGCTGACTAAATCTAATCTTCTCCTTTCAAGTCCAAGAGCTGAAAAAGCAGCAGTGGGAGTTCCTTGATTACAGGGATCAGCTGTACAAATTCCAGCATCGCCAGGACTGGCTGCCTCTCACCTCTGCACACACTTCCAGGTCATGGCACTAAACTCACAAGCCTTGATGATACATCAACTTTCTCCTCAGCTATAGACTATTTGGATTCTCGCCCAGAAATAGCTAAGAAGAAAAAAAAAAAAAAAAAAAAAAAAAATTTTTAAATTGAATCAGGTTGGGCAGACTGGATGGACCATTCGGGTCTTTATCTGCCGTCATCTACTATGTTACTATGTTACTATGAAGGCCTCTAGAGTAGGTTGAAATTCTTAGAAGATTCCAAACTTCTCTCTAATCTAAGCCAAAGCACGTGGAAAGCCAATGAGTTAAACAGGAAAAAGAAAATAAGAGTTTACTACAGAACATCTATCTGAGATGCTATCTTAATCTCAGTTCTAAATGAATAGATGAAGGTTAAGTGACTTGCTCAAGTACACAGGAAGTGGAAACAGATTCTGAACTCTAAGTAGTAAATTAATAGCATTACTATAGTTCTTTTTTTAACTTTTCTGGCACGTGCCTTCAGCTGAAGGGGATCATGTTGAATTCCTGCTGGAAGCTAGCATCCCACCATTCTCTCCACATCCTTCTTTCCAGAATGAAATGGTTTCATGTATTTTCAAAATTAAAATATGCAAGCCAGGACAAAAATAACTATGTCAAGAGATTTATGGTTTTCCTCTGGTCAGAGAAGGAGAAAGGCCAGTGTTTCAGGGTGAGCCATCCACTTTGTATGTTCCCACGATACTTTCAGGCTTTGTTGAAAAATACCTTTGATACCAAACATTACAAAGAAGGCAGCTAGTCTTCTTCATCAGAGCCAAGAAAAATACATTTAGGTCAGGCTGATTAGCTTGCTATTGAGCAGGGGATAGAAGGGGTAACATGCACTGCTCCTTAAGCGAGTTCCCTGGCTGCAGAAGTTATACAAAGTTGCTCAGTGAAGACTGTACTTTTAATGCATGAAAGGGTGAGGGGCTGACACTGCTAACCCTCCAAAACAATGAAAGAAAAATGCTATCAGCCTGATCAGATTGCATGCTTTTGCTGAAGTCAATATATACCGCAAATAGAGAAAAAAATAAGATGAAAAAAAGGTTTTCCTCTGCATTTTCAAGTTAATCACTGGCTTCAGGTTAAAGGCACCACTAATTAGGCAAAAATTCTTGATGTTTCATTTTGTGTACTAAAGCAAAGATTTACTTATTTAACATGCTGCATGTCTAGAAAACATCTCAATGGCTGCAATCATACTCTTAAGTACAAAAGACAGACAAAATACAGGTATAAACCCTAAAATACTTTACACACATCCATCAGTTCCACAGTCTTATACAACTAATCATAGAGTAACCCCTACCCCCCTACCCCCGCACATGTTAAACATAAAACATGTGTTTTTAACACTCTTTGAAACTGCAAATAAATTGGCTTGATTCTTTGTTATTTCCTAGAATTTTCTTCTAAAATTGATAGTGCCGATATAGAAGTTTCTGATAAAATGACTTTTCCCTCATCAAAATAAATGAGACTTATTTTAAGCAGGAGAGTTCTGAGGAATCTCTAAAAGATAAGCACCTTAGTAAGATTCTTAATCTGCCACCTCAATCCCACTGACAGTCAATGTGCATCCATTAAATAAGGTGGAAATTACAGGATGGTGGCAGAATAGGACATGGGCTTGAGCACTCTCCTTGTTTTATTTTAACATTTTTAAACTTTTGTTTCATTTTCCTTTTCTCAGTTTTCTTTGTCTTATTGGCTGTTTTGGAAGTGATACAGACTTATCCATCTGTTACTCTTTCTCTTGTTTCCGCTGGCTGTAATATCTTTTTAGATATTGGCCGTTACAGAACATCAGAATGACAGCATTCTGGTCTAGTTATAACTAACTAAAGCTGAAAAGACACCTACCCCTCCTTTTCCCTGGAAGGCTGCCATTGAGGGACCCTTGGATGATAATGGTGTATATCTGTCGCTGCACCTGGGGGTGTTTTCTTTGCCGATTTGGTTGCTTTCTATGGCTCATGATGACTCTTGTAGAGTGCAGATGGTTTGATGTGGTGACGACTTTGCAACATTCAGGAACAGTTGAAATGAGATGCTGAGGAGATTGTGACGGAGGTAGCGAGTTCCAATGTGAGACTTTTTGTCAGCGATGGCAGCTTCGTACAGCTATTTTGGAGGAGGTTTACAACAGAGTAGTTGTGAGGAGGTGGCCGATTTTCCCAGCGCTGAGGAATGGAGGTGGAGGAGCGGCATTGTTGGAGCAGGTCAAGACTGGCCCAGCCTGCTTGGACAGGTGGAAGTGGAGGCAGCTAGAAATTGGGAAAAAAATGGGAGAGACTGGGGCTGTACTTTGTTCTTCTACTGTTCCCTAAGATTTAGAAACCCAATTTGGATATGTTCAAGCCTATCTCCCTCACCTGCCTGACCTGCCCCCTTTCCTCATCCCACTTGCACATCTTGGACCTTGAGTCACAACCATCTTCTAGTCTGTCTGATCCATCTGGCTCTGTCTCTCGGGTCCTTCGGTGTTGTGGGTTTCTATTTTTTGTGCATTATTTACAATGAGGACCCTTATTATTTTCCATCTTTAAACTTCTCATTTTGGAATATTTCATTCAGTTGATGATTGTTCTACCTTTTGACAAATTTGGAAGTATGTATTGAACTTTGAATCCTCATGTTTGCTCTACTGTGTATATTCTCTTGTAATCCACCAAGAACGAATACAGGATGTCCGGGGCGGTACTTGGAGAGACCTCCCAGGAAAGGGACTTGGGAGTTCTGATCGACAAGTCGATGAAGCCGTCCACGCAATGTGCGGCGGCAGCAAAAAGGGCAAACAGAATGCTAGGAATGATAAAGAAGGGGATCATGAATAGATCAGAGAATGTTTATCATGCTGTTGTACCAGGCCATGGTGCACACTCACCTGGAGTACTGCGTCCAGCACTGGTCGCTGTACATGAAGAAGGACACGGTTCTACTCGAAAGGGTCCAGAAAAGAGTGACTAAGATGGTTAAGGGGTTGGAGGAGCTGCCGTACAACGAAAGATTAGAGAAACTGGGCCTCTTCTCCCTTGAACAGAGGAGATTGAGAGGGGACATGATAGAAACATTCAAGGTACTGAAGGGGATAGACTTAGTAGATAAGGACAGGTTGTTTGCCCTCTCCAAGGTAGGGAGAACAAGAGGGCACTCTCTAAAGTTGAAAGGGGATAGATTCCGTACAAACAGAAGGAAGTTCTTCTTCACTCAGAGAGTGGTAGAAAGCTGGAACGCTCTTCCGGAGGTTGTTATAGGGGAAAACGCCCTCCAGAGATTCAAGACAAAGTTAGACAAGTTCCTGCTGAACAAGAACGTGTGCTGTTAGGGCTAGTCTCAGTTAGGGTGCTGGTCTTTGACCAGAGGGCCACCGCGTGAGCGGACTGCTGGGCATGATGGACTACTGGTCTGACCCAGCAGCGGCAATTCTTATGTTCTTATGATTGTGTGATATATATGTGTAAAAAAATAAATAAATATATTCTTCTCCCTGCATCTAGCCAAAATCTAGATGTCTACATTTTGGACAACTGATGAATGATTTCACTAAAAACAGGAACATGCCATGTGGAAAGAGAAGGAAATAGCTGTGTTCAAAACACACAGTGTACACAGTATCTTTCATCATATGCGCTTCCTGTTATATGGCTGGGATCCTTCATACCTTTAAGTCTCTATTGTCCAAAATTTAACTGCAAAACCCATGGCAAGAGAGAACTAAAAAAATTCTGCTCTTCTGTCTCCTATTTCCAAGAGTCTCTCCATTTTGGTGGTGGCAGGTCTTTGTACTACCCTCCTCTAGAATTATGGATCTGCACAATTGAGCGGGAAGACAATTAAGCAATGCATCACAGCAGTTTTCTAATGCTTCTCTTGTTAGTATTACATGAATACAAACAATACAGGAGGAGAGGGAGAAAGCTGCCACAGTGCAGGTCTCTGAACTAGGAAATCGAATGACAGCGCAGCTACTGCTACTAGGCACAGGCAAAGCCTGCCTTAAACTACCCATTTATAAAATTATTCAGAAAAATCATCATTTAGTAGGGCTGGTGCTCCTCCCTTTCAATGGGAAAGACTTGCCTTTATTTTTAGGAGTGTATTTATGCATTCTGCATTTACTGAATGGTTTCCCTGCTCCTTGCTACAATTCGATATAAAGGAAGTTTTCATTCAAAAATTATATATCCAACATTCTTATAAATGTGGCAAGGATATTTTATTTTTATGATAGCAAGTTTATTCTACTCACCTTTGAGCTACAAATAGAATTTTCAAACATGATTTTGCTTTAGGAATCTTTTTCAAGTGATACCATTGGAAAATGACCAAATATTTATATATGTAGTGTGCAGCACACAGTATCACCTTGTTATTCTGCATCACCATTTTTACCCATGGAGCACAGCACCATCTTCTGGTGATTGACCTTTTCTGCATATTTATTTATGTATTTATATACCACCTATCAAGGTTATCTAAACTGTTTACAATCAGGAACTCAAGCATTTTCCTTATCTGTCCTAGTAGGCTCACAATCTATCTATCTAACGTACCTGGAGCAATGGAGGATTGAGGGAGTTAGCCAGGGTCACAAGGAGCAGCGCAGGATTTGAACCCACAACCTCAGGGTGCTGAGGTTG